>NC_138371.1:25988098-26053335 GCF_054177405.1 Leptonychotes weddellii
TTTTATTCCCTGACGGTTATTCAACAGAATGGGAGGAGGAGGAAGCTGAGAAAGGAACTTTGCTAAAAAGCAAGCAGAAAAATGGGTGGCAAGTAAAAGGGGAAATGGAGTTCAGAGGCTTTTCGGTTTTTTAATGGGAGTGCTTCAGCATGTTTGTAAGCTGAAGGAAGGAGCGAGTAAGTGATGATGTAGAAGGCAGGGGACGATGTAGGAGTGAGTGTGTGACAGGGCAGTAGGGGAAGAGACGGCAATGGGCAGGAGGATTTGGTCTTCAGCTGCACCCAGGACACTGTCTCACTGCAGGAAGGCTGGGTGGGGGGTGGTCCGAGTATATGCAGCCAAGGGAGTGGGTGGTGCAGGGGGCTTAGTTAATTTGCCAATGGGAAAATGTGGTCTTCTTTTCTACTTTCTCAGTGAAATAAGGCACAAAATATTGTCTTTCATTTCTCCTATCAATAATTATCGATCACTGATAAGTTGAAAATAACGGATGAGAAATGACTGCTCCCTCATTTATATCAGGCTCTTGCCAGGCACCCCCAAATAGTCTTGGATATGCACTGTTGTCTCCCCGCTCTCCCTGGGCTCAGGGGATTGAGACTCTGACTTATTTTAGTTTCTTCCCAGATAGCTCTTTCAGCTCCCTGTGCTGTTCCCAGGACGAAGCGCCAGTATTTGGATGTTTTTCACCCATCATGTGCTTCTCTCCATTGAGATAAACTTCTTCCAGAAGAAGCTGCCCATCTTGACAAGTCTGTTTCGCATCTGTGCTCCACCACACAGCCAGACCTGAAAGTGACGGGAACTGACAAAATCTCTGAACTTGTCCCATTGGATTTGTCTAATGGGCCTTTCCCTGACATAGATGAAAAAGTCATTGACAGAAACAGACCATTTACCATGAACCTGAGCAGAGGTATAAGCAGCGACAGATGAAATAGGACTCAAAATAAAGCTGGGAAATTCAGGACGCCTATGATGGGCCCAGGGAGATCTCTGCTTTCAAATGCCAAGACGAAATGAATGATATTGAGTTTTGTAGCCCCAGGTCATCTGGCTGGTTAGTAAGAAAGCCAGGCCCCACTCCCCCTCCCTCCCCCCACACTGCACCAGAGAGAGGCTGCTAAGTGGTAACTTGGGGGTCAGGGGTGGCACTCCAGTCCCCAGGGGCTGAGTTCTCTTTCCAAGGGTAGTGAGACCAAGAAAAAAGTACTATTTAAAATTGTGCAGCCGTTTAGAAATTCTTGTCTGTTGGCAAAAGACATGTTGAAGTAAGCTTTCCAAACGGAAAAGTCACATCTTAGGAGCGATATTTTTAGGTTCTATAATCAACACATAACGTGAACATCGTATAAACTCAATAGTAGCCTTGGAAAGCCCTTGTATAGCCCGTAAAGCATACAAACCTGTATGCAAATTTCTGTCCACGCTGAAATTTGAAAATCACTGCACTAGATGAAAGGTAAAAACAGAGGGAAATCTGTGTGCAGATGTCTGGCCTTCAGACCATTCTGCCTCTAAGGTGGCTATCAAATCTCTAGCTTTGAATGTGCACAGGGTGGAGAATGCCAAGTGTTCTCGCTGGGCCATAGGCTTTACTTTATTCCCTTTAATATGAAGCCTTGACAACCTTTATAGATGGTAAAAGATGTGTTTGTTATTGTGAGGGTTATGGAATGGTGGCAATGCATCAAATCCAGGTTAGGGCTGAAGTCTGAGTGTTGATTAATGCTGAAATAATACCGCTCTGCTCCGTTTTCTCTAAGAAAGATCTTGGGCTAATCCTGTGGCTATGTAAAGGCGAGGGCCCGGTCTCTAAAAGGAGAATGTTGGCTCCCTGAAGAGTTAAAATTGCTTTATTTAAAAGTTTTTTTTTTTTTAATTGAAGTATAGTTGACACACAATGTTACTTTAGTTTCAGGTGTACAACATAGCAGTTCAACATCTCTATGGGTTATGCTCTGCTCCCCACAAGTGTAGCTCCCATCTGTCACCATGCAGTGCTATTAATTACCATTGACTATGTTGCCTATGCTTAAAATCACTTTATTAAGGCAATTTCTTAAATTAAAAACTTTAATTTTTATTTTTTTAAAGATTTTATTTATTTATATGTCAGAAAGAGAGAGAGATCGAGAGCACAATCTGGCGGGCAGAGGGAGAAGCAGACTCCCCGCTGAGCAGGGAGCCCGACATGGGGCTCGATCCCAGGACCCTGGGATCATGAACTGAGCCAAAAGCAGACACTTAACTGACTGAGCCACCCAGGTGTCCCTTAAATTAAAAACTTTTAAAAAGCCAAAAATGCAAGCCAGGGTAAGAAGGTCCCATGACAAAAGATGGATTGGTTTTCTAAAGGGAGGAGAAGGACATCTTGGTAGCAGCCCATCCTTGGCGTCTAGAGGAGAGAGGAATGGCAGGACAGAGTAGGGCTGAAGGAGTTGAACCTCAGCAACGTGTTGGGCCACGGACCAGGAGGGAGAGACCCCGCAAGTGCTGATGTACTCGGGAACAGAGATATCAGGCCTGGGCTTTCATTTTCCTTTTCTGGCTTTTGAAACTCCTTTGGGATCTTCTCAACACTTCCATAGTATCCGTGACCTGGTACAGCCCTAATGTGGCAGGAAATTATACCATGGGTCAGAGTTCAAGGTGGGGTGGCAAAATGGGGGAGTGCTGCCTCACCTTCTCCCTAGGCTGGAAGCAACATGGCATTAAGGATAGATGGTTGTTGCAGGTCCAGGGAGGTGGTCAAGGGCAAAACCATCCGAGAAGTCTCAGGTGGAACGGAGATGAGAAGTTAGGAGCGAGGCAGTAGAGAGGACACAGTGCAGGGCGAGGGTGAGGGTGGACTGAGACAAAGCCCTCTTCTCCAGTATGCTAAAGCTGGGGCTGTAGGCTCAAATTCCTTGGTGCCAGCCTGTAGCATAAAGCGTAGGAGGACCTAGTGTAAACTCAGCGCGAAACTCCGGCTACTGCCATTGAACTGCACATCTGCCAAGTGGCCTTGGCTTTTAAAACACTGTGGGGATGCGTCAAACTGAAACAAACACTTTCTTGGGCTTGATCCTGCTGCAGGTTTCTGGGCTGTGGCCCCCAGGCGGGAGAGGGTAACCCTCTGAAGGGGAAGGTGCTGTTCCACCCTGACGCCAATGGGGCTCACGCCTGCTTGTGTTCTCCACGAGCAGTCCTGAGAACTAGCACTGGGTGCTCTCTCTCTCAGCGGGGATTGATGACCAAGGCCCTGTGGATTGTATCCAAAGTAGCGTCTCTGCCTACCCCACGGGACACAGCTCCGCTTTTGGTCATTCCACAGAGGAGCAGAGATCTGTTCTGTGTATTTAACATTCCGGGGCTTTAAAGGAAACGTGCACTCATGCCTCTGCCAGATGCGGCCGCCACCAGGCCGACTCCCCTCTGTCGTGGTCTGGGTTCTCCTGAAAGCAGAGTCTCAGCCACGGACTGGGTGTACATAGTTATTTGGGATCCGATCCCAGGAAACAGGAGTGAGGAGTGGGGAGACTGAGGCAGGGAAGTGGGAGGAGCCAACATCTGGGTGTATCACCCAGGTGTCTGCTGCAGGTATGCAGAAGGGGGCTGGCCATCGCCCCATTGGCTCTTGTCTCTTGGTAGTTGAGGGGTGGGGGAAGGGAGCAGTAAGCCTTCTGTGGGGCTGGGTTTTCCCTGGGTGAAGCTCCTGCAGCTTCAGGAAAGGCCCCGAGACAGGGAAGCCGAGCATGTTCTCCAAAGGAGCGAGCTTGAAGTGGGCCCCGTCAGAGTGAGTCTGAACTGAGGGGAGGGGGTGCCATGCAGGGCATCCAGACTACCTGCCCCCATCTCTAATGCCAAAGACCAGGATCCATCATTCTTGGGGTGCACCATGATCTGGGCACTGCTGACCCGCGCCGTCCCTGCCGCTCTGTTTAGAAGCCGGGGACGCTGGTCCGGGCCTGTGTTTTCCTCCTCGGCTTTCTTGACCTTACTCTCGGTTTTCCATGCATTGATGTATGGGAAGAGCCCGGTGCGTAGCAGCAACTCGAGAAATGAGTTCCCTTCTCTGTTTCCTCCTTCACCTCTATTGACCTTTTCCTCATAAAACATGGTATCTGTCTGGCTTAAGGCCTTCAGACTCTTCTTTCTCCCCACTCCCCACCCGGGTTTGGCTCACGTCTGCCTGTCATGACCTCTGTGGGAATATCTCAGGTAGAGTGGGCCTCTGCTTCCAGCTCTGGTCCTTCAATAATCTGCGCCCACCTCAGACTCATCTGGCTATTGTTAGGTTCAAGTTTGGGAGCTTCACTTCTGGTGTGGAATCTTTAACAGAGAGTCGAACACTCCTTTCTGGCTGTCTCCCCCTCACCCCAGTTTCTGTATGCTCACAGGTGACTTTGCTTTCTACCCCCAACCCGTGCCCCCCAGGTAACTCCCTGGCCCCCCTGCCCCCAGAGAAAGAAAACATGGAGGCTCGATTTCTGTTCATGCTACTGTCCATTCACATCTACACGTGTTCAGAACCCTGGAACCACGTTTGATTCCTCAGCCCCTCTGGAAAGGGCAGGCCACCTAGTGTTCCTAGGTCATGGTGGGGGTCACCGGGAGGTAGCCCCACGGCTGTCTGGAAGGGCCGAGCAGGAAGGGAATGGTCAGGTTTGCTAGGGCTTCAGCAACACGGTGGGGCCTGTGGAGTCAGGTCGCCAGAGCCAGAAGGGTCGGTAGAGATCGGCTTGTATGACCCGACAGGTTACCCCTGAACAAACTGAAGCCCAGAGAGACAAAGAGCGTAGGCAGAGGTCACTGGGCCAGTTCATGCGAAAGTGGGACCTCGAGGGACAGTGCTCTGCCTTCCTTCCCAGAGCCCTTTCCACAATGATACAATTACACGGAGCGCCTGTACCAGGGGCTTTTTAAGTTCAAGGAACAAAATACAGAAGTCAGACAATAAAGGAAAGTTATTTCATATAAATGAAAAGTCTAGAGGTGTCTGGCTTCAGGGGACATTTGAACCGGGAGCTGACACAAGGCCAGGCAGATGTGACGCCCTCATGAGTTCAACCTAGACCATGTGACCCCGGGATCATATGCGAGGTTCAGATAGAAATAAGGGCTGTTGGAAGGGGCAGAGAAGACCCTGCATGCTTAACAGGGCCAACACAAAATCACGACAAAATCCAACAGGGGACAGGGGTATGTGATCTGAAGTCTGAATGATCCAGGGTCATAGCCAGACTATGTCCATTTCAGTAAAATCAGGGTGGAGGTCTGGTTTTGGGGTTGAAGCTGAAGGGATTACAAAGGCCAAGAGGGAGCTCTGGGACTTCTGTTTGAAAACTGGCCCTACATAATTAATCCCTGTGCTCTGAACATTCTTCCTGTCTGTTCAGAGAGGGCAGGGCTGCATTCTTGGGTTTGACCCGGGATTCCCACTGGGGAGGTTGGCGTGTGGGTGATTCTGTCATTTCTAGGGTGCGGGGAAGGTGAGGAGGTGAAAGCTGCCCAGCCAGGACTAGACCATCCCTCTCGACAGCTGTCTTCCTATGAGAGCTGGCCCGTGCTCAGGACCCTGGACCCTGGACCCTGTCCTTCACAACCAGTAAGATTCAACGTTCTGCCTGTTCTTTCTTCATGGCGCCTGAGCATCTCTCTCTCCCTCTTCTCACCGCTGCCAGCCCTCAGCTCAGGTGGGAGTCGCTGGTGCCTGGGCCACCGCCAGAGTCTGCAAGCTGGTTTCTCAGCCTTGCTTCCACCTGCTCGAGCACATCCTGTGCCGGGCACTCACCTGACACCAGTTTGGTTATAATGTCATTCCCCTGCTTGGGAGTCTTCAGTGAGTCCCTCCTGCTTTTAGGACCAGATCTAAGCCCCTAATCTGGCTCACGTGGCACCTCCTCTGAGACCCTTTCACTGAGGCCATCATTCCCGCCTCCAAAACCCAATAGCACCGAGAGTCTGTCCCACTTAGTTGGAACCGATCAGCTTTTCCTGCTTTCTGTCATTAATCGTGGTTTATGTGTCTGTGTTTCCTTACTCTGATTCCATGATCCCAGAGGACAGGGATGTGCATGTCCAACTCTCGCCCAGCGTACAGCTCTGTGCCCTGTGCACAGTGGAGAAACCAATAGCATTAGTTCATTGCGGTTAGACTCTTTGACTTGGAATCTTGGTCAGTTAAGACTTTCTTACTGTAATATTTTAAAATATTTAGAAATGTAGGTTTGAATTATGAGCTAAGAAGAGGACAAATGGGAGATATTTTCCCACCCCTTTCTTACAATTACTTTTCCCTGTCTGCTTGAGTATATATCAGCATCAGTATCTACCTCTGATTTAACTTACCAGGAGATGCTCTTAAAACCTAGCAGTGTGCATTTCTAGAATTCAACGAGCATATGAATTGAAAGACCAAATTTGTCACACCTCCAGCATGCAGGCTCAGAGGAGGATGTCAAACAACACAACAACAGCAACACACACATGCACACATACATGTACACATGCATGCACGCACATACATAGCATGCATTTAGGACCAGAACAATTTTAAATGGGAGATTTTGAAACATTAAAAAATGACATAGGAATATTCTTTGTTGACTCTTATCCATTTCACTCTTCCATAGTGATGAGGCCAAAAGTCACTGCCTGAGAGGTCTCAGCATCCCTGTCCTGGAAATGGGTGGATGTTGATTTCTCTAGCAGGGATAAGTTTCAAATGATATAGGCCTACGCTTCAGGAAGTAGGAAAAGAGCCTCCTTAAAGTGACTTTTGGCTGGGGCAATGGTGAAAAGGCTGCTGTTGGGATCTCGGAGGACCCTAGAGGAAGAACAAGACACCATGGGGTCAGGTATAAACCTGACACGTGGAGTTTTCCTACAACTTGTGTTGGTCAAGTGCTGAATCCCCATCTATGTTCAAAACAAATGGAACCTCATTCTATGGCCAAAAGAGCCTGCTCAAATGTGGTGTTGATACAGAGGCAGCCAGGCAGAGGCCGCCTTCATGCCAAGGGATGGGCCACAGACGTGAGGGAATCTGCTTGCAGGAACCGAGAAATAAAGGGTAAATGGTTGATAGCCCCCCAGGATACTTATTCTTGCTGCCCTCCTTCCTTCACCAGGAAAACAACTGGCTGAAAAATTAGTACTTAAAAAAATGCCTTCTTTTCTGTTACTACCTGAAATGTTGTGGAATTATTTGGTCTCACCTTGGTGGGTGGGTGGAGTGGTGGTGCTGCAGGTAAGTAGACAGCAGGGGCAGATCTGGGTCTTTCCGTGTCAGGGACAGGGGCTGAGCTTACCAAAGGGTTTATGCAGATAGAGACTAACATACTGGGTCCTGAGACACAGAAATCATAATTGTCTTTACAGGCTGAATTGTGTGCTCCCCAAATTCACATGTTGAAGTCCTAAACCCTAGGACCTCAAAATATTACTGCATTTGGAAATAGAGCCTTTAAAAGGGTAATTAAGGTAAGATGAGGTCATATGGGTGGGCCCTACTCCACGGGGCCTCGTCTCTGTATAAGAAGAGGAGATGGGGACACAGACACACACAGAGGGAAGACCGAGTGAAGACAGGACAGCCATCTACGTGCCGGAGAGAAGCCTCAGGAGAAACCAACTCTGCCGGCACCTTGATCTTGGACTTCCAGCCTCCAGAACTGTGAGAAAAGACATTTCTGTTGTTTAAGCCACATGGGTCTGTGCTCCTTTGTTGTGACAGCCTGAGCAAGTTAACATAATTGTTGAAGGAGTTGAGGGAGACAGACTTAAAATGGAGAAGTCCAAGTTCTGGGCAGCCCTGAACTTTATTATGAACGAACAAAGGAAGGAAGGCATTCATTCATTCATTCATTCATTCATTCATTCATTCAGCACATACTTTTACTTCAGACCCTGGGACGCTGGCATATCACAGCTGGAAGAAGCCCCTCCCTTCACTGTCCCCTGGAGAAAACAAAGCATATCATGGAGGCTTGATAACCTCTGGCCACCCGCTGCCAGTGCTCTGTGTCTGGGAGGCAAGGATAAATCTGGAGATCCACTGATTACTCAACACGTAACAACGATCACTGGAATTAAGTAACTATTGTCTTTTCGTATTTCCACCGGCCCTAACCTTGCAGATCCAAGGTCATCCCTGAGCTTCAAGTTCTCAGCTGTACAGAAGCCCTCATTCAAATTGTGACTGTTCCAAATAGATAAAATATTTAGTGTCTTTTTATTGCCCCTCTCAGCAACATGCAAGGTCCTGGTGGGCCTCATGCATGGAGTACGGACAGGCCACTGGCTCACTGAGCGGCTCTTACAGGCTGCTTGCAAATGGCTCTGGCAGGTGGTGCAGTGGAGGCGGAGGGCTTGCAGTCTGTCCTGGGAGACCCAGCGAGTGTCTCCGGGTAAAGTACCATCTCGCAG
Organism: Leptonychotes weddellii; assembly: GCF_054177405.1. NCBI lineage: Eukaryota > Metazoa > Chordata > Mammalia > Carnivora > Phocidae > Leptonychotes > Leptonychotes weddellii. Next base: position 25,996,511 of record NC_138371.1, read on the forward strand.
GCTTGAGCAGCCCGCGCCCCCCTTCTTCAGTGTATTTCTCCCTCCTGACTCATGTCTGCTGCCTCATTTGAGTTACTGTGCAAACGTTTAGCCAAGAAGCCATACCAGGCCCCACGTTTATTTATGACCGCCCCAGGAGTTCACAGGCGAGGCACTGAGGCAGCCTCCCATGGGGGCCTTCTGGTCAAGTAAGGACAAAGTGAATCACGCCTTCCACTCTTGTCAGGGAAGCGCGTCCGTTAGAATGCTGTGTGCTGGACGCAGAAGCCTCCCCCACGCTGGGCCATTCTTTCTTGGCTCCCCAGTGACCCCAAAGTTGTGGAGCCTCATCAGCGGTGACTGTGCCATCTACCAGCTTGTGCACGGAGCCCAGCCTGTCTGTAGAAGGGCTGAATGCTACCAGCTGTGTCCTTCAGGGGGCGGTCAGAAGGAGAAAGCAAACAGAATAACGGGCATGATGGGGCTTGGAACACTCTAAGTGCTTTGTGGCCATTTGAAGACTAGAGGGTAAACAACCTTCCATTTCCTTCCTATACGTTAGTGCTCAGCAAATATTTGGATGATCTCAATGGGGAAGGTTTTCAAGGAATCCCTCTGGGGTGGGGATGGAGAATGTTTCTTTATAAGATAAATATTTATAGCTAAAATAAAAGAGCAAAAGGAAGAGGAAATAGACTCTAGGCTTCCCATAGATATTTTCTTTTCTCTTGGTCATTTCCTTGTGGGGACATTTCTTCCTGCCCCATCTTCTCTGACCCCAGCCCTCCACCTGCTTCTCTTGTCTTGTCTCTAAGGAAGTTCCTGCCCCCACCCCTCCATTCCCAGCTGTCCCCAGGAGTCTAGGAGCCTCACTCTCGCTGGCTTGGTGAGGAGAAAAGGCTCTCCATCGGGTCGTCTGCTTCCAGCCCAGCACTGTCTGTGGGGTTTCCGAGAGCCTCCTGACACACATGTTTTCACAGCTTGGATAACAAGGGCTTTCTGCCTCACTCGGCTTCCCACCCTTATTCTTGGTCCCCCGCCTCCCTCCCCCTGCAGCTCAGGCTTTATCTAGCCAGCAGCCTGCAGGAGCACTGAGGACTCCCCGCCATCAGCGGTGGCCGGGAGGCCTCAGGACTTGCACCGAGCACAGACCCTTGCCGGCAGCGTGGCTGCGTTGTGAATTGCCTGCGTGTACGTCAGGGATCCATTTGTGAAGGATCCTTTTGGGGGGAGGGGAGAGGAAAAGGAGAAGACAAAGGAGGACAGAAGGAGAAAGGTGGACAGCTCAGAACTGCACTTCTTTATTGTTCATTTCCAAATGGGATGGCAAAGCTCTGTCAAGTCCATAGGGGCTGTGTCTGGCATGAGTCAGCAACCAGTGCAATTTACTGCCAGTTGATTAAATTAGCATTTGTTATAAGCCAGAAAGGGGAGGGGGGTGTGTTGTGTGTAGGGATAGATGGAGAATGAAGAAAATCTTCTTCATGCCTTTTGAATTATTTATGGCCTGGAACTTTACATGCTAAAACCTAACTAGACTTGATAGAGAGAGCCTGGGAAGGATTCTCTCTTCCCTTAAAGCCACAGAGCACATGCTTTTGGTCTCCTTGGAGGATGAGGAGAGTGCTAACAATGACAGACTCTAGTGGAGCAAGCGGAACTCTCCATTGTATTGTGACCTTGAAAACAGCAATGCTGCGTGGAAATCCTGCCTCCACTAAGCACAGGAAGCCTTAGATTTCTCAGTCACCTTTGGAGCAATGGACATGAATGTGTGAATGCATTCCACTTTGATTTTGCCGAGTGGGAACATGGGATGACTGTCAGATCAGTGGACAAAGGATAGGTCTCTTTGATTCGCCTCTAGCTCCCAGCCCGATGGGAGAGAAACAAAGACTCCGGAGCCTCTGCCTTCCTCCCCCCCTCTCCCCTGCATCTCCCACCTCCCTCCGTTTCTCTCCGCCTTACAGCCCATTATTTGGATAGAGTCTGCTGACTACTCTCACATTTGGGGAAATCATGTGTAATTGTTTAGGGTGTGAAAATGAAGTGATTCCATCTCAGAAAGGGGCCCTCCTTTGGGGAGACGTGTGCCCGCAGAAGAGCGCGAACTCCGTGCCGGGTGTGTGTGCAAGAGCCCGGCAGGATGGGGAGGGATGGGGAGCAGTGTGTATAAGACACCTGGACACTCCGGCGGCTGGGAATCAGGGTGGCCTGGCGAGCATCTTTTGTTCTCGGCTCCTCTGACTGCGGGGAGTGGCCAGACAGCCCGCACGCCAGCCACGAGGAGCTGCCTCTGTTCATAGTCAAGATCTGAAGCTTTTGTCTGTGAGCCCCAGTAAAAAGGCAAACTCTTGGGGTCCCCTTAGACTCATCGTTTGCCTCCAAAACTGCTTCGGGATAGGGCTCCTTCTCTTCGCCTGAACTGTTGCCTGTGGACCACACTGGTGGAGGCATGTGACTCTACCTGGAGAGGTACAAGAAGAAAGGAGCGAGGGGAGAGTGGCTGAGTGAGGCAGCGCAAAAGCTGCGTGCAGAGAGCAGGGACTAAAGTCAGACAAAGAGCGGGGACATGTGCTTTGGCAAAAAAGCAAGCAATGCCATCCTTTCCTTGCCTCATCATTCCTAGCTCAGTTTACCCACCAAATAAATATATATATATAAATAAACAGAGTCCAAGGCTGACCTTCTAGTAAGAGCTGAGTCATTTCTTCCAGTCGCCAGTGTAAGTCTTACATTTCTACCTACGTAAAAGTGAAACAAAGCAGGTGGTGTCTGTTGCGGTCCTGGTACATGCAAAATGATCTACACATTTCTAATGGAGAACAGAAAGAATCGTAGTGTCAAACTCCAGCATGCGGTTTCCCCTCCGTCCCCATTCCAGCTCCAAAGGGGGTCCACGTACCTCAGGCCACCACGGGGAAAGGGCTCAGTTCCTGCAGCCCAGGTACCACCCTGCAATGCCCACTCGTCCCTTAGCTACACCAAGAAGTAAATTGAGGTCATTTTCATAATTTAGGCAAAACCTCCCTTTCACTCGAATTACTGAGATATTTCAGGCAAATGCAGATTTCAAAAAAAAAAAAATTTAAATGGGAGAATTTGAGTTTGGCAACTCATTAAAAAGCAGTGAGACTTCCTGTATTGCACCAATTATAAACAATTTGGAGGGAAGAGAGGTTGCTTTTTCTCTTTTAAAGAAATTATCTGGAAAATTACCCAGGTCTTTGCTTCCTCTTTTCAGATGAGATCTGGATAGGCTATGTTAAATACAATGACCTCATTAGGACAGGTTTAAATGATAAAACCGGGAGAGGAAACCGAGAAGCCCGAACTCTGTCCTCAGGCTTGCCTCCAGCTAGCCTTGCCTCCGATAAATCAGTTCATCTCTCCAGGCACCAGCATCTTTTCTTTTTTCCCCACTGAAATGGAGCCAACCCCCTTTGCCACTTGTCTACTTTATAGGAATGCTCTAAAAATTAATATTCACTGTGAAACCAGGAGAGCCTCACAGGAATGATCCTATCTCAACACGAAACATTATCTGTTTTGTTTTGCCTGTCACTCTGAGTTGGCATTGATATATTGTTCAGAATCTTTCTAAAAATCTCCTTTCTTTTTCTGACCCCCATGACCAATAATGATGGGAAACAGTGCACTGGAATAAATCCGAGAAAGAAATATTTTTGCCTGTCCATCAACTCAGCCAATAGGGTGTAAAGTGAGTACGATCGTTTTAAGTGGTTCAATGAATGTATAAGCTATGTACTATGGAAGGTGCATCAGTGGCTGCCAATCTTATCCTTTTTTTGTCCAGGTTTTTTTAAGTGTTAAAATTGGTATGGAGAGGAGGATGGAGATTTGTGTCTTTGGGATTTGGGGAGGTGAGTCATGCGGAGGAGCTATGTGATTTTACTTACTCAGTGTTTCTAGAATCTATCCTCACCATTCCCATCCTTAAGACCCTCTTCTGATTCAGGCTCTTATTGTCTCTTGTCTCGATGTTCTGGAGCAGGCTTGGAACTGGCCTTCTTGATTACAATGTTATCTGCTAAGCAATTCTCCACACTGTTACGAACGGTCCTTCCAGAAAGCAGGTTTTGCCATGTTCGTGCCCCCATTGTCCAGAAACTACAGTCCAGGATCCCCCAGGGGAGGGATTTCCATGCTCTGTCAACACTTCAGTTACCTGTGTCTCCAGCTTCAGCCCCTGCGATTCCCTGCCTTGCACATTCTTGTTCCAAATAGCAAATGGCTTATGCTTTCCCAGCATGGATGGTTCTACTGTTTACCTTTGGGCCTTTGCTCTTGCCACCTCTCTGCTAGGAGTACCTCAGAGCAAGCAGACAAAAACAAACAACAAACAAACAAGGAACACCCTTAGCTCCTTATTCGTCCTTCAGGACTCAGATCATGTGGCACGTACCCTGTCCCCCTTCCTCCCCTTTCTTGCGTTCTCCTCCAGGGTATGCCTGTCTTCTGAATCTCCCCACCCCCGACCCTGGGCAAGGCTGTAACATCAGGCTGGCACGTAAGGTTGCGTGAGTCTTGATTATATATGCATGTCTACCCACTGAACAGGGAGCTCTCTGAGGAGGGGCAACTTGTCTTCTTCCTCTCTGTATCTTGAGCAATACCTGGCTCAAGGAGGGATCCAGTAAATAGCTAAATGCACCCTTCTGAAGTGGCTTCTATGTGTAAGGCTCTGCGTTAAGTGTTTGGAGAAAGTTTCCAATGCTAGGCTGCTCAAAGAGAAAAACTGATAAGTATATCAGGGCCTATTTTAGTGAATTCTTCATTTTCCTTTGAATGAATGATCCGGAGTTATGCAAATAATTAACAGTTGGGGGGAACCCTGTGTCAACAGCAGGCCATCTGGCTGTGTGAAGTCATAGCAGGTTGCTTCTCTTTGCTGCTACCACTCTGGGGCCTGGGGCTTTCTTGTGGCTGTGGCCTTGGGTATAGAGACCTCCCCTTTCTCTGGAGTTCTCTGCCTTGTATTCTGTTGCCATGGCAACAACCCACTTTCATTCTGGACTTCCCGCACGCGAGAGGGGAACCTTTTACTACCATGGCATAAGCGAGGAGGGCTTATTTAAGAAATAAGTTGACAAGGTTAATCATCAACACATTCTACTAGTGCCATGAATTCTGATTTAGTGGTAGGATAGCTTGTTAGGTGTTTGCGGCGTACTGGAAAATAGATTAGCTACCCAGATATGAGATGGGGGGGGTCCTTTGTTTAGATATCTGTCTATGTGCCTGTTGTGATTCTATTTTTATTATTTTTTTTAAAGATTTTATTCATTTATTTGACAGAGAGAGAGAGAGAGAGAACAAGTAGGTAGAGAGGCAGGCAGAGGGAGAGGGAGAAGCAGGCTCCCCGCTGAGCAGGGAGCCTGATGCGGGGCTCGATCCCAGGACCCCGGGATCATGACCTGAGCCGAAGGCAGCGGCTTAACCAACTGAGCCACCCAGGCGCTCCTGTGATTCTATTTTTAATGAGAAAAATATTTTTGTTCTCTAAGTATATGGAAAATCTGTTTGCAGTAATTCAGGGTATTAAAGAAGAGAGCAAAATTTCTAGAAGGAAGGCTGAGTGCTCTTGCAGGGTGTGGAATGCTGGGATAAAGCAAGATACTAACACCTGCCCAGCATTATCGTAAGTCTGTTCAAATCTGTTAAGGGATTATGTGAAAACATAGTAATGTATCATTTAAATACTTTATTTGGAATAGAGTCACCTTTAAAAAAAAGAAATTGTTAGGCAACTTGCTTTCTAAACACCTTTATGTATTCAGGCCTGCAAATGCAGATATTTATTGCAGAGACTGGTTCACTGTTCGGTGAATACAGAAGTCTGATACAGAGACTCCCTGTGCTCTAAGCAAGATGTCTTAGTCTGGCTCTGTGAGCCCAGCCTCGCTGTAACTCAGCATCTCTTCCCTTTTCTCCCAGGAAAATTGAGATTTTCTTTCTAGTTCAAATACGAGCTTACCCCTGGCCTAGCCTGAGTTCCTTTTGGCTTTTTACCAGGGCAGCTTCTCTTTTCTCATTTCCAGCTTTTACTCTCAACACAGATGGAGACCTCTGGTTTACTGAAGAAGCAGGTCTCTGCTGAGTTTCACGGAACAATGTGGTTCTCCATTTCTTGCCTCCTTCCGATGCCTGGATGCTTAGGTTCCATTTCAATCAGATACGCCTTGTAACTTCAGCCCATTTGTCTTCTCTTGGAGGAGCCAGACAAGATTCTCGTTTATTCACTTGCCATCAGCTACTGCCATCGTGCAGGGACACGTGTGTGAGCATTATTACACCAGGGGCATCGTATGCTCGGGCGTGGGCCAGGGAGGGGTGGGGACTTGGCTGGCAGGCTTACCTGTGACAGAAGTAATCAGTAGACAGTTTTTCTGTCAAAAGCAAAGGTGATACTTGGCCGACTAGGCATCATTCTCAGCGGCTGTCCTGAGTGGGCTGCCATATTTAGTTCCTTATGACTCAACAGGTAGCCACAACCAATTAGATTGGGGGGCACCTAATGGACAGATACAGTTGGAATTTTCTTAAGAATCCCAGTGAGGTAGTGAGCAATGTGAGGTTGCAGTACCCAAATTGGGCCATGTCTATGCTGAAGGTGTAAGGGAAGTAGGAACTGGGATTAAGGAAAAGCTGTTGGGTACAAAAGGGCAACACTGAGCATACAGAAAGAATAAAATGGTTAATAGCCAAAGGAGAAGAGTAGACACACGAAAGAGGGGAAAGAGAAATACTAAGGGACTCAGAGAGAGGTGGAGAGAGAAGAGTGAAAAGAGAAAGGTGGAGGGAGAGAAGGAGAGGCAGAAGGAGGTGGGGAGAAAGGTAGAGGAGGGAGGGAGAAAGGGAGAATCCTTAATCTGCTTCCATTCCATTTGGGTTCCCATGGAGTAGCATAAACCAGTACTTACAGGAACATCCCTTGGCGCTTGCCCATTTTGGTTCAAATCTTGGCTCTTTACTTGCTAGCTTTGTAACCTTGGGCAAGGCACATAATCTTTTTTTTAACTTTGGTTTCCTCATCTGTACAATGGATGCAAGTACAGTATCTACCTCAAAGGGATATTGTGAGAAAGAAATAAGTTAACACATGTAAAGCGCTTATCAGGGTGCCTGGCACACTACATAAATGTGATCGATTGAGTACAAAAGCTCTTGGTTTCAACTGAATGTTTTTCTTACCAGCTCATGTGGCTCCTGACATCAGTCACCCCTTGCCCCCAATCTGAGCTGAACACATTTGTGGAATGTCTGCTCCTTATAATCAAAAACAGCTTAACTGTAGTAGCTTCAGGGTACTTTCCAAATTTTGAACCTTCAAAAAAGTCCTATTTTCTTTTGAATTTTATAAATTTAGGATAAAAGGAGAAGGTGTGTGCCTTGTGGGAACAGAAAGAGGCAGAGTGAAAGAGGAAGCTTTCTAAGTGTGTCCATTGTCAAAACGAGTCGTCTCTAATTTGGGCAGACAGGTTGGAGGGGGTTCACCTTCCCTTCCTCTGGGGTTACCTCTTGGGGCCCACCGCCACATGGGCGATGCTTTCTGTGATGGCAGGCTTTCCCCGCTACTTTTGTATTGAATAAACATGCTCGGTTTTCGCTTCCCTCCATCATATTGTCTCATTTTTACCCCGAAGCTTGTAGTCTTCACATTACTCACCTTGCGTGATATTGTTCCAAGTGTTTTTACGGGTGTTGGCAACAAGGTCTGTTTTCCAATACTGAGAACAAAGCCCGTGGAGGTTTCCCACAGTGGCTCACACTGTCCCAGAAGTCTCGTTTGTGCTCTGCACATGGGGAGAGGAGACCCTCGCTCTGAGGGAGTCCTGAAAGCCTGTGCCTTCTCCTTCCTTTCTGGCAAGCCGGCAGGATCAGCTTGCTAAGGCTGCCTGTCCAAAGTGCCGCAAACTGAGTGGCGTATCTGAAATTTATTGTCTCGGAATTCTGAGTAGAAGTCTAAAATCGAGGTATCGCTTCCTTGGGCCATGAAGCTGTGAGGGAGAGTCTGTGTTTGGCTGGCTCCCAGCTTCTGGTGGTTTGCCGACGATCTTCAGTGCTCCTTGGCTTCTGCTCCATCACCCTGATCTCTGCCTTCATTTTCACAGGGTGGTCTCCCTGGGTGTGTGTGTGTGTGTGTGTCTGTGTTCTCTTTTTCTAAGTTACCAGTCATATTGAATTAGGGTCCACCTTGATGGCCTCATTTAACTCTACCTCTGTAAAGACCCTATCTCTAAATTAGGTTGCATTCTGAGGTACTGAGGTTAGGACTCCAACATAACTTATTTTGTTGACACAATGAAACCCATAACACTGATATATCTGAGGAGTGTGTGCTGAAATGGCTCTTAGGGTTGACAGATTGGTGATTGGGAGTAATACTGGTTTGCTGATAATGGGGTACTTGTGAAGCAAGCCCAGTGACTATAGCAATTTTAAATCATACCCTCATTGCTTAACACTCTCTTGGCTTTTTAATTTCATACTTTTTAATTTCATACTGGCCTTTCTTCCTTAGAATTCTCAGCTGGACCCCTAAGTGTTGGTTGGCCCCAGGTCATGCACTTTGACCCTTCTTTTCCATCTGCATCTTTGGGAATCTCATCCAGCTCTGTAGCTTTAAATACCATCATTAGGGTAATGTCTCTCAAATTTATACCTTTATTTCTTAAGCTCTGGTCCATCTTCTGAAATCCACACTCATATATTTACTATATATTGTCTTGTAGTCATATTCCCTTAGATGTTTAAGAGGCATCTGAAACTTTTGATGTCCAGCACTGAAATCTTGATTTTCTACCATAAATATACTCCTTCCCTTGTGTTCTCTATCTTGGTAAATGGCTCCCCTGGGTGGCTAGTCAAGTCCTAGGAATCCTTGGTCCCTTGCTTTCCCCCTCCATTCAATCCAGTTGCAAATCTGCAGATTGTTACTTTGGGATCTCTCCAGCACCTGTTTACCTCTCACCATCCCTGTGGCCCCCATGGTGCCCCAGGCCTCCCCATCTCTCACCTGTATGACTATAATAGCCTCCAAAATGATCTCCCTCCCTCTACTTTTGTTAGCCTACCCTTCCAGATGGTTCAGACTCATGGAGGTCAGATCCTATTCCTTCTTTGCTTTAAATTCTCCATAGGCTCCTCATTGCACAGAGAAGAAAATACAAGCTCTTTACTCTGACCAAGTAGCCCACAATGGTAGGGCCTCTGCCCATCGCTCTCCCACTCCTGGTATAAAGTCATCCAAGGCCATTCCTTCCTGAGGGCTCTCATTAGCTCTGCCCTCTTTCTAGAGAGCTCTTCTTTCAGATGATCAGTTGACTTTACTCCTTTACAAGCCATTTATGTCTCAGCTCAAACATTACCTCCCCAGAGAGGCCCTCTCTGACCACTCAACATAAAACAGACACCACCCCCCCCCGCCATTTATTTCCTGATTAATTTTAATCCTAGAACTTATCACTGCCTGCTATCTTTTTATTCATTCACTGCCTGTCTCCTCCCATTAGAATAGAAGCTGCATAACACTAGGTACATTGTCCTACTTACCCATTTTATATCCTTAGGGCCCGAAGCAGTGTCTTGCACAATTTAAGCATCAATGTGAATTTGTCGAATGAATGAACAGAGATTCTGGGCAAGAAAGGTGGAAGGAACCCATGGTTAGAATGTGTATCATGTGTCAGGCATGGTTCAAGCCTTTACTGCCAGGATTCATTTTGGTCCTCATGAAATCCTTTAAGTTAGGTGTTCTTTCCATTTGACAGATGAGGAAAATGAGGCTTTGAGAGACTAAATAAGGAGACTGTTCCAACAACAGAGCTGAAGTTCTAACTGGTTTCCATATACTTTCTACTATGACATAAGCTGGAGGTGATAAGTATATAATATAACCAATGTTTTAGAAATAAAAGGGTAAGCAAGTGATTGAAAAGTATTAAGAACAATGTTTGGTTCTGGGTCAACTAAAGAAGATACTTTTTTGACCTAATCTTGCTATGACTGGAAACTTTAATGGAAGGATTAAAGATTTCCACAGTAGAAGGTATGCTTAGGGCAGATAATCTGAAATAGAAGTTTTGAATTTTAATGAAAGGAAACTTATTAAAAGGGGAAAAAAAACAGTGGGGTATTTTTACTATTATACTGTTTTGGGATTCAGGACCAAGAGGCATATTGTAAGTCATGACTGGTGGTGGTGGTCGGGGTGGGGTGGAGGGAACATGAGCGGTTTCCCGAGATGCCCTATGTCTGATACAGTGCTACCTGGGCACAGAACTGCGGTAGGTGCTCAGGAATATTTTGTTTAGTGACTAAATGGAGAGAATTAAGGTATGCAAGTCTATGTAAACACTCTTTCCCTCCTCCCATGTGCTCTTCACAATGAGCAAAGGTGGTGATGGGGAGACTTCATGTGGCTAGGTGGCTGGAAACAAGTCAAGAGACTTCACCAGGATGTGTAGGCAAGCCCCTGTGTTCAAAGTGTATGAACATTATCCTCCCCCTTCCTAGTGTCCATTCCCCATCACCTGCATGCTCATTTATCCCTCTTATGCCTGTGAGGGAGTGAAGACATGACCTGTTACTTTGTAAAGATTACCGACTCTCTCCTATTATACTCTAACGACCCAGCATTCATCTTTTGTTGGTTGTGGTTATGTTTTGGGAAAGCATGATTTAATCCATGATGTAGTACATTCTTGGTGATAATGAGCTATGAAGAATGGGGTCCTACTGTAATTTATTTCAGTAGATTTCAAACCACTCTATAGAAATACCAGGAATAATCTCATGAATAAAAGGAATAAAGGAGGAATTTATGGGATCTTTACATTTCCTAAGGAAATAATTCAAGTACCAAAAGAAGAAACTAAATTTAGGTAATCAAAAATCAAGGTGTTTAAAGAAGAGCTGTTGTTTGCAGATCTGAAATAAGCATGTGGAATGCAGTAGAAAGTGGGAAGGGTGCCAGGTCACAGGGAGCCAGTAGCATGAACTGATACACTGTTTGCGGATAAAATTATCCAGGTCAAAACAAAGTAGGTGATTCAATTTACAAAGGACATAAAAGACAATAGGAAAAGATCCTTTATATACCCAGCAGAAAAGCACCAGGGGAAGCTCTACCTCTTGATTAGACGTGGAGATGTCAGCGTAGATAACACTAAAGACAGGTTTTAGTGGAAAGTTGCACTAACATTGGGATTGTAGGCCAGGTTCCCAGGCAGCAGACTCTGCAGTGGATATTTGCATGCAGGTGATTTGGGGTCAGTGCCGTGGGAACAGCCCCTGTTGGGGACAGGATGGGATTGAGCTGTGATGCACCTGCAACAGAGGCCTCCGTGGGTCCCACCTGGAGTTCTGGAGCTGGGATGACCCTTCAGAGATTTCCCAAATTGAGGCAAGGAGGGTGGGGCCTTTGTACTCCTATATTGACCAATTAATTAGATGTGTGCTGCCCCCAGAGGGGGCATATCCTAGAGCAAGGCAGCTCCCTTCAGTAATTCCTGGGGAGGGACTCAGCTGTGAGCTAGCAAAAGCTAACACTTTTGGCAGTTGGAGGAAGGGTGGGTTCAGTTTTGAAGGGGTGGGGCCTCCACAGGGCACCATAGTATCTAGTCTACTGAAACCAGCACTGGGGGCTTGAAAAGAAAAAAGATGGTAGATTGTTGCTTAACAGAAGATATATATATATTTTCAAAAATTTTGTTTTTGAGTAATCTGTACACTCAATGTGGGGCTCAAGCTCAGAACCCGAGATCAAGAGTGACATGCTCCACCAGATGAGCCAGCCAGGCACCCCTACTTAAGATATTTTCTAAGTGTGATTCTCTGTTGACCATCCACTTTTCCCTGGGCCACTACAGTAGCCTTACTATAGCTTTCTCTCTCACTTGCATAGCTGCCCCCCTTTAGACTACAGGTGGAACAGTCTGGAAACATAAATCTAGTCCTCTCATACCTCTGCTTAGTATCCTTCCAACATTTCCCATCTTACATATTATAAAATCCCAACTGTTTGGCATGCCCTTTAAGTGGGATGACCATACAATTTATTGTATGACCCAGGACACTTTTGAGAGTGAAAGGGGGCCCTATCAATAATTACACAGGGACAAGGATCAAACCAGGACGGTTCTTGGCACCTGGAATGGATGTTCACCCTACTTGTAAGGCTCCTGATAATAGGATCGCCCCTTACTTTCACTTCACCCTCTTTCCAAAGTCCACTCCTATTTGCCTTCCCTTAGGTGCTAGACCAAATGAAGGTCTGTCTCACCCTAGGGCCCTTGCACTCATCTCTTCCTTCCACCTACTTTTTAAGGCTGTCTCTCCCTCTTATACTCTTTAGAGCTCAGCTTAAAATTTTCCCATTCAGAGAGGTCTTCCCATTTATTTTCCATCATAGCACTTGTTTATTTTATCCACAGTCCTAACTACAATCTGAAATTACAGTCACTAGATTTTAAGCTCCATGAGGAGGACATGAATCTGCTGTTTTGTCTTGTCTTATGGGATCATACCAATGTATCCCCAGTGATTAGCCCAGTATTAGTTCATACATGTTTGGTACTCAATAAATACAAAGAAGTGAATGAAGGAAGAGCTTGGGAAGTTGTTCTGAAACAAAAAGTATGTGTGTGTGTGTGTCTGTGTGTGTGTGTTTGTGTTTGTGTGTGTGTCTGTTCAGTGAAATGCCCAAAGACCAGCAAAGGACAACACATCATCACCTACACTGGGAATTGTAGATGTGATTGCTGACTCTGGAAATGTGGACATAGAGGAATGCAAAACATTAAACAATCAATTTGCAAACACCTAGAGGATCACAGTCTGCTGGACAATAACCAGCAGTTTAGCGATGACGAGATATTGTCAGAGCAATCTAATTTCCTTTTAAGACAGAGGGGCCTTCATCAAAAGCACTTATTAAGTGTCTGCACACAGCCAGGAGAAGGCTGTTGGAGGTGGAGGGGCTTGTATTCATTTGTGAAGCATCAGATTTAATATATGTCTTGACTTCAGCTAAAATCTGATTTTACTTCTGTGATAATTTCCTTTCACAGGGCAAGCAAATATGAGTTACTTATGGTAGGAAGTGGTAGCAGAAAGTTACAGGGTTAAGCCCAGAAGATTACTAAAGACTTTCAAAGTTGAAAAAACCCTAATGATTATAGGTGAAATCATTTAAAGGTGAGAAAGGGTAGCCTTTTGCTCAGGTCCCCTAAGGTTGACTTTTCAGTGCTCTACCTCCTAACACCTGACTGTCCTGGAAAACAGACCTGCACTCAGATTAGCAGGTGATTTGTTCTAGGTGCATTTGGAATGGTGACCAAATGCCCTCCTCCGAGAGAGGGTTCAAATGACTTACTGGAAGCACAAACTTTAATATTGATTCACACACAAGCAGGGTCAAAATTGCAGGGTACATGTCATACCTTTTAAGGATCAAAAAGTCACATGCATGCTCCCAGATATCAGTGTTAGGTATTACAACCTTGACTTTTTGACACAGACAACATTTTGGGCCAAGATGACACAGATTCATCCTAGCATCCAGCCATACAGACCTTGCATATGTGTGAATCGAGTACAAAGCAGCTGAAAAATCCCACAACAAGAAACACTTACAAAATCTTAAATATAAGGTCCTAGGAAATGGGACTGTTAAACATAGTTTAGGGGTATGACTTGTCCCAACTATGGGGATGGGGAGGCCACCAGGAAGGTCTTGTCAGCCAATGAGAAGTCCACATCAGAGAAGTAGTACCAGGAACCTAGCCTTCCAGCAGCACTCTATCCTAGAAAGACTGAAGAGCAAGGCAGGGTCCTCACCCTGAGAAACCTCATTTTGGACAATGTTGAGAAAATGCCTCACATCTGTCCACAGGGAGATAGGTGGTGGCAGAAGAACCCACGTTTAGTAGCGGTGGTAGGAGGTCAAACGGGATTTAACATTCCTTCATGTACTTAGCATTTGTAAGAATTTATTTGTGGGTGGGTTCTGGAGGGGGTGCTGGGATACAGTGTACACAAGATGGATGCCATCTTAGTTTTCATGGAACTTAAGAGTTTTCAGAGACTCCATATGGATTCACCTGAGGCGTCATTATATTTCTGGGCCTGTGGAGAATTGTGGAATTTGAGGAATAACTGAACCTACAAGAACAGGGATTCAGAGAGGTGAGGACAGCTTGTATTAACTCATCCAACTATCCAGTGACAGAAGCCTGCTTGAACAGAGAGGCTAGAAAATAATTTTACAATCCATTTTATGTTTTGTAAACATATGGGTATATTATTGTCCTGAAGAGGGCACAGGGCATTTGAATGTTTGCCAACTTCAATGGTTGTGGGAAGGTTCCTGTCCTCTGTATCAGTAAGGAGCATTCAACACCATCGACTATCACCTCCTTTCTGTCTATTCTGCCCTCTTGATTTTGGTGACACCATATGTCCCTCCTCATTTGCCTCTTTCTTTGCTGGCTGTTTATTCTCAGTCTGTTCTGCTGGCACTTTCTCAGCTGCCCAGCCCATAAATGTGGGTATTTCCCAGGGCTATATCCTTGGGCACACTTCTTTTCTAATCACTGTCCTCAGGTGACCTTGTGTGGTCCAAAACTTGTGGCATCTGCATGCCAATGACCCCCATCCTACTCCTCCAGTGCTAACCCCTCCCCAGGATTTCAGGCCCATGTGGCCCTCCACACATGGGCCTCTCCCTGTCCTAATGGACAGATGTCCTAGACTCTAGTGGCTGAGACCTCAGCCTTGCCTCTTCCCCGATGTCTTCCATCTTGGCTTATTCAGTGATTGAACAAAGACCTAGACATTACCCTAGATTACTCTCTCTCCTTTAACTTCTGCATCCAACTCATCCCAAGTCCCATTACTTCTTCCCCTAAACCCTATTTCTCTTAATCTCCATTACTATAACCCTGGCCAAACTAAATTATTGCAGGAGCTTCTTAACTGATTCTCTTCTTCCACTTTTGGCCCTTAATAACTATGTCTGTCAGCCAGAAGGGTTCATTTAAACATTGATCAGATTATGTTACTCTCTTGTTTTAAAAAAGTGATGATAGCTTGCTTAGTGCGTTTGGCATAAAATCCAAGTTCTTTTTCTGGCTTAAAAGCCCTACATGCCCTGTACCCCCTTCCCCTATGCTAAATGCTTCTTCGATAAGGAAGGCTTCCCTGGCCATGAAGCTAAACTAATACCTGGTTACTCTTTATCATATGCCCTTCTAGATAGCCTGCATATTACTTACCACTAGCTGATGTTTTTACTATTTATTTACGCATTTACTTATTCATGGTTTATCTTCACCCATTGGAATGCAAACTCTAAGAGAGCAGGAACATTGCATCCCCAGGACCTGGAACAATACTGTTCTATGGCAAAAGTTCAACCAGTATCTGTGGAATAAATGAGTATGAATGCCCGAAGGGTCCTATTATACCATCTTGTCATGCTGTGGCCTCTGCCTGAATTGAGTAAGTGTATCAGTTGGCTCTTGCTGTGTTACAAGTCATCCCAAAAGTTAATGACTTACCACACAAGCATTTACTACTGCTCGCAAGCCTACAGGTCAGCTGGGCAGTGGTGCTAACTAGGGCCGGGTTTGGTTGACCTTGGTTCAGCTCATGCGGATCTGTGGTCACTGGCAGGTTGGTTCAGGGCTGCTTGGTCAAGGAAGGCCTCACTCAGAAGTCTGGCAGTTGCTTGGCTGTCAGCGAGAGTGACAGGGTGACTGGGCCATACGTCTCGTTCATCCGGGAGCGCGGCTTGTTCATGTGATAATCATGGGTCCAAGAGAAAGAGCAGAAGAGCTCAGGGCCTCTTGAGGCCGAGGCTTAGCACTGGCCCGCCATCACTTACACCAGATTCTGTGGGTCAAAGTGGGTCACAAGGCTGGCCCGGATTTAGAGGGTGGGGATATTAACTCCACTTATTGCTGGGAGGAAATGCAAAGTTACGCTGCAAAGGCGTGGCTTCAGGGGAGGGTAAAGAATTGGGGGCATTTTTGCAATCAATCTACCACATTAAGGATGACAACAAAAGTGGCCACGGTAGAGTACCACATTCGCCTTTCCAGACAAGCGCAGAAAGAGCATGTATAAGGCCCAGAAGCGCCTCTCCATCAGTCCGTGGGCAGAGGGGGGGTCACGAGATCCGGCGTGTCCTCGGTTGCATTGTTGTGGTCACTGGAGTGGCAGGATTGGCCCCTGGGTGTGCTGCTGTCCACACAAATTTGCAGACTCCTCTGTCATCAATGGGAACCGCAGGACTCTGGTCCTTCCCGATTTTCCTTCACTGTCACGGGGCTGCGTGCGGGGCAGGGCCTAGGAAGGTGCTGATGCAGGAGGGCAGCAAGCACCTGGGCTACATGTAGTACCAGATGGCTCCCAATTTGCACACATCTGGTGAAAAATAGTGTTAAATCGAAAAGCGCTTTTTTTTTGGGGGGGGTGGTAAGACTCAAATGACTCAGAATGAAAGGGCCTTGACACAGGCATCTTAAGGGAACTCCTTAAAAATAGGAAACCAGTACGCTCAGCTTTGTCCATGCCTTCCGAGCAGAGTAGCATGTCTGCATCCTGAGACATTCAAGGATAAAGCAAAAAGAGAAAGTGTTTGTTCCAACAGATAAGTTCTTTCCCCAAAAACGCACACGCTGTCCTGAGTATCGAAGTTATTCACGACACCTAGATGATCTGGAGCTTGCCACTGAATCCCAGAATTCAGAAGCTAACTCTAGGGGATTACAAACTTGTCCCAGTTCCCTTGCTTGGTTGACAAGAGCTCTCCTGTCCTGGCTCCCAGTCTGTTTCTTCTCTCACCTTCCAAGCTGCCAGCTCAGGTTTAAGTTCTTTCTCTCCACTCAGATGCAGATGATTGTGTTTGATTTGAACATATCGATTCCAAGCAGGTGAGAGTGGACGTAGCCATTCAGCTGGACAAATATTTAGATCAGTGATATGTCCTTTGGAATCACCAGAGCCAAATGTTTCCTTTTCCCAACTATTTAACTTGGCTACATACCTCCCCAGCATAAAAGATTCAAATTCTTTCTAAATTTCATCTATTAAGAAAATACTTCTAGGCTATAGCGACCTGATATCTCCATTGGGAGCCTTGTTCCTCTCCATACTCTGAACAAATCGAATATGAAACAGATTGAAATGACTCAGCAGCAGGGCTTGGGTCTCTGTGCAAACTTACTTGTTCAGTCCACCAATCTTCAGGGCCCTCTTGCCATCTGGCATACAAAAGAAAGAAAGAAAAAAAAGTCAATGACTACCTTCTACTGTATTTGGAACTCTTGCTTCTCACATTCCTAAAGGCACCAGTCATGGATGAAGAACTCCACAGGGGTCAGAGTTGGATCCCACTAGGCTGTTTAGGACATGTGGGTGAAGCAGCAGAAACGCAGTGTTCTCAGAGCCTCTCCTTCATGATTCATGGCTCTCCACCCTGGCCGCGGGACATGCCCAAATTTACCACAGAAGGAAACAGACTGTGAGCTTAGAGGGGCAGGGAGGAAACCAGAGGCATGTCTGGGATGATTAAGCACATGAAAAGAACACTATGGGAAGCTTTGCTTGTCCTCCTCTCTGGCTCGAGGTGCATAAAGTACAATAGACAATATTGGAATGTGGCAGATGACAAGGCTCATGTTGGATGCAAGTGTCGAGTAAAGGAAGGCTTTGGATGGCAGAGGTGGCTTTCATAATGGAATAAAGGGGCCAGTGTGGGCATAGTGGTTATGAACCCCTTCCTATTTCTCTGTATGGAGAGAGCCCACTTCTCTGGAACAATGGAAGCTCAGGTGCTTGATGGTGCCCACGTTACTGACCTCTGACCAGCAGGACTGGTTCTGGTAGATCAGATATCTCCTGACACCCTTAAAAAGGGACTAGAATATTTGGTACACTGGCATAATGAAAAGATCCCCAAGCTTTACCAGCCAAAAAGCAAAAATAAGGTCCCATTATGTTTGGTACTCACATCTCCACCAAGTCCATATTACAAGTTTGCAAAGCTTTCCTCCATCCTCTGCACCCTTTCACCAAAGCATATTCCTACCAGTGCCTAAGGAGCATCTTCATGGGCCCACACATCAGCCCGAGCCTCTGACCCGCGGTGTTGAGCTGAGCTACCACTCTCTCCTGGCCTTGATGACCTGGTTGGCCTCTGCCCCAGCTCCCACCGCTACTCAACTGCACAGGGCTTGACACCTTGGCAGGCTTTGGCAACAAGGAAGAGAGCTCTTCTGCTCTCTTCTGTCATGATATGTCCAGCAGCAGGGGATCCTACAGCAGCGTTGCTTTGGCCCCAGTCTATGATAGGGTTTAATAAGACCAGCCCTGTACTTCACACATTTACTCCTTTCTCTCCCTGGCATATATGTGTGGGGCAGCTGGGATGGGAGCACCCAAATCTCTGCCACCAGCTTGAGTCAGAACCATGACTTCCCTCAGGTTTTTAGGACATGTTGCTGAGTCTAGTTTACACTCCAGGCTCTTCCCATCATGGTGTGGCCTTTCTCAGGTGCCCTACCTTCCCTCCATGCAAACTGACTCGGGCTGCCTTCCCTTCCCCCCTCCTTCCCACTCCATTTATATTTGGATCCCAATGGTACACAGAAATCGCATGCTCTCTCCAGGTCCCCTCAGGCCCAGGGTAAATCAGTTGAAGTAAATAGCAGCAGGGATGGGGGTTTCGCCTAGCCTCCTCTGCCAGTCACATGCAGACCTTGTTTCAGTGCAGTGGAGACTTTTGTCATTGCTGCCATCTCTCTCTGCTGCTTTGTCTGTGGCTTCCTGGTGTCTGAGTCATTGCACTCCCAGGCCACCACACTTGGCTCAGTCAGGATACCAGCCACAAGGCATGTCCCATGGGGCAAGAAAGCCAGAGGAGGGGCAGCCAAGGGTCAAGCACTGGTGAGATCTTGTTCAAACAAGAATTTAAGAGGATGGCCTCAAAAGGGCTGCTGATCCAGGGGTCTAGAAGTGGTGTGGTGATCAAGCAAATGGTATTTGAGGGTGATTGTCCTAAACACCTATAATTGTCTACTACTCACCTGTGCAGGCCAGATTATGCTTGCTCTGCCGATGGGCCAGGCTGACTTTGAGGACCAGTCAGGCATCACATGCCCCAGACAGGTATTAAGCAGTAGCTAAACCCCCTCCTTGGGTGTGGGGGATTGTTTATAAGCATAAAGAGAACCAAAGACTATAATTCCTTTGTAGTGTTGGGCTTAACATTGCAACTAACAATATTCTAACTGGTTTGGAAATTGGGAATTTTCTATGCAGTTTGGGTTCTTTTGAATTTCAGCTGCATACAGTAGAGTAGAGCCCCCACCTCCCATAAGTGGGAGTATACAACAGCCTGGGTATTCTGTTACTGAAGAGAAGATGAGTTTACTCCAGTCTCATCCTCATTTTCACAGAGATAATTGCTTTATATTCTGCTTTCTTTTTCCAGTGTTACCCAGGGAGGTCTCTGATACCTCCTTAGAGTCACCCTGAACTTTTCTCGCACCTATTGTGTGTGACATATAGTTGCTTATGGGGTAATTCTTGTGTTTCAGGAGATGAGGAGTGACATGGGTGGCCTGTGAATAATGAGCTGAAGGTCGTTATCTCTGTTGCTAACTCTACAGCTGAGCAGCAGCATCACAACTAACCAATCAATCATTCATTTACTCATTTAATTAGAACCTACTGTGTGCCCATCATTTTCCTTGGCCTTGTGGACCATTAGACATGGTGCCTGTCCTTGAATTGCTTACACACCAGTTGGAGACACAAAAGTCACACCCGTGAAACAATTAGCAATCCCCTAATTGCTCAACAGCTCAACAACGCTGAACAGAGAAAAGGGAGAGCTCAGGGTGGTTGGGAATGAGAGAGCATCTTCAGGAAGGAGATGACATGAGAGGTAGAAAGAACCTGAGTTTCAACAGTTCTTGTGTCTCTACGTCCAACAGGGAGAAGCTGAGATGCTACTGCACTTATTACAGGCCAGTGTTGGGTACCAGTGGCACTGATGTGGTCACTAAGGGGTCCTGGGTGCCAACGCTGGGATTAGGAAGGGAAATCAAGGTGTCTAGGTACTTGTATGATTTTGAGAGTGAGCAACTCCTTAAATTTGGTACTCTAGGTGCCTCTAACTTCTCAACCTGGTCCTATCATTCGATGGGTCCTATCACTCAATTGCACATGCTCTCTCTGTTTTATTCCCTAGGCCCACATTCTCTGTATTTCTCTTTTTATTAGTGTTATCGTTCTCCCTCCTGGCTGTTTCTCTCCATCCTGTCTCTTCTGTTCTTTTCCTTTCCCTTTTTGCTAGTCTGTCTCTAGTAGCCTTCCAGTGCCCTTTAGTGATGGGCTCCAAACATTTCCAGATTCTAAAGTAGGCTGGTATTCAGGGGTCATGGGGTGGGTACAAGCAATGGCTGTGACCTGCATTAGCATTCTTATTTTTAATACTGTGATAACAATAATACTGTTACATATCAGAAACCGTAGGTCTTTGGATCTGATTTCTAAGAAATCCTAACTTCTTTCTCTGTAAGAACCCCTATGTAAAGGAGTAAGATGATTTAAGTTTCATGGAAAAATTAACTTTAATGAAAGGAGATTAATAAATTTGGTATTTTTAGCCAACTAATGCTTCTAAACATCTTCCCTTTGGAACATAAGCTCTTTGTTTATTTACCTGTCTACTGACCCCTGTCTACTTTATCTCCAGCACCTAGAATAGGGCTTGGTACACATTAGATGCATGATACATATTTGTGAAATAAATGAGTGTAGAGTTTTAGGAGTTGAAGGTATGTTGTAAAATGAGGGAGAAGCTGAGGCAGAAATAATCCCAGGAATAAGGCAAAATTATTTTAAAAGTTGGAGACGAAGTTTGAAATGGAAGTTATGCTATAGCTCAATTTCTTAGACCTCTGAAGTAATAATTAGCCTATAAACTTGGTCTCATCATGTAACCACTGGAGGCCTTATTGCCTTCCTCTGTAGAGGGAATGAAAAACAAAGTAGAAGATCTATCTGCTTAAAAAAAAACCCCTCCATTTCCTTTCCAATGTGTGGTCCCATTGGAAATGACTCCATTTGGTTTTGATTTTGAATTTTTTTGCCTTTTCTCCCAATTCCATCTCCATTTGGTGCCTGGACAACCCTTTGATCAGAGCCTCAGAGAACCAAACACTGAATGGACAGCATCAGCCAAGCAAAGCCTTACTTATGAACTTTGGGAATAGAAGTAAGTTTCTCATGCACGTTTTCACAGTTTAAGCTTGTGTTTTCTCAGTTTTATTCTGTATTGCTATTGGTGACAAACACTGAATGCACAGGTTGTTCCTTTGCTTCCTTCATTCCTGCTTTCATGGGCATCATGCCTTGTTAAATAATGTCAACCTGCTGAGCAGGTCCAGAGTAGGTGGCCTGAGAATCAAAATCTGTATGGCCTACAAGGAAGAAGGTAGATTACAGCCCCAGCCCCAGCCCCACCCCACATTCTCTGGGCTCCTCTGGGTAAAGTGCCGGGCATTTGCTTTGCATAGTCCAGGTATTCAATAGATGTTCATGCTTTTCTTTTCTTCAAGAAGGAGGAAGCTATCTTTAGATGCTAAAATCTACTTTTGTATAAAGAGCTGGAATATCACATCTTAACAATATTGAAGGTCTTTACTCTGCCCTTCTTGTTTTGCTCAGTGTTATTCAACATTTTTCTTTTTTCACTTGGTCAACACTTTCCTCTCAATTTGGCAGTTGCATTGACTTACGTTTCTGAGCCGGAAGTGATGAGAGGGATGGTGGCAGCAAAGACACAGAGAGGGGTAGGTGGGAGGCTATTGTCTGACATGGAATAAAAATGAATGCAGCTGTGAGACTGCTTCAGTTGTGAGTGTGAACAGTGGTAGCACCAGGTGATTGCTTGAGACAATCTTGGAAGATCCCCATCTTTCAGAATGGGGGTTGCAAATTGGCAGCCTGAGAGCCAAATGCAGCCACAAACATAATAGTTTGGCTAGCAGAGCATTTAGAGATGTATTTGTTAGGTAAATCTTAGGAGATGACCCACTCCCTAATATCTTGTCCTAGATAAGTAACATGTTTATGCAAATTGCCTGTCCCCTATCTAGAGTTGACTTTAATAATCCATACTCTGATGTCAGTTGAAGCTCCTTTACGGAGGTTCTCCCACCAAAAGAAGACCTACACCAACTCATCACCAGCTCCCTTGTTCTTTTTCTTGGCATTGCCCAGAGTTGTTTAAGCCATCATCACAAAGTTTGGTGACCATGTCTGCAGACAGTCACTGCAAAAATTAGCATCTTGATTGACTACTAGAAATTGTCTGACTTCATGTTTCAGAATCTCTTCTTCCACTTTTCCCTGCCATGCTAGATATGTGACAAGCCAAACCCTTTCTGTGTCAGTCTTCACCTCATTGAGCTCTGTTGGAAGCCTTTGGGAGCTCAGTGTACAAAGGAGATAAGCCAGGGGCATGATGCTTGTTTAATGGTTCTCTCTGTAGTATCCTTGTATTCTTAGCTCCTTTTTTCTTGCCCATTTCCTTGGTCTTTTATCATAAATTCCCTGTGTTGTTTCTATACCACTCTTGGCAGGATGGCCCACTGTATGCCTTTATTAGCTCAACTTTGTAAGGAAAAGGATGCCAAGGTATCATTTGATGGTTTTTCTCTGCTAGCTTTTGGACACTCATATTTACTGGATCATCACATTTTAATACCTTTGCTTCCCATTCTTTTGCCCCTCCCGGAAGCTGTTCTTTTTTTTGGGTCCTTGGTTCATCCCATTACAATGTTCCATGCCTACTCTGGTGTCAGAGATGGGCCTCCCCAATATCACACCACCTCCTTTTAACTCCTGTGTGAGAATGTGGAACCCCAACCACTGGGAAGTTTTCTTGGAAGGCCATTTGATTCTCTCTTAAAGATATCACGAAGGGGATTTCTACGGTCACTGAGTAGGAGGGTAGGTTTCAAGACCACTTCAGTCTATTCCAGCCTTCAAAAAAATTTTATTTTAATGCAATAAGTTTATATGGGGAATATTCTTGGGATCTACATTGTCGAGGGAATAATAGAACAGGATTGAGCAGAGGGGGATGTTGAATTCCAATGCTGTTACAGCATTTTTCTGCCATTTTTTAAATAGGGCACTCTGAAGCTGGAACATATTTTCAGAGCTGTCCCAAATCAGGCAAGGGAGCCAGGTTTTTATCCCTCACATGGACCAGTAAATTGATGTAGGATGGCCTCAGGAAGGGGGCATGACCCTGGCCCTTTTCCAGCCTTTAGATTCCGAAAATGTGTTCAAGGATGTGTTTGGCCATTTGTACAAAGGGGTCTGCATGCATATATTCCCAAAGTGCACACCCAAAGCCCTCAGGATCTGGTGCCTCACTAAAGTTTTCTGTGATTATTGCCTTGAAAATATTGTCTGTTGATGACACTGGTAAGCACACTTATTAGTAACGGGGTATTTGTCTCAGCTAGAAGCGAGGGGACAAAGAGAAACACAGCATGCCAGCCCGTAAGACTGGACTCCAGAGAGGATGACAGGGGCTGGGGGTTGGGTATGAAGAAGGAGGCCTCACCTTACAATACACCTCTCATAATGGAACCTGCTCAATTTTTAATTTTCTGCCTTGGGCATGAAACATGCTTTGTTTTATCTCTAGCTTCTGCTAGAGGGGGTCTGAGTATTTTCTCAGCTTACCTTTCCCAGTGTCTCAGGCTGTTCACTCTGGGGTGCCTTGCTTGTGGTTTTAACCTTTTATCTTTCTTTGTGATGGTTGTTTTGAGTTTACAACTAATCAAATATTCCATGGGCACCCTGGGGTTTGACCGGTCAGTGAGGAGCCAGAGACAATTCAAAGCTGATTTCCCACTTTCCAGACTCACTGAGCGATTTGAGGAAAGGAGGGAGCTCCTAACACATGGAGTGTGAATTGTGTGCATAAGCAACTTGAAACCCAGGCAACCTTCAGCTCAGGATTTCCTGTTAATCAGCTGGGTTTTCTGGCATAGCAATGAGCAAATGGCATTAATGAGGTAGGCACAGATGATGGCACAGGGGCTCGTACAGTTAGTAGGAGCTGGGCCTAGCAATGCTAGAGAAACAATAAACGAGGGGGCTTATTTTATCCTCTCCCTTTCTTTCTTTCTTTTTTTTTTACAGTAGCAACTTTTTGGCTGATTAAAGTACTTTTCCTGCTTCCAAGAGGGAAGTGTCTTTTGTACTACACACTAGAATGTCAGTTCTCATTACTAAGCCCTAGCTGTTCAAATGCTGTCTGAATCTCCCCAAGGCCTCCTTGGGGAGGCTGTAGGCAGAAATTTCAAGGAGCTTATGCCAATTATTTTCTTTCTATCTACATATTGATGGCTGACCCACGGTAATCATGTGAGTCAGGTGTTATGAACACTGTTTCCTTTATTTCATTCATGGCTTTTAAGACAGATAAGATTTTTTTTTTTAAAGACCCTTTTCCCCTTAGCTTCTTGCAACTGCCATTTTGTTTTCTACAGCAGACCAGAGAGAGAGAGTGACCTGGGGTGTTTTTTTTTTTTTCCAATTATTTGGGCCTTTTTCACACTGATTACCAGAGTTAGTAGAGGATGTATAACATAAACATATTCTGAGACCTCAGTGGGGAGAGCAGGTGTAGAGCTCTGGGCTTCATTGTTTAAAAAGTCTATAATTTAGGGTCCTTTTACTGTGAAGTTGCAGATACTAGCCTGGCAACTCACAGGGGAAAAAAAAGCAATTAATTGAAGGATATGTAGTAGTCATTTATTAAGAGCCAAAGCTGAAGACCAAGTATCAGAAAGTATGGGCACCTGAGAATTTAGATAGCAGAAAGTAATGGACACTCTCTTTAGGGAAGTGTCTGTGTTTTGGGGTCATCTTGAGTTTGTGCCCTTGTTCTGTTCAAGATTAAAATTTTCAGAAAAATCTGGGTTGACCCAGCTTGGGCCCATGCCAACCTCTTGGCTGGATAAGGGTGAAGAACCTTAACTGATAGTCCTTCTGAAATTGTTCACAACAAGGGAAATGTGCAGAGTGTAGCATGTTTGGATAGGCTAAATCAGCAGATGACCATCCCAAGCTGAGAGGTCCCAGATTGCCCTAGAAAGGGATGTCCAATGCCCCAGTCTTACACTGACTCTTGTCATTATTACAAAGTGGTAGGAGAGTCGGCTATGGTCTGAATGTTTGTGTCTATGCCCAAATTCATATGTTGAAACCCTAATCCCCAAGGTGATGGGGTAAGCCCTTGGGGAAGTAATTAGGAGTAGATGAGGTCATGAGGGTAGGGCCCTCATGATGGGATTAATGCCCTTATAAAATTAAGGTCAGAAATGAGCTCTCTCTCTCTCTCCCTTCACTGTGTACACATCAAGGAAAGGCCATGGAGGACATAATGAGAAGATGGCCATCTGAAAACCAGGAAGAGGGCTCTCAATGGACATTGAATCTGCTAGTGCCTTCATCTTGGATTCCCCAGCCTGTTTGGAAGAGTCTTTGAACTCTCCCAGAACTGTAAGATAAAGATATTTGTTGTTTAAGCCACCAGTCTATGGTATTTTGTTATAGCAGGCCAAACTAACTATGACAGAACCTCTTTCTCCTTTTCTCAAAGCGGCCAGATGGACTCCATGTTGCCTCCTTTGAAAGGAAGATGAACCACAGTCACCCTTCTGAATGGTAAACTAATCACTAAGAGCAATCAGGTTCAGCAGGTTCCATCCCAGCTGAGAGAAGAAGCTAGGGTATGTAGTTGGCTCAGACCCTATCTTCCCAGGCTCTGAAGATTTTTCTTGAGTATCTGGAAATGCCAGAAGGGTGAGTGATGACTCTGCCAAACTTCTGCCTCCCAGTCATCCTCTTTAGCTGATCAGACAGGCTTCTATCAAGTCTTAGTAGGCCTCATGTGTATTATTTATTTGATTAAAAAAATTGTGTCATTTGCTTTTAAGGAGCCTCTGGGAATGAGCATAATTAAGCATAGATTAAAATGTCTGAAAGATTGAAAACCACCATAATGATATAGTGAAACGAATGCAAGAAGCTTAAAAACATCCCCACATTGTTATTCCATCAAAGCATCCCCATTTACAATGATACCCTAGAAACCGAGCCTCACTGGAAATGATCAAACTGGGATTTCAACTCTTGAACATGGACAGTGATTCTAATAATTTGGGAAGATTAATTTGTAAAAGAGCTCATCTGTACCATCGATGGAAGCTAAAGGGCATCAGTTGGATTCAAAGGAGAAGGAAGAGAAGAAAGAAGAAAAGGAGGGGAAAAAAGGAGAAGGAGGAGGAAAAAAAGGAGAAGGAGGAGGAAGGGGAGAAGGACCTCCTCAGACATCATAACAAACACAGCAGGGGAGAAGCAGGGGATTGCACACCAATGTCCGAACACTTGCTATGAGCCAGGCGATGTTTTAGGTGAGTAAGATGGGCACACTGTGGAATGCAGGGAGATTTGAAACAATTTAGATACTTACACAGCCTGAGACCATCTATGAAGTTACTGGGTGTCTGGCAGGGCTTTTCTTTGTCAAGGTGATTTTGAGTTGGGTGAAGAGAAGAAAGCAGCCCTGTGAATCTCTGGGGAGGGGTTTTCCTTGCAGAAGGAGGAGAGATCGCCAAGTCCAGGAACCCAGGCAGGAGGAGGGCCAGGTTATCTTTCCTGGAGCCTCTCGGGGAGGGGAGCAGGTGCGGTGCACGTCGGGATGGGGCAAGACTGACATGGAGAACAAGGAGGCACTCAGCACCCTTTCTGGAGGGCCGCTCTTACGTGCCGTTAATAGTCAGTTGCTTTGGGCTGTAGGTAATAGAAAACCTAACTAGGGGTAGATTAATTATATAAATTTAGAAGTTGTTTTTTTTTTTTAAATCAAACGATCGATCTGAAAATTGGCAGCTCCAGGGTCACTACTCTGCAACTCAATGATATCATCAAGTTCCTGGGACTTTCCTTTCCATGTTTTTTCCTTAGGATGTCAGAGGCGAATTTTCTCACAGCTGCAGGGTAGATCCTACAGCTCTAAGCAATGTGTCTTCACACAGCAGCAGACCACACAGGAAAGGGAATGCATCCTCTGACACCTGCCTAAACAGGGCTCATAAGATGTGCTCCCCTAGACTAGGAGGGACAGAGGATGTGAGCTCAGACATGGGACTATCTGTGCCCAGCACAGAAGCTGTCCCCAAGGTGGCATTTACAATAGGTTTGCCCAGATCCTCTTAGGAGAGAAAAAGCATGGAATAACTGAGGTAGGGAGGGGGTCCCAGGGGAGCCTGTTGTTCCAAGCTCACATGGAGGAACGGGGCCACAGTGGTCTTGACTGGGCTTTGATGGGGCAGGAGGAGAGGGTTGCTGCAGTGCTAGAAAGGACATAGCAGTGTCCCCATCTTGGACTGGAAGACAGAGAGCAGGGGAGAGCTGGCAGAAGAGGGCAGTGTTAGCAGGGCTGGAGGTGCAGAGTCAAGCTGGAGAAAGCAGGTGCAGGTTCTGAGCAGACTCTGTGGGCGCATATCTTAGCCTCTGCCCTGTACCTCGCCATCTATGAAATAGGGGTGATAGTAGTGCATGTCTCGTAGGGTCTTAGGACAAGCAGGCATTTAGTACATAGGAAAGCATGCAGAACAATCTTGGCATACAGCAATCGGTAAACAAAGGATGGCTATGGTTTTATTGTTATTCTCTGCCACTCACCTCTTCCTGTGTCAGATTATCCTACGTTCACTTGCAGATGAGATTTGCTCTACAGATCACAAAGAATCTTCCCATGCGCTACCTCCTTGATCACGCCACTCTCTCTATAGCACCTCGTGGCGGCCACAAGCCTGAAAAATCTTGTGGTGGTGTCAGAGCCACAGACAGTCCTCAAGAGCCTTTGAGAGAGGCTGCCTCTGCTCCTCGCAGGAGCCGCTTGCCCAAGGGGGACTTCTCTGGGCATGTGGAGGAGAGCAGTCTGGGACCCTGCCTCGTTTAGAGCCAGGAAATGCAGCCGCAGCTGTTTTTTGCTGTTCATGAGGTCAGGAGTGTTCTTGGCATCACCTCAGCGGCTTCTTGGTGTGCCTGCGAGGCGAGGTTGGGGGGCAGGGAGTGTAGGGGAGAGGTGTGAATGGAGAAGCACGACCTTTTGATTTCTTTCCTTACCCACAGGAGCATTTACTCCCTCCAGAATCTGGGTGTCTGTGGGAGAGCTGAACTCTGTTTTATGAGAGGATTTTTTTTTTTCCTTCTTCTTCTTCTTTTTTTCTTTTCCCATCAACGCTTGTCAGGGATTCAAGGCAAAAAGCCTGGCAGAGGCCTGGGTTTCTGCACCAGCTCAGGCAAAAGATGGGTCTAAACAGGGAACAGAGAGAGGCATTGTTCCAAACACTGCAGAGTGGGAAAAGTAGGTCAGGGAAGAAAATGCAGGTTTGACAGAGCTGGGAATTGAACTTGTCACCTCAGAGCTCATTGGTGTAGAAAGTGAGCAGCCAGCAAGGGACCGGGGAGTAACTGCAGTCTGCTGCCAGGGTAGGGGCAGACACACGCTGTGAACAGCCACCGGCGTGATGGTCATCGCCTCCTTCCAGGGCCAATGCCACCGTCCTCCCTCCTGCCCCACACTCAAAATCCCTACCCTGGGAAACGCCCCCAAGTGATGATTCTAGACGGGAAGAGCAGCTGAGACTCTCTCTGCAGAGAGTGCCAGGCGGCAGCTTCCGAGCCACCAGCTGCATTTGCAGGACTGGGAATTGAGACAACTTCCCCCCCTACCCCCCCCAGACGAGGCTCTAATTACAATCAGCATCACCTTCTAGGAAACTTCTGGGTGGATGGCTACCAGCAGAGAAAAGCTTTCTCCTCACTACCCTCTGGTTGTTACTGGAGCCAGGGGTTCTGGCTGTAGCCTGGGAAGAGAAAAATACCTCAGTCAACTTGCCCAAATCTTGGTAATTCTCCTACTTTCTCCCAGAGTCAAGGTGTGGAGCTATTCTGGATGAAGGGTGCTTTCTCCCTGACTCTTACACCATTGCATTTGGAAACGTCTTGATTTCTTGCTCTGGACAGAGCTTCTTCTTCTTCTTCTTTTTTTTTTTTTTTTGGGAGAGAGAGAGAGAGCACAACAAGAAGTGAGGTTGAGGAGGGGCAGAGGCAGAGGGAGAAGCAGACTCCCCGCTATGCAGGGAACCAGATGTGGGGCTTGATCCCAGGACCTGAAGATCACGACCTGAGCCAAAGGCAGACATTCAACCAACTGAGCCACCCAGGTGTCCCTAGACACAGCTTTTGCCTCATAAACACCTCCTCCTCCCTGCGGGTCTCAAACATCTTTCAGTAGCAGTAAGAGTGACTTTGTGTTGTTGTTGTTGTTGTTTTAAAGATTTTATTTATTTATTTGACAGAGAGAGACACAGCGAGAGAGGGAACACAAGCAGGGGGAGTGGGAGAGGGAGAAGCAGGCTTCCCGCTGAGCAGGGAGCCTGATGCGGGGCTCGATCCCAGGACCCTGGGATCATGACCTGAGCCGAAGGCAGACGCTTAACGACTGAGCCACCCAGGCGCCCCAAGAGTGACTTTGAACCAGTCATTTCAGATCTGCCCGCCACACCGTTGGCACCAAGAAGTGCAAGTTCACTGGATATTCCAACATGCACTTGGATCTGAAAGAAACTTGTAGCTACAGATCAAAAACCTCTGCGGCTACCACTCATTCCCACAGCCTTTCTTTTGTAATTAATGACTTGTTTTCCGCCTCTGTGAAATGGGGATAGCAGTGGGAATGGCACCACTTATTTAAAATGGGAAGACTATTAGGCAGGATCCAAAGACTCAGAGTCCATTTCCACCAGCTATTCATCTAGTGACTTTAGGCCATTTATTGAAATTCATCCCCTCCGATTTCTCAGGTATAGAATGGGACTAATAGAATTTATAACAGAGTTGTGAGGTTTCAACCAAACACAAACGAGGTTCACGTGTGAAAGCACCTTTCCCAGTCTTGGTGCCTAGAGGACAATCCAATGTTTGCTTCCTTCTTTCCCCATTGTTGATAACACTGAAAGAGTTTCTGGAGGATGTGTTTGAAGTTAGATATACTTAAGACTGGTTTAAAAAAATGAAACAGAGAATAGGATATGGTCTTGCCATCCAGTCCTGTGATGTCCAATAGAGTAGCCACTAGCCACATGTGGCCATTTAAATTTAAAATAATTAAAGTGAAAATGAAAAAACACAGGTCCTCAGTCATGCTAACCACAGTTCAAGTGTTCAGTGGCCACGTGTGGCTAGTGGCTATCCTATTGGACAATGCAAATAAAGAACATTTCCATCATTGCAGAAAGTTCTGTTGGACAGTGTTGAAAGAATTCTTACAGAAATTACTTTATCATAATGGTCTTTACCAAAAGTACAAGCTTCTTAAGGCAAAACCCAGATGTATTTTTGTCTCAGAGCATACAATCTTCTTTCAGTGCCATATCCTTAAAGACACACAGTATTTCTTTAAAAAAAAATTTTTTTTTTTTATCATGGTAAGGGTATTCTTTAATCCCCATCCACTATTTCCCCCACTCCGTGACCCACCTCCCCTCTGGTAACCATCAGTCTGTTCTCTATAGTAAAGAGTCTGTTTCTTGCTGTTTCATTCTCTCTCTCTCTCTTTCTTTTTTCCTTTGCTTATTTGTTTTGTTTCTTAAATTCCACATATGAGTGAAAGCATATGGTATTTGTCTTTCTCTGACTGACTTATTTTGCTTGGTAGCTCCATCCATGTTGTTGCAAATAGCAAGATTTCATTCTTTTTATGGCTGAATAATGTTCCATTGTGTGTGTGTATATATATATGTAATATATATATGTATATATATAACCTCTTCTTTATCCATTCATCAATCGATGGACACTTGGGCTGCTTCCATAGTTTGGCTATTGTAAATAATTCTGCAATAAACATTAGGGTGCATGTATCCTTTTGAATTAGTGTTTTTGTATTTTGGGGTACATATCCAGTAGTGTGATTACTAGACCATAGGGTAGTTCTAGTTGTAACTTTCTGAGGAAACTCCAAGCTGTTTTCCAGAGTGGCTGCACCAGTTTGCATTCCCACCATCAGTCACGAGGGCTCCTTTCTCTCCACAACTTCACCAACACCTGTTGTTTCTTGCATTGTTGATTTTAGCCCTTCCGACAGGTGTGAGGTGACACCTCACTGTGGTTTTGATTTGCATTTCCCTCGATGAGTGCTGTTGAGCATCTTTTCACAAGTCTGTTGGTCCTCTCCTCCCGCCAAGCTCATTAGAGAGAAAGGCCTATGAGGATGATTTAGGTCAAAGTGAAGCTTTCATAGTGTCCTCCCCTGTGTGGCTTCCCCATATGGGAAGTGAGGGAGAAGATACCACCACCCTTTGTAATTGTACTGTGGGATGGAAGAGGTGACTTTAAAGCAGGTAAGAATCCCTCCTTCTTCGGCCTTCCAAGAGCTGAGTCAGACAGGAGGGTTTTGGGGTCTGGGGCGAAAGAGGTTGTTGTTGCTGATGGTGGTAATATGAGTAAGGAAGTTGGAAAAAAAGAATCTTAAAAAGAATGAGTGTTTGTGAAACTAGGAAGAGGGACATTTTCTAAATCCCAAGATGCTTTGGCTTCTGGCTATCAGTATTAGTGAGAAAACTTTTTGGTGGTCATTTTCCACCCCAAGGACCCAAGTGCCCCCAGGACCTGTCACTTTAGGCTTCCATATGACATCCCTTCCTCAGGGCGCCGAGCACCAGTTATCCAACTGCTCTCACTCTCTGTGATCCAAATAGAGCAGAAGAAGTTTCCTGGAGGGATTAAAATGCACACCTGAGTGACTCTAGCCAGCTCCAGCCTGGAGAGAAGCAGAAGTCGGGGTGATGGGAGCGGGGAAGCATGAAATGAGTCAAGGTTAATTCAGCATGTGAGGGAAGTTTGAATTATTCATTTTCTGACCCAGTACCGGGTACTTTCTACTGCAGTCTGTTATAGTCTCTTTTGGGGCACTCTAGTCGACAGGTTTCTCAGCCACCTTTTACAACCATGCCTTGTCCTCTAGTGTTCAGCAAAGGGATTGCCAACATAGGGCTCTGGTGCCAATCGCAGTCTGGAAGCTGCCTTTCGGGGGCACAGAGATGTGGCCCGGCTGAAAGGAGGAGGGGGCAGCCACTTAGCACTTCATTCCCATTTGGGCTGAGTGGTTGCGAAGGACAAGAAGGGAGATTAAAAGCAAGAAGTGAGAAAAGCATCTGAGGGCTCAGAGGAGGGTGGGAAGGAGGAGGAAGTTTCTTAGAAGATGTGTGATTTGGTTTCCTTACGTCATCGAAGCTCTTCTGTCTTTGAACAACATTTCCAGTGGGAAGTTCAACTGAACAAGAAACACAATCTAGACAAAGCTCTACTGACTTAAGCAAGGGGGGAACGTCATGGAAAGAGGTGAGGGCTTATTCGGAGAAATCAGCACCGTGGGCCTTGGCTAGCCAGTTCCTGCTTGGTAGGGGCTAGTTCTCACGTCTCACTGCCCTGCGAAGTACGCGTCACAGAATATGCCAAGCACTTTCTGGATCTCTGAGATGCTTTGGCTGGCATTTTATTTAACTTGTGACATTTTTGACTGTGCTTCTTCTGGTGGGCGTCAACACTGCCCCAGCCTGCGGTTGTCGCTGAATATAAAATCCCGTTCAGTTATCCCTTTGTTCTAATGGTCACTTCAGGGCCACCATTCCTGACCGGGCGGAAGGCGCTGAGTGTGGATGAGGCTAGCCTGTGGAAGGCTAGCGGCCAACCCTTCAGGAGCAAACTGCACTGAGGAGCTCCAGATTCTAACCTTTTATTTCTGGTTGAGCCTAACTCAGAAGCCATTTAAAGTAGACGTCACAGGCTCAAACGCCTACAGGATCCATGTAGAAGGAAAGGAGTCAAGGAAATGAGTGAAGTGGGTCGGGAGGACAGCGGTAGGGAGTGGTGAGGCCCGTGGTCCTGTGCAGAGCACAAGGTGGGTATAGGAGGAAAGCCTGCCCTCAGCTCGAGCAGCTTGGTGTCAGATGGGAAGGCCAGCCCAGCATTTTTCAGACTTGCCAGTGTTTTGTGAAGTCTCCAGATTTTTAAATATTGGCCCAAAGTCAGGTCAGACGAAAAACACTCCTGGGCCAGATTCTACCTGTGGGCCACCAGGTTGCAAACCATGATTTGGACTCATCTGTGATAAGGCTGCTTCAAGTACACTGATTTGCACAAGTTTTGTGTTGCATGGCTCCCATGATCCTGAAATCCCCCCCTAAATGGCACTAGTATCAAATAAGGCCAAGGGGTAGACACCACATTCCTTTTCATGTGAAGCTGTTTTGCTAAGTGGTTCTTCCCAGCCCTCAGCTGTAGAGCTCCTCACCCTGTTCCAAGCCTGGCCTGGTCTTTCTTGGGGATTGGAAATTATACTCTCTCTCCTCTTCCAGCTAATTGCTTTAATGCATCCTGAATGTATCTAGGCTGCCGCCCCTAACCACTGGGTCATCACTTATTCACAGGCCTGAAGTCCCTTCAGCGGCCTCCTGCTGGCCCTCACGCGGCAGGGGATTAATGTAGTCTGGTTGGTGAGTCAAAAAGAAAGATGACATCATTTTCATGTCAGGAATGAGGATGTGTGTCTGTGGATGTAAGGGTTATGGAGTGCGAAGAGAGGAAAACTAAGGCTACTTCTCTTATAAACTGGCACGGTGCTCCCCCGCCCCCTTCTTTTGCTTTCAATCCAATCTGGCTTCTCCCAAGTGAGTTATTAATATGGGACACAGCCTGGCTTCCTCCCTTCTGTCTCCTCATATAAATCCAACTAATTAATTTACTTTAACAAGAGGAATCTTTCTCTATCTCTTCCAATCTTTGTCGTTCAGCTTAGATTCTCTTAATTCAAGCACAAGACACACAGCTTTAATAATCACACATAGAACCTTATCTGTATCATCACATCCACTGTGATAAACCAGGGGAAAAGGAACCTTAAATAAAGGGACTATCGAATGAGAAGACGGGTCCGCTCTCAGGTAAAGGCTGGAATTCACATTCTGTCTGGTCCAATTAATGAAAGGAAAATGGAAAGAATCATGCATGTGCCGGAAATCTGACAATGTGAAGTGATGTACGAATGGTTTTGGAAAGCTCCGCTCCATTGAGTTCATTCAATACTGTAGAATGGTGGCATAGGAAGGTCTCCTCCTGAACAATGAGTTAGATCTTGTGTCCCTTTCTGTGCATGAATGTAAAACCCCACCCAAATATGCTCTTTGTTGCCAGTTTAGAAAATTACCCCCTCACCGCCCTCCAAAACCCCTTAAACAATCAGGGCTGTGTTGGCTCCTGCATTGCTCCGTTTTCTGTAACAGTGGCGCACCCACAAGCCGAATAAGGTTGATTTCTCAGGGGAGATCCAGGTCAGAGGACAGAGGTAAGGACCAAGAGTAAACGGGAGCTCTCCTGTTCTCATCTGAGGCAGGAATGTGTGGGACCCGTTTCCCATGTGAATGAGGACTGGTGGAACTTCCCAGATCGTTCCTTAGAGCTCCTTTAATTCTTTCCTTGGTGCTGCAAGGGATTTTCTTTCTTTGTGGGAAGTGTCAATGCTTGTCTTTCAAAAGCCAAAAAAAAAAAAAAAAAAGTAAAAAAAGAGGATTTGCAAAAACAAGCACCATGCTGCCCATTTGCACACTGGTGCAGAGAGAAGAGTCAGGAACTGCTAATGAATGTACCAGCTGTGTGTGGAAAATCAGCCAAGCTTGGGCTTTGGGCTTTCATTTCTCTGCGGAGATCCTTATTCTAGACTGCCCGTGAGAAACATGAGGATGGCTTCAACCACAACATGAATAAAGAACAAAGGTAACAAAGGTGAGGCTATCCCGGAATATTAGTTGAAAATGAACGCTTGTCTTGAGGAAAAGCAGCTATTATTCTGTTACCACTTTCTGATTTGGTAACAATTTAAATACAGGCAAAACCCTTCTCCTCTTCTTAGGACCTGAGACTTTTTAATTCCACTTTCTTAGATTTGAGGACTGGAAAGTTTGGTTACTTTTCTAAAGGTAGGTTTCCTGTTTTTCTCTCTTTCTCTGTCTCTCTCTTCTCTCTCTGTGTCTATCTCTCTGTCTCTGTCTCTTTTCCTCCCTCTCTTCCCCATTCCCCATCCTCCCTCCCTAAACCCCACCTTCCTTCTTATCTCTCCTTCTCTTTTTTCTCTTCCTCCTTTTTTTCCTCTATACTTATTGAGGTGTAATTGACTAAATTATAATATATTTAAGGTGTACAACATGATGATTGGCTATACATAGACATTGTGAAGCGATTCCCACCATCAAGTTAATTAACACATCCATTACTTTACATATTTACCTTTCTTTTGGAGAGCCCCCTTAAATTCTACTCTCTTAGCAAATTTCAATTATATGATACAGTCTTATCAACTGTAGTCATCATGTTATACATTAGATCTTCAGACCTTACTCATCTTATAACTGAAAGTTGTGCCCTTTTACCAGCCTCTCCTTAGTTAGTTCCTCGCACCATACCAGCCCCCACCAGACCCTAGCAACCACAATTCTACTCTCCCTGTTTCTATGAGTTCAATTTTTATTATTATTTTTTATGTTCCACAGCTAAGTGATACCATGCAATATTTGTTTTTCTCTGTCTGGCTTATTTCACTGAGCCTAATGCCCTCCAGTTTTATCCATGACACAAATGGCAAAATTTCCCTTTTTTTAACTGCTGAAAAATACTCAATTATATATATATGTCACATATTCCTTATCCATTCATAGGTTGGCTGACACTTGGGCTGTTTCCCCACCTTGGCGATTGTGAATAATGCTGCAGCTGACATGGGAGCACAGAGATCTCTTTGAGATAGTGATTTTGTTTCCTTTGGAGATATACCCAGACATGAAATTGCTGGATCATATGGTAGTTCTATTTTTAATTTCTTGAGGAACGCCATACTGTTTTCCATTGTGGCCACACCAGTTTGCATTCCCACCAGCAGTGTGCAAGCATTCTCTTTTCTCTGTGTTCTCGATTTGCCTTTCCCTGATGATGATAGTGATGTTACCCACCTTTTAATGTACCTGTTGGCCATTTGCATGCCTTCTTTGGAAAAATGTCTTTTCAAGTCCTTTGCCCATTTTTTAACTGGGTTGTTAGTGGTTTTTGTTTTGTTCTGTTTTGCCATTGAATTATATGAGTTTCTTATATATTTTGGATATTAACCCCTTATTGGATATGTGGTTTGCAAATATTTCCTCCCATTCCCTAGCTTACCTTTCCTTTTGCTGATGGTTTCTTTTGATGTGCGGAAGCTTTTTAGTTTGATATAGTCCCACATGTTTATTTTTGCTTTGGTTGCCTTTGTTTTGGTTTCAACACCCCCAAAAATATTGCCAAGATCAATGTCATGGAGTTTACCAATTGGTTTCTTCTAGGAGTTCTATGGTTTAAGGTCTTACATTCAAGTCTTGAATCCATTTTGATTCAAACACATCTATTTTTGTGTATGGTATAAGATAGGGGTTTAGTTTCATTTCTTCCCTTTTTTAAAAAAGATTTTATTTATTTGAGAGAGAGAGAGAGAGCGCACAAGAGTGCAAAAGCTGGGGGAGAGGCAGATGGAGAGGGGAAGGCAGACTCCCTGCTTAGCAGGGAGCCCG
The DNA here is from genome assembly GCF_054177405.1 of Leptonychotes weddellii. Classification (NCBI taxonomy): domain Eukaryota; kingdom Metazoa; phylum Chordata; class Mammalia; order Carnivora; family Phocidae; genus Leptonychotes; species Leptonychotes weddellii. Next base: position 26,033,281 of record NC_138371.1, read on the forward strand.
ATGTCGGGCTTGATCCCAGGACCCTGGGATCATGACCTGAGCTGAAAGCAGGAGCTTAATCAACAAGCCACCCAGGGGCCCCTTCTTCTTCCTTTTTAATGCTGCAAATGGCACTAGAATGGATCAAAATTGTACTGTGTATGAACTTAGGGATGACTGCAATCTTGAGTATGTCCATAGCCATGTGCATAAGTGAAGTGAAAAATATGATTCATCCTTTGGGCAGCTCTCCCGCACATTCAGTTCTATAATAATGCTAGCAACTGTTTATTGAGCACTTAGTATGCACAAAGCACCATACTAAGGGCTTTGCATATACTTTCTCATTTAGTGCAATTACTACAACTGGGGAGAAGCGGATCATCTCTTTTGTGCATTCCAGTAATTCTTTATTAATGGATTTCTTCATAGATAGGATTATGCCACAGTGCCTAGCCTAAACCTACATGGTGATTGTTGCCAAGGACAAAGTTGTTTCAGTGCATAAATATTATTCTTATTCTAGAGGAGAGAGAGAAAATATATTTTTCAGAACAGTGAGTCCATGTCCATTTTGGGGAAGTTTGCTCACAAGGGACTTGGATGCCTCAAAGTAGATGAACTTACATGCTCCCAAAGTTTTAGTCTTGGGCAAGGTACTCGGTCCATTGTGCTCTAATTTCCTCACTTGTAAAATGAGATTTAACGGGTATAGGTGAGGGGCTTAGAATAGTGCGTGGCATATTGTAAACATACAATGAGTGTTAGCTATTATCATTGTTGTCATTATTAAATAGTCACAGCAACACACTGATGGAGATATTTTTATCTCCATTTTACAGATGGGGAAACTAAGGCAAAAGGATTTAACAACCCTCCCAAGGTGATACAGCCAGTCAGTATTTGGAGACAAGAATTCTCACCCTACGTCACTCTCACTGCAGAGCTTACAACTAGAATTTGATGTTGCCACTCATGATAGGAAGTAAGGTCTGGTCCTGGTTGTAGAGAATATAATTTCTTTCTCCTATAGGAAACGTGAGCTGTGAAACAAGCACAAAATGTCCTGAAGAGTGGACACACGTCATACGAGAAGCATTTTCGGTCCCTCTGGTAGAGAGGGAGGGCTTAATTACCATGTGCCACTGCTGTTAACCTCTGCAAATAAGTCTAATTATCACAGATTAATGAACAGAGCTTAGGCACATCTAAAGGGGCTTTGCTGAGGGGTTTTCATTTCTGCATTTCATTATCTCCATAAACGCTGTTGTTCCCCATGCACATGGTTATGGAACTTCTATTATTTTTTTAGCTGCGCTCTGTGGAATATCAACAACAGTGCCTGAGAAATAGCTCAGGGCAGGGACCGCTTTCCAGGAAATCTTCAGGAAGCCTGCAAGTTGGGTGACTGCTGCTTGGCTGTTTACCGATGCATCATGCCACATTGGTTCATAGGGAATAAGGCTTAGACGGTTGCCAAGGAAACAGGCTAAGATTTTTGAAATATCTGAAACCACAGTGAAATTTCCAGGAAAAATCAATGTCTTAGTCAAGAGTCAGGTTAAGCCTTCTCTGCATCAGGGTGAGTAGCAACAATGCAAATAGAGCTTGAAAGATTCGTTCCCGTCTGCACCATGCTTTAAAATCGCACACCCGTGTTGTGATCCTCAGAGAATGTTTCTCTATGAATAGAAGTAACCATGTTGGCTATACTCATGCTGGGAAGTGGCCATCCTGCTGGTCCTTAGAGCAGGGCTGAGCCTGGAAGCCATCTTTGAATGTCCCTGTGAGCTCAGAGAGTCCCTGGTGAGGACCTTGGAAATCCCAATGTCATATCGTGGCAAGAGAGCAAGCTGGCAGTTAGCCAAGGGCTTCAGCTCTTGGTCTCAGAGGCTGAGACCTAAGGAAGATCTTGGGCACAATCCACCAGACACGTTTCATTAATAAATGATTAGATTTGCAAATCTTGTCAGTAGAGATTGCTATCACAGAATTAATGAAATAAATAATGAAACATTTCCAGTGTTTCTGGCTGGCTTTCAGAGCAGAGTAGATCTCTGCCTTTGTTGCAATTTATGGCTGTCTCTTTGATCAACTCCTGGGGAGTTCAAGGAATGATTTTCCTGCTTCCAACACCCGCCTTTGGCTTTTAGGTTTGCCTTTTTTTTTTTTAACTTGACTTTTCATATCATTTTGTACTTCAAACACAAAGGTTCCCCAGGATAATTTCAGATAAAGAAACCCAACGGGGTGAATAATCTGCAGTGAAGAAAATCTGAATCGTACTTGAAGAAACAACCCATTTGACACTGGGTTAGGAAAGGGGTAGGGGAGGGATTTTGCTTACAAATGAACACAAAAAAGTTCACAGTTTTATTTGAATGTCTCCATTTTGCACAGTCTAAAGCCAAGAGCATTTCCTGATCCAGAAGCAAACTAAGATGCCACCCAGTATGGATTACCCAGCAGGCATACAAAGCATATGTTCGGGACATTAACAATGCTGGGGTAGCTCACATTTCTTTTATTAAAAAAAAACAAAACAAAACAGATTTTTTTCATATCCCCCCAAAAAAGTACCAAAATAGTCATGGAGAAATCAGATCCTTATTGGGTTTCTTTATGCTTGTTTTCAGACTTAGTGTCATTTTGATGTGAATTCCCATTCAGGATTAGGAGGGGATGGAGCTCCAACACCTATTCACCATATGGGAACTTTAAACGGTTTCCTGGGATGAGATTTCATCCTTGACTCACACCAGTCATAAGATGATACAGCCATTATGTCTACCTGTGACACTTTGGGTAATCTTTTCGAGGTTGATACTATATTATACTAATATTGATACTATAAATAGATTTTCAGTTCTCTCCCTCTGCAAACCCACCCAGCACATTAATGGGCACATACACTCACTGCTTCTTTGAAATAACACTGAGTCCAAAGGTTTGGGTCCTGATGGATTGCTTGCTCTTGGACTTATCTTCTTGAGAGCTGCCATTGTGCTCCTTTTTAGTTTTTTTTTTTTTTTTTTTTTGACTGTCCTAAATTGTTTGTTAGGTAAAATTTTTACAAACATTACTTATATTAGCGGTAACGGTGGAGCTGGAGAGTATTGCGTCTTCTCCATGCCGCACGGCGAGAACCACCAATAGTGTGGTGGAACTTGTGACCCTTTCCAAGGCCACGGCTCTTGAGGCCTGCAGATGTAAGCCCTCGCATTTCCCTGTGCTTGTGGACTGGTTTGGTGATCCACTGGGTGTCAGGATTTCTTCTGAGAGCTTTATGGAATGGATCAATGAGGTTGACCTCAAAGAATTTGTACGTGGAATCTTCACCAACCCAGTAAGAATTCAAGACTCTCAGAGCCCCACAGTGGCGCCCAGCTCGCTCCTCTGCAACAGACTGAAGGCTTCGGGCAAACTCTAGCTGGTTAACACCATGATGGACAGGCTTGCCGTAGGTAGCACCCTTAGGAACTGGGCGTTTGCGACCACCACGACGCACACGAATCCGATATATGACATAACCTTGCTTGGCCTTGTATCCCAGCCTGCGCGCTTTATCGGGCCGGGTTGGGCGGGGAGCCCTGTGGAGCGCAGACAGCTGGCGATACTGTCAACAGCGCACCCTGAGAAGAAAGCGCATTACATCGGACTGCTTCTTCCTCCATAGCTCCTGGATGTACTGGTAAGCACCCATCTTGGCCTACCTTTGAGCTGATGGCTGCCGCCGGACGGAAAGGCCTCCTTTTTAGTTTTTGCCATTGGGAAAGTTACAATGGAACGAAGTTCAGATCCATCCCATTTTTAAAGATCCAATTTAGAATGTACCTTTGAGTATCTTTATCTTTTCCAGTTTCATCCTGTGGCATGGCAATACCATAGGCAAAACCCACTGGACATTTCCTGTCTACGTGGCTTAGATAATTTCTTCTGTAACCAGATACTTCTCTGTAGAGAAAACTTTGAAAAATTAGTGAGTTGCTCTTTTTGATAATTCAAAAAGAGATTCAGTTGAGGAAACAAAATTAATACTAAAATTATAAGGATCAGAACTAAACAAGCAATAAAAACTTCCCTTTGGGCTCATAGAGGGGGGTAAGGGCCTGCCTATAGGGGCATAATTATTCTTATGCTATAGTTTTGTGATACATCTTTTGACGTATCTCCCACAGTTGGCCAGTTGTTTCATGGGACTATAAACACAGAGTTGGTCCCACTCTCCAAGATGAGAATTAGATTTTATTGTGATCAAATTATTTCTGCATTTTTTTGATTCTAAGATCACCATTTTTTCATAATTTCACATGATTTCTGAAATCAGGAGGCATATCAAAATCATCATCAGCCTGGCCGCAGCTGTGATGTGGCTGTCAATACTATGTACCTGGGCATTAATATTTTCAGAATGGGTTCCAGCTATTGCAAAGGCAGGCCTGGAGGCAATAAGAAGCATTGCATCACCAACACTCTTCAAGGCACAGAGCATGATGTTGGGCAGAAAAACGTGGACATTGATGACAGTGGGTCAGAAACAAAATAGAAACCACAGCTTGCAAAACTGTGGTGTGATTGGACAAGCAGATAAATTATGCAAACCATGAGATGCACAGCAAACCAAGTAGGAAGTGTTTTAACACCAGCTCGTTCTGACCCATTCGTGCCAGGATAAGATCACTGGCTTCCAGCACCTCACCTCATTACAAACTCTGACCTATTCCCGCTCACTTATTACCTTCTCTCCCAAAGCACCCTACAACTACTGAGGACTTCCCTGACTCCCCTTTTGAAAACACTGCTGAGACTCTTTCAAGGTGGTGGTTTCTCTTGCTCAGCAAGTTTAATAAACCCAGTTTTGTGTGATCAGCAGTGTTCCAGGGTGGTCTTGGTACAGAGCTCTGATAATTCAAAAAGAGATTCGGTAGAATCAGGCTCTAAGGCTGAAAAGTTTTAGGAATCCATTAAAGTATTTATTTAACTTACATTTCCCTTTTAATGTATGTACAAGAGGGATATATGATAAAATACATATCTAATAAGTTTCAAAGAACTTTTGAAATGGTATAAAACGAAAAACTGCAAGGAAGAATTGTAATTTATTGGCATCAATTTTTCTTTCCTAGTGGCACATAAAATAATGGTGTATTGTACAATGGATGGCATTTTGCTTTTGATAAAATATGGTAATAATAGCTAGCTAACTTTTACCGGACATTTCTCATGAGCCATGCACTGTGCTAAGTGCTCTACCTGCATGAACTCATTTAATTCTCACAGTATTGCTAGCAAGTAGGTCATATGATTACCCTCATTTTCTAGATATATAAACTGAGGTATGGAGATGGTCCATGGCTGCCTTGAAATAGATAACTAATTGGTGGAGGAGTTAGGGCTCAGATCCAGGTAATGTGCCTCGGCTGGGCTAGAACAGGAGCGGAGAAACGGGACACGCAGCACTATTTTCTTAAAAGTGGCAGAAAGCATTAATTAGAATGATAGTACTTGCACAAGGCATGTACTAAATTCTGGGATTTGGGCTTTTAACGGTAATACATTAACCAGTTCTTTGGTGCTCCTGGAAGCAAAATTGTTTCCCTTGGGTATTTCAGAAAAGGTGCATTCAGAACCTAAAATATTTGCCAGTTTATTTCTTCCAAAAAAGAGAGTTCCTTGGTGTTCAGAGCTATATATCAGGGTTAAAAAACAAGCAACCAAATAAAAACAAACCCAGCACTAGGGTCATCCATTTAAGTCACTACTTGACAGCTGTTCTGGGAATGGCTGTTGCCACGGGTTACTGCAGAGCACTCAGCATCTCAGCCTTGCCCATCACTTCCAGGCCAGGCTCCTGTCTCTCCGGAGAGATGCCCCTTCCCTCCTTTCCCCACCCCACCCCCACCATGGCAGTTCATATTAAAGATTGTTTTTTTACCTTTGAAAGAGAAATGAAATAATAATATGCTGAAAATTCCCTAGATGTTGCCTAGGGTATTCTCTGTCTTTGATGCTTTTGTTGCCCTGTTTTTCCTTGTAGATCACAGCATCAGCACTGTTTTTTCTATAAACCTCAACACAGGGTTCCAACCTGCTGCCTTCTGCAGGTGGAACCACAATCAGGCATTGTCCATCAGTGAATGTACCAACCTAGATGTCACTCAATTAATATGTTCTTAATTGGATTCTTCAGATAGTTGGTCATGACAGTGTATTTTCAGGACTTTTGTTGTCTTTGTTCTTGTTTTTTTTTTTTTTTTCTCTTTCAGACCCTCCCCTCTTATCCTGTCAATGTATTCACATATCCTTTGGACCAGGAGATTTGACCAAGATGCACTGATTTTCCTTCTACCTCCTACTTCTTATCCTTTACACACTGAAGGGTTCAGAAATCCATTAAAATACCATCTCATCCCTATTTAGGAAAGGGGAACTAAAGCAGCACAACTTACTTAGGTAGTGCTATTTACTGGAAACATGTTTGCAAAATACCAGCATTACATAGCATCTACTAGGCTAATTATATTCCATGTTAAGGTCACTAACGCCTTCAAAATCATGAAACATATTTGTCCTCTATGACACTTACAAAAAAAGATAATTTGTGGGAAGTACTTTGAGATTCTTGTAAGAGATTTGGGATATTAACATTCCTTTGTTTCAGGTATTGGATGATGTTTAAGAACCGGAGCTTCCACTGATGCTTTGAGTCAAATCAAGGCTCATTAAATATGCTGTTGGCTTCTCTGACATTTTATAAAAAGGAATTTGCTACCCATTACACTTTTTTTCCTTTGCCTTTTCTTCCCATCACCTGCTCCCCAACCATTACTTTCTAGTCAACACATGCCTCTTTTCTATGGTTTGCTTATAGATTATTAAGAAAAAAGATGTAAACTCACAGGGAGGATTAAGGTAGACACAGCTGGTGTCAACGAAAACAGAGAGAGATGAAAGAGTATTGAGCCCGTCTGAATGGACAGCCCATGGGGCTTTCTTGTGACTCATCCTTGACCTTTACCCTCCCAAATCATGCCTGAGGCAAGTAAACAGCTTTTCAAAGCAGACTACCTTCTGGGACCCTTCGTACATTTTCATTTTAATCTCTTTGCAAAGTGGTCAAAAATAAATGTCCCTATGAAGAGAAATACTACTGACAAAAGTGGAATTTGAAATGACACAGAATCACTCTGTTACCTATCACACAGAGGGTCCCTAAACTGCTTAGCGGTTTATTCCAAATGAAAAGGAAAGGAAACAGTCTTCAGTGAGTGTTTTAAACATCTCTGTATGATTCAAAATGGTTACATGGACCTTTGAAAATATTGCCTGGAGACATTATGGGTGATTTAAATTTTTCTTTGTATTTTGCAGATTATCTATAATGAGTAGGCATTACTTCTGTAATCCACAAAAAGACTTTCAACAGAAATGGAATTACAGTACAGATTTTTAAAATATGAGAATACTACCCAGTGAATTATTTTTATAAATGACTGGAATAAAGAAAACTATTTAATAATGTAGATAAAGTATCATATGCCGAAGATATATTTTCTGATATAAAAGGCAAGTTAAAGGTGGACTGAAATGTTTCTTAGGAACCAGGTAAATATTATCTCCCAGACCAAACATCTACTCTCCCTTTGTGTATCACTCAGCTCAAAGAGAAAAGTGGAAATGTTTCTACCTATCATTGTCATTTGACACACTTAGTTGTGTGAAAGGAAACACAAGACCCCCAAATCATTTAACTTATGAGATCTCAGTCGCTGCCTGATGCATGGTAACAAATGGGGCTTCTGGAACAGGGCACACCGGAGTGATGTGTGGACTGAGGTCTGCAATCATCGCTCCATCTCACTTCCAGTGACTTTTTTTTTTTTTTTTTTTTGGTCTGACAGTACCACTTTATTGAGGTCCCGATGTGGTAAATATTGAAAATGTGCATAAGGTAGCTAGCTGATTCTCAGGGTCAATACACAGAGACGAGGAAATTGTCCTGTTCTCCTGTTTTGGGAGAATGACTTCAAACACTCATGTATCCAGTGAAGTACATATTGGAAGGGAAAACGTACCCAAACAAAACAATAAAACTTAACTTCAGGTAAAGCAAACTGTTGAGACATCTAATAGAGAAATGAGTTCCAAGTGCTAGTTACACTAAATCCTAAACATCCAGCTTTTTACAGACTCACAAATCAAATTGCTTTATGGTTAGAGGAGCATTTAATACAGTGTGACCAGTTTAAAGTTAACATTTTGTATTCAGGATGATTAATGACACCATATTGTATTTCAATTACTACAAGATACTTCTCTGTAATAAACGATGGCAATAATATTCACATTAAGTCAATAAAAAGCATCTTCAAAGTGTGATGTATAAGTGCCATTATTACAGTATAAGTTGATCACAACATCCAATGAATTATCAACAGTGTAACAGGAAATCTCTATACCAAAGCATATATTTTCATCTCAGTGCACAGGGACTTTGGCAGAGCACCCTCATTAGTATTAATAGTAGTCAAATGAAAGTATTCACACACAATAGCAAGGGAACTACTCCTTCTCCCCCCAGCTTTCTTATACTCCATTCTCTACGAACTGCATTTTTGTGGGTTCTAGGATGGGAAACCAACTTCTCAGAGCATTCGAGTCCAAAGGGAAAAGATGTGGCAAGTGACTTCATGATTTATGTTCTAGAAAGCCAATAGTTGGGGAAAACAAGTCCCAAACAACAGGTGTTTCTTTCCTAAAGGGTCTGTCCACTTCAGGAGAGAGTTTGGGCACCAGAAAACTTGGAGAAGCTTCTGAATGATAAATCATCTCGGGGGGTCATGGGTTTTTAAATTGTTCTGAATGGTGCCTGGTTACAGAAGTGAGGTCACAGATGAGATGGCCTAGGGAGCTCAGAAAAGCAGGCACAGGGGAGAGGGTAAAGAAGGTGGGTGTTTTCTGCCCTTTCTGTCTGCCCTTCTGTCCCTCCCCACATGGTTTCAGCCAGGTTGGTCATCAGGAATGACTGATGGGAGGTAACCTTAGGGTGGTGCGGGGAAGGGGCCAAGGCCACTGATCTGACTCCACAGCACCTCTAATTTGAAGCTGCACCCTGTCTAGAAAGATGACTGCAGGAGGGAGTGAGAATCAGATGAAGGAACAAGGTGCCAATGTGCGGGGATAGTGATGTTTGTCGGTAAAGCTGTCTCCTGCATGCTTGGATAGACATGTAATTGTCTGGTTGCACTTCCATAATAGTCATGCACAAATACGATCTGCATACTAAAGAGAGGACAGCATGATCTCCTTGTCTTCTTGGACTATTTTAAAAAATTAGTTTTTTAAACAAAATTCTCTCTTGCAGACCTCATAATACCATAGATCTAAGTAATTGCTGGTGATATGGTGGCATCGAACAACTTTTTATTTTTATTTTTTAAAGATTTTATTTGTTTATTTGTCAGAGAGAGAGAGAGCACAAGCAGGGTGAGTGGCAGGCAGAGGGAGAAGCAGACTCCCCACTGAGCAAGGAGCCTGATGAGGGACTCGGATCCCAGGACTGTGGGATCATGACCTGAGGCGAAGGCAGATGCTCAACCTACTGAGCCACCCAGATGTCCCTCAAACGACTTTTTAAGTAACTTTAGATATAGTCCCTAAAATTAGTCATTAGAAAAAAATGGAGTAACTGGCATGAATGGTCAGCATCAGAATAAGAGGCCCTCTTTACTCAAATATAACTCAAAGTCATCAAGGAAGAATTCCAAAATAGACACCATTGAGAGCAATGGCAATGCCCATAAAGCAGCAATATGAGATGAATACAGACTCCAGAATATAGTTAAATTAGATCTACATCAAATCAAAAATTTTCTTAGAAACCTGGGTTCGCCGCATACAAATGGCTTTGCCATATGACTCACTATATAGTCAGAAAAAGCAGGATTCTTATATTCAAATCCTGTACCTACCTAGAGTTGTGGTTTGCAAGTTGTAAGCAAGTTACAAGATAACTATGAGAATATCATTAACTTCTTGAGGCCTCAGAGTCCTCATTTTGCAGGAGAGTTAGTGCCCATCGTCCAAGATTCAATCTTCCAGGTATGTGGAGGTCATCACATACTTTCTAATTTCACACTTTCTAAGTGTTCTCTTTGTCCATGGTCTCTTTGGTAATTCTGAAACCCCCCAAATTTGAAGAAACCAAATGTTTTATTTGTTTATAAATTGGTGTCAAAATTCATATGGTGGCAAAGCCAGACCTGAACTGACATGAGGTTATTTACTGGCTCCATTTAATCCCGTTTAGTGTGATCTGTTGCAGAAATATTAATGTATTACAATTAATTTAATTGGCATATCTAAAATAAAAAATTCTGAGTTCCAGAATGCATTAGAGCTAAAGGGTTCAGACAGGGGACTCTAGGTTTGTATAATGATGATGAAGATGATAGTCCTAACAGTTTTGTTTCTCCTTAGCTAGCTTCTTTCTCCTGGTTATGATAATTGGTTCTTGATTTTTAGCATCTTTATCTCCCAAAGACTTGCCTGTATTGTCCCTTTGCTGCCACTGTGACACAGTTTCTGAGAACTTACCACCACTTTCTCCTGGTTCCTGGTACTGCTCTGTACATTCCTGGTTTTGATTTTGCTCACCCTCTGGTGCTCTGGGCCAACTGTCAGTGCCTTCTGGGAATGAGAAATTTGGCTTTATACTTGTCAAATGGATTAGGACAAAGATTTTGTTGTTCAATTTGGCTGGGAAAAACAGATGGCTTGCTCAGTAAGGATGGAAGAAGGACATGGAGGGTGAGGACAATTCATCTCCTTATAAAATAGAATCCATTCACACACTGGTACCTTATTTCTTATTTGTTATGATTCATTGTATACAAAAAAGGCTCCATTCAAACAATATGCTTTGTGGTATGAATTCCATTATCAAGAACAGGAGTACTATGGGAAGCCCATGGATGTTGTCTAGGATGGGGTTCCCTACTTTTGGTCCCTCAACATGTGAGGTGGGCTATGGTTCCTTGGTCTCTGCTCCATGAGATGAAGATCCTGCATCTATTCATTGACATATGGTCATAGACCAAGAAACATTTTCTCTGTCTCCAGGGACCTGCCTTGGGCATCTGGAGGAAAAACCTTCCTCTGTCTTGAAGAGGGGCCTCTTCCTGAAATATTCACTGTTGGCCTCATCTCAGTTACTACCAAGCAAACGTCAAGGATACTGAAATCTTCTCAGTCCTTTCTGGGTCCAAGTTTAAATGTTTAAAGGCATTTTCTTTCAAATTTTATCACCCTACGTCCCATGTAAGATGTATATATTTTGGATTGCTTCCAAAACAAATTAGTTACTAAAAAGTCAAAAGGCTTTGTTCTAAGGCCAATTTCACCTGTAAGGGGGTCCCTCAATTTGGAACTGAAAGACATTCTCATTTAATTGCACAAATAGGACAGAAATACACAAAAGAAGGAGTTCAAACTTGGCAATATATATTTTACAACATAAATGACATGGGAAATAGGTGTCAACTATAGGGTTTAGTGGAGAAAGGAGACTTGTTTAGGTTGAAGTATCAATAGACATTTATGAAGGATGCTGGAGTTAAAGTAGACCTTAACATTTGTGTACTTTGGGATGATGGAGATGGAATGGAGATGAAGGGGAAAAGAATGATAGGATCTGTGAGCAGTAATGAAATGTATCAGAAGGTAACTCAGGGTCTGGTTGTAAAAGGTCCTGAATGAGAGAGTATTTGTCTTATATGCTGGGGATCTTGCTTCCGTTTGGGAACAGAAGATGCTCCTGTTGCTGCTTTATTTTAGTAAGAGCAACTTGAATAGGTGTATAGAGTGACATAAAGAGGGAAGAAATTGGTTACACAAAACAGTTAAAAAATAACATAAGCACTTTGCACGCATGATCTTGATCATTATGGCAACCCTGGAGGTAGTTACTTATTGTTCTCTCTACTTTCCAGAGGAGGCTTGGAAATGTGAAGTAACTCGTCCAAGGTCACACAGCTAGCAAGGGGCTGGTCCAGAATTTGAACTTAGATTTGTTTGCCTCCAGAGGCGAATTCTTATCTACTTTCCCATAAACCAATGAGTGTGATAATTCAGTTGTTAAGTTATAATGACCTCTATTGAAGCGATAGCAGTGGGGATGGAAGTGAAGGTTGGAGGTAAGAGATAATGTAAAAGAAGTATCCACAGACCTAGTGACTACGGGTGAGTGGCAAAGTGAGGATAGGCAGATACTTGGTTTCATTGCTCTAAGTGTGGATATTTAAGAGAATTATGGTAATATTGGTGGAGAAAGGAAGTTAGGAGGAAGCCTTGGCTGGGAGAGACAGATTATGAATTATTAACAAAGCTGCATTCAACACTGTCCTCCAGTTCTTTCGTTTCCTATCTTTCCCTCTATCTTATCCCCACGATCTCTCCTCTTTATTACCAGCCTCAATGGAAGGCAATAGGATGCTTGCTTTAGTCTTATGCAGGGTCCTATAAGATAAGACATATAATACGTCAGAGGGTAGGGTGAGGGCAGGGGGGAGGGGGAGGAATTAGTATTTAATGAGGATCCTCAACAGAATTTATTCTCATTCTTCAGGATTTATTGTAAGTAGATTTCACTGTAAAAATACTATTATACTTACTTTGCACTATTCTCTCAGTAATGGCACTGGGCCCTCAGTGCAGTTATAGGACCAAATCACAGTAGGCATTTAAAATTCATGATCTTGCTGCTGCATGGCAATACGATATAAATTGAAAGGCACAGCCTGGATACCATCTTGTGGTCTTTATAAGGGGAAAATTAGTGGCACTTTGATTCACGAAGGGCTTATGACAGGCCTGGGCCTGTGGTGGCACTAATATAGCCATCACTGGAATGCCAAGAGGTGGCCTGCTGTGTTAACAGCTGTCATTTTGTGCCAAACTCACATAACTAAAAGGTTATGAGCCAATAAAGAAAAAAAAAAAAAAGATGCTGTTCTTCTCCTTTGGTTATGAAATGCAAGAGCAAGCACTTTGGAAAGCAAGTTACCTTGTTTCCTGCTAAAATATGCCTGTCAAAGTGGCCAGTGTCTATGGTGAAAGACATTCTGTAAACATGTCCGTGTCGGAGTTTCTTTGTCTAGCCGATGAGCCTTGCTGAAGTTTTGTCCTCAGAGCTGAGTCCTGGGCCCCCTGGGGGGGAAACTGACTTAGGATAGAGTGACTTTAACATTTCAGTCAGGATGGTGGCTTGTATGGGGGCCAAAGTGACTCTGGGAGTCAGAGTAGCACAGGACCCCTGAGCTCCGGGGTCAGAGAGACCTGGTTCTGCCACTTGGCAACTCTTTCATTTAGTGCGAGTCACGTGGCTGGTTGCCCATATCTGTAGAATGAAGTTACCATCTATTTTGAAGCGTGTTTGAAAGGTCAGAAATAACATATACTAGGTGCTTTAAAATAATAACAAACTTGACTTCTTACTCTGCCAGGCTCCATGCTAGGCAGTTCAATATGCATTATATCATTTGATTCTCATAATTGCCCAAGGAAGTAAATCATAGTTTTATTTCCTATTTGACAGATAAGGAAACTGAGTTTTAGAGAAATAATTTGCTGAAGCGATTTCCCCAGCTAGTAAGTGGGAAAATAAGGATTTAAATCCTAATCTGTTGGCCTAAGGTTCTGTATTACTAAAGACTAAGTTGTAAGGGTTAGTCAATGGCAGTCATGTTTGTGATTTAGATTCTGCCTCGTGTGGTATCATTCTACCATAAGGAATTATAGATGAGTACATCTCATCTGTTACCTGTTTTCCTGTAGGTTTAATTGAATTTTTGTCACACTCTGAAATTGTAGCTCCATGAGCCTGAATATTTACTTATTTATATAGTCATAGCTATTGGGAAGAGAAAGAGGTTTAACATTTAAAGAGGTGGGGCCGAGTATCGTGATTCCTCTTTCTTTTTGCTTTTCACTGACAAAAATTTATTATGTGTCTTATCTCAACCATTACAACTTCTACATTGGGATTAGCCATCAGGAAAATGCAAATAATGGCCTCACCTAGGAAATGTCTCAAGGAATCAATTAAACTACAAAGTAGTCCTGTTAATCTCCCTTCTGGGGCTGTGCTGGTGCCAACACAATGATCCTGAGGTGTTGAGAATCATTGTACAACCAATGGTACACAAAACACAAGGCATCTTTAATATCCAACATGCCTTCATCAGAGAGAAAACTTAATTTCCCTTCTGTGTAAATAGTTCTGGATGTTTTGCACTTTTTCCACCCTTGTTCCTAGTGATTATAGTGTTTGTAGAATGCATGGGTAACCTCTAAGAATTTACCTCTCCATGAAAATGCGCTTCAGTGTTTTAATGCCTATAGTTCTGAATTAGCCTAACTTAGACTCTAGAGGTTTCTTCAAAGTAGGTGATCAGATGGCTGAAGTCAAGATGGGGTTCTGTATCTATGAATACTTTCCAACATCCAAAGTAGTAGGGTATTATAAAGGAATTTGGGTACTTATTCTGACTCACATTGTAACACTCAATTTTGTCCTATGCCTTATGATAGCTCTGTGGGGCAGACACTGTATTTCCCTACATTATAGATGAGGAAACTGAGTTTCAGAGAAATTGAGATCACCAATTTGACAGGCATGTGTCATAACTGGACTTCAAATATAGTCTTGAAATTCCAAAGCACAAGCTACGGAATCTTATAGCTTCTTTTGAAGGTTTTCATTTCAGCCTTGACTAAGTATTGGCTCTACTCACAGGCAGTGGGATGCTTCCTGGGAACAGGGTGTGATAATTATTGAGCAAAGTACTGAGGCTGAGAAGGGGCTCTGACTGCTTTGACTTAAGACTTGATTTTGCTGTATAGTTACGTAAACTTGGGCAAGTTACTTATTTTCATTGTGCTTCATTCTAAGAAGAAATAACTCATAGGATTGGTGTAAAGATTAAATAAGTTAACACTTAAATCATATATAAGGAAAAAAGACACACTCTTTAGAAGTTAGTCATTATTATTCTACCAAAAGGTATTATCAATGTTTTGTTCCTTGTTATAACTATAGCATCTAGAGAGGCATCTGGCACATAGTAGATATTCAAGATCTTTTAATCATTATAAATGATTAAGTTAATGAATGTATAAGGGAATTATAAGAGATTATATCCAGTCCTGGGAGCCAAGTAGGATTTAGATGTTGTTAGCTTAGTCCTCTAATCTGCATCATTTGGCAACAAAAATACAAAGAATAGGAGCACCATGGTATTTAGGAGCTAGGAGTGACCAGTTATATCATCTACTCCACCTCACCGGAAATGAGGAACCTGAGGTTCCCAGAAGTGAGGTGACATTGTGTGAGGTTATTCAGTGAACTGACAAAGCTAGTATGAGAATCTAGGTTATTTAAATTCTCAAGGACTTCAAGAGCCTGGTGGAACTATACCAGAGGTGCCCTGAACTCAGTTTTTAAAAAAACAAATAAACCTTTTTTTTTTTAATTACCTTTTCATAGTTTTCCACGGAAGGAGGGAAACACAGTGGAAAAAGAAGAACCATCTCCTTTTTGAAGCTATCAGTTAATATGGAAGGGAATCTCCATAATGTTTGTGATATAAATCTGCATTTCAGCTCTGGCTCCTAGCTTTGGATTTGGGCATGGGTTGGGATCCCAACTCTGTAATTTGTAATCTTTGTGACCTTGGACAAGTCACTTAACCTCTATGAGCCTGAGCATACCTCATCTATGAGGTTAGTTATCATACAGACTTAAAAAGTTGTCAGGAGGAGGATTAACTGTGATGATGTGACTAGAGCACTTAGTACAGGGCCTGGCACAGAGTAAGTTCTAATTAAGCAGTAGCCATAATTGTGGATCATGTTGATTTTTTTCTATGGAATTTCTCACTTAACTATTTCTTGTGGGGTTACCATCCTAGTGTAGTTCCTAGATCTACTACTGGTCTAATACCTTTTTTTGTTTGTTTGCTTGTTTCCTCTTCACGCCCTACTGCATATAGCTCCTAGCTTTGTTAAATACTCTCCCAAGCTGTCCTTTGGTCCTGATGTTTTATTTCTACATAAACTCTAGACCTCCTGATTTGTTTTTATTATTTATTTATTCATTTATTTTATTATTTATTTATTTATTATTTATTTATTCATGAGAGTCAGAGAGAGAGATAGAGAGAGGCAGCAGCAGAGGGAGAAGCAGGCTCCACTCGATCCCAGGACCCTGGGATCGTGACCTGAGCCGAAGGCAGATGCTTAACCATCTGAGCCACCCAGGTGTCCCTTGTGATTTGTTTTTAAAAATCCTCATCATAAAGCCTCCCTTTGCCTCTCTTACCTCTTTTTACTACTTCTTTTTAAGTGTGCTTTTCCAGGGGACAATCTCTGCTCTGTCCGTGGTCCTGACTTCTGAGGTTGCCCTTCTTGGCTTCCTCCCTCTTTTAGGCTATCCAGGTCCTCCTTATGTTTCAAGTGCAGTGCCAGCTCTTCCAAGAAACCTTCTCTGACTATTCCAGTCTGCACTGCATTACTATTCTGAGTTCTGACAGTATTTTTGAAACCTATTAGGGTAGTGCCTGATTTTCACTGCAATGGGTGCCCATCAACTGTAACTGAAAGTAAATTGCTGTAAAGTTGTAAGTGCAATGTTATGTTTGATGGTTGTATGTGATCAAGAAGCACACCAAATATATTATTTTAATTCCAATCTATCATATTGACATAATAATGTGTCAATTATACAGAGCAATAGTAAATATCTGCATGAATTTCTGTAAAATAGTACAGATGAACACTTGATGTTAATTTGCTAAAAGGAGACCAAAGTATTTAAAAGGGTCCATTTTTCTTACTAAAATATTCACGTAAGGGGGCAAAAATGCACAAAGATGTTTTTGGTAGCATTGTTTAAGATATCAAAACATTGAAAACACTCTAAATGTATGTCAGTAAGGCTTGAAGTTATGATCTATCTACAGACAGAATAACATTCACTTATTAAAAACAACAAACTAGATACATTGACAAGGAATGATATCCTTGGCACATTAATTACAAACAGCAAGCTGTAGACTAGTACATATGACTAAATTTTGGTAAAACAAACACATATTTCAAGTATATTTTATCTACCTCTATGGATAAAAATATATCTAGATACACAAAACACCATTAGAGGTGCTTATCTTTGAGAAGTTAGATATTGGAAATGGATTGGGGAGCTGGAAGAATAGTTACTATGTTTTTTAAGTATCCCTACAACAAATAAAAATCTAAGGTTTCTATGTCATAAGTTTAGACCAAAGCACAAACCAATTATAATAGGTATTAATATCTTATATAAACCGTTGTATTTGTTTTCTAATAATTTTAAGGGCATTTAAAAATATATAAAGTATATGACTAAAAGAATTGATTTTTTTCTCAGTATAAATTGTCTCCTAGCAATAAGTGTTACTCATGTCACCTTCTTTTAACCTTAGAGCTGCCTTCAAAGTTGACATTACTCTTCTCAAAAACCAATATTCAGTGTCCTCAAATTTCAGGGACCCATTAAGTAGTTAGGGGAGATGATAATTTAAAAACATGTCATGTCCTCAGTGACCTTTGAACTGACCAATTAGGATGGATGCTGGCTGCTATGCAGGACTGGGGCATCCTGGCAGAACACCAGCCCTGGCCATAGCTTTGTGAATTGGCAGAAGGTAGTCTCTTGAATCTTTTTTTCACTTTTGTCTTCTTGTGTTTGATCTCTCCTTTTTCCCACCCAACCCAGAATCAAGGGCCATTTTGAAGAAGATTATTCACAGGTAAGGTGGAAGTGACAGTGGTTCTAGGCAAGGTTTGGTCAAGATGATAGAAGGTCTGGAGAGGAAGAGCAAGATGGTGGAGGAGTAGGAGACCTAAATTTCATCTGGTCCCAGGAATTCAGCTAGATAGGGATCAAACCATTCTGAACACCTAGGAACTCAACAGGAGATCGAAGAAAAGAATAACAGCAACTCTATGAACAGAAAAGCAACCACTTTTTGGAAGGTATGACGTGCGGAGAAGTGAATCTGAGGCAATATTCAGGAAGATAGATGGCAGGGGAGGGGGCCTCCATCAGCTGCTACTGGCAAGTGATAGAGCAGTGGAGCACAAAATCGGAACTTTTAGAAGTTGGCTCTGCTGAGGGACTCACTCCAGTGGCTAAGTGGGGGGTGGAACCCTCACTGGGACAGTGTGGTCTCAGGACCCTCGGGGTCACAGAAAGACCGGGGGTGTCTGAGTGTGGCAGAGCTCCCAGGTATTGGAGTAGGGAAGCCAGCTGCAGAGACAGAGCCGAGGAGTGGGCTCTCAGCTCGGGGTTGCCATAAACCGTGATCCGAGGCACAGTCGGGCTACTGCTCTTCCAGCAGGGACCCAACAAGCGGCAGATCCGGGGAGACTCCCCTTCCTCCCCCGGGAGGAGTGGTGTGGGAGCACACCACAGGGATATGCTGGGTTGGGAGACTCCACACGGGGTCGGGTGCCAGAGATAGAAACACTCAGTCACAGGCCGGGTGAGCATGGAGTGTGGCCGGAGACCCGGGAGAAGGGAGTGATTGACTGCTTTTCTCTGGGGGCTCACTGAGGAGTGGGGTCCCCGAGTTCTTGGCTCCTATGGGGCTGAGATTGGGAGGCTGCCATTTTCACTCTTGTCCTCCAAAGCTGTATGGAAAGCTTGCAGGGAACAAAAGCTCCCGAGAGCAAACCCGAGCAGATTACTTAGCCCAGACCTGGCAAGGGTGGGGCAATTCCACCCCTGGCAAAGGCATCTGAGAACCACGGCAACAGGCCCCTCCCCCAGAAGATCAGCAAGAACAGCCAGCCAAGACCAAGTTTACTGATCAGTGAGAACGGCAGAACTCCAGTGCTAGGGGAATACAGCTCGTAGAATTCATGGCTTTTTTACCATGATTCTTTAGTCTTTCCAAGTTAATTTTTTTTAACTTTCTTTTTCTTTCTTTTCTTGAATTGTTCTTTTTCCCTTTTTCAACCAACATCTTATCAATCCCTTTTTAAAAAAATCTTTTTTATTTTTCATTTTTAGAGTCATATTCTATCCCTTCATAGTAGTTAACCTTATTTTTGGTATATATATATATATATAAGTTGTTCTCTTCTTAAAATTTTGGGATACAGTTTCTTCTAACAGACCAAAATACACCCTAAATCTCTAGTGTATGGCTTTGTTCTAGTCTCCTGCCTGATCACATTCTCTACCCCCTTTTTTAAATTAAATCCTTTTCTTTCTTTTTTCAACCAACTTCTTATCTGATCAATTCCTTTTATAAAATCTTTTATAATTTTCATCTTTACAGTCATATTCCATCCCTTCATCGTATTTACCCTTATTTTTGTACATATATAAGTTTTTCTGTCTTTAAAATTTTGGGAGTCACTTTCTTCTAACAGACCAAAGTACGCCCAAAATCTAGTGTTTGGCACTGATCTATGCACCAGCCTGATAATATTTGATCATATTCTGTTTTGCTTGTTTGTTTGTTTGTTTTCTCTTTTTCTTTTACTTTCTTTTTTTCTTCTTTTTTCTTTCTTTCCCCCTGCTTTCAGGTCTCATCTGATTTGTTTAGTGTATATTTTTCTGGGGTCGTTGTTACCCTGTTAGCATTTTGTTCTCTCATTCGTCTATTCTCCTTTGGACAAAATGACAAGATGGAAAAAATCACATCAAAAAACAGAACAAGAGGCAGTACCAACTGTCAGGGACCTAATCAATACAGACACTAGTAAGATGTCGGAACTAGAGTTCAGAATGATGATTTTAAAGATACTAGCTGGGCTTGAAAAAAGCATGGAAGATAGTAGAGAAACCATTTCTGGAGAAATAAAAGAACTAAAATCTAACCAAGTCAAGATCAAAAGGGCTATTAATGAGGTGCAATCAAAAGTGGAGGCTCTAACAGCTAGGATAAATGAGGCTGAAGAAAGAATTAGTGATATAGAAGACCAAATGATGGAAAATAAAGAAGCTGAGAAAAAGAGAGATAAACA
>NC_138371.1:26053835-26078100 GCF_054177405.1 Leptonychotes weddellii
GGGGATTGGTTAGCCTGGTGATGGGTATTAAAGAGTGCACATACTGCATGGAGCACTGGGTGTTATACACAAACAATGAATCATGGAACACTACATCAAAAACTAATGAGGTAATGTATGGTGATTAACATAACATAATAAAAAAAAGATGATAGAAGGTATGAAAGGGACAGTGACAGAGTAGAAAGAGTGTGAACTTTGGAGCAGACAGATCTGGGTTTGAGTCTGGGTCACTCATTTTTTGGTTGTGTGGCCTGGGGCAAGACAGGTAATCTCTCTGGCATGTTATTTCTTTATGTGTAAAACGATGACGTTGATCTCTACTTTATAGAGCCTTTGTTAAGGGAAAATGTGGCAACTTGTGAAATGTCTGGGGCCATACTTGGTATTTATAAATGTTAGTAATTCTCTCTCTTTTCTTTTCTCCCCAGTCCTCTTTCTCATATGCCCTTAATTTACCCTAAGAATGTAAGGTTCAGGTTTTTTCAGCATCTGCTGATAAATCCACTCTTTCTCCTGCTGTGTATTATCTGAGTTATTGCTCAGTGTCAGTTAATGATGAGTGAAGTACAGGTTTTATCAGACAGCTTTGAATGGGTAATTATCAAACAATCTAGAGCACAGACTACACCAACCTAGCAATTTTGCCAAAAATATACATGAGTTCACATGGGTCAGTTTCACCCTTTCTAACTCAATCAGAAGCTCCTTGAAGGCAGAAGTCAATTATTATCCTGTATCTACAAAAATGCCTTGCACAATTAGCACATTTACCAATCATTTGTTGAGTGACCGACTGGCACAGGGGTAACAGGGTCTCTTTAGTGTGGACAAAGCAGTTTCAAACTGCTTAACAGAGCTTGATAAGAAATAAGGTCCAAATCTGACTGCAGGAGCTTAATTACACTTTATAAGGACACACATCTACACCTACATCATTGTAAATTGGAGAAAGTCTTCCAACTATAGCTATTCTTCATTTTCTCATTGGCTTTGCAGCAGCTCATTAGTGTAATGGAGATGCCTTAAGGCAAGCTTCGATAGTCTTAGAGCACAGGCAGACATCCCGGAGCTCAGGAAAGTACCTGGACAGGCCCTGAAAGCATGAGGGAAAGCTTTGGAGAAGGCAATTGAGAAGCCTCCCGGTGAGACATTGTCTGCAGATCACTGGCCCGATATCACATAAAGGCCCCATCTGAGCCATTACAGCCTATTGTGTCAATGTGTTTTCTGGGAGGCTGTCATCCATAGATCACAGTCAGCAGCGAAGGTAATGCCTCCATGGGAACTGTTACTATTTCCCATCGGTGAATTCTATTAGAGGTCCGTGGGTTACTGCCACTGGAGTTCATATTAACTCGGTCAAAGGGATGGTGATTGATTCTGTGAAATTTTGTGAATACACACAAAATACATTTCATACTGTCATCTGGGTTTTGTATTGCACTTCCATGATCCCTGCTACATGGTAAATCCAATATCATCTACTCCAATTGCTACAGAGAAAAAAACAAATTTCCCATGCCATTTTAAAGCTAAAATACCTGCCCATTTCTTTTCTTCTCCAGTCAGAAAAGATTTAGACCCGACTATAAACCACTGACTTCTCTTCTGACTTAACAACTTGATCTGATGGGGAGGGCATTTAGAGAATGTCCACTGTGTGCCAAGAAATAGCAGTGGGTACTACAGGATGATGTCAGAAAATGAATACAGCAAGTTTATACCCCCAGGGAATTTACAATATAGTTAGACAGAAGGCACTTAAAAAATGATTGAAGAATATAATTATGAAACAAATAACAGGAAGGACCAGATGCATACACATTGTATCACAAACATAGGGCAATAGCCATATTCTTAAAAAGATGAATGGGTACTGGATCTTGTGAAGCACTGAAACAAAAAAAAGCTATTTATAGGGGTCCCTTATGGTAAATAGTGATTTTTTTATAGTCTAAGTTATTGATACTAAAATTTCTAAAGTTGGTGAAACTCTCTGTTCCTTGAAGTGGGTTACACATTTTGGACTCCTGGGCCAGGAAAAACATCATTTATAGGAGTAACCTGAGAAAGTTTCCTAGATAAATTGAGTTTTAGATGAGATGCTGAAAGTGAAGGACATGAATTGGTAGTGATTTGAGGACCCACCTTCCCACATGCTCAAAGCAGAAAACAATACAGCAGTTCTCCCTTTCCTTCCTGAATGGACGTTGCTCTAGTGCTAAAATGATCATGTTGAACATGCTCATTGAACATTATATCAAAAACCAATGATGTACTATACCTTGGCTAATTGAATTTAAATAAATAAAAAATAAATAAAATGCTCATGTTATGTGCAATGGAGTTTTGTCACTGATGTGTGAGTCCTTTCTTTCATGAGCCTTCCTGAACTACATTCTGACACATTCGTTTTCTTTTTTTTTTAAGATTTAATTAATTTATTTTTTATTTGAGAGAGAGAAAGAGAGATCAAGCGAGCATGAGCAGGGGGAGGGGCAGAGGGGGGAGGGAGAGAATCTCAAGCAGACTCTGCCTTGAGTGCAGAGCCAGACGTGGGGCTCCATGTCATGACCCCAATATTATGACCTAAGCCAAAACTGCGTCAGAGGCTTAGCTGACTGAGACACCCAGGAGCCCTGCATTCTGACATATTCTATGTTCAGTGCCTTGACAGCCTGAGACCTTGTGTGTATGTATAGGTACTTGGTGGTCCTCTGATCCCACATCTGGACTCCTAGAGGAGAAGTAGGTACTCTCAGGGAATCCTGGGTTACTTTGGTCAGTGGCACTCTGAATGGAAGGGCCCAAGGGTCTCATATATTAGGGAACTTCTTTTGGTTGTGTGACTCTCCTCTCTGAAGGTCTTCAAAAACAGCAAAAATGGTGGGTGCTTCATTAGATTGAGGTCTCCATTTGGAAGATGGAGTGATGATCTGGATGGATAAACTCCTACAATGTTCCTTGAGTTTGTGCCTCCTTCTAATTCTCAAACTCTCCTGGTTGTTTGGGTTCTCTTTGCCATAGATAGATAAATGATAGATAGGTGGTAAGTAGGTGATAGGTAGGTGATAAGTGAAAGGTAGGTAGGTAGATAGGTAGATAGATAGCAACAACTCTTAGATTATTCTAATTTTCATCTCTCCCTAGCCTAACCCATTCTAAAGCCAACTGGAATGCAGCTGTCTTCAAGTTCAGAAACCACCATGTTATCTCTCTGATCAAGAATTCCCTATTGCTTACCTTAATGGATCCAAGTTCTTCTATCTCCAAGGTCCTTCACAAACTCCCTCTCAGTGCAATTAAACCCCTCTCTCTATCCCTCTCTTTAATCACCAACATTTTCCCTTCCTTTGTACTCTCTGCTGTCTCCTGAGGAAAGTTGGTTCCTTCCTCTTCTGTTGTTTTCTGTGAGGTATCCCACAGCTCAAAAGCCCCATCCACTTCTCCCTTCCAAGCCACACCCTTTGAGGCACAGGATTTGTAGCTTATATACTGAGTGTGGTTTAAAGACCCACCTGGCATGTAGACACCTTAGTTCCATGGCACAATTGTTGCGGAGCCTGGCGGGGCAGACTCATGGAGGACTGAGGAACGCCTGTGCAGGATTCCCAGACTTGGCAAGCAGAGAGCCCAATATGCAAACACCCCCTTTGCAGGGAGCCGGCACTGGCTGAATGTAGGCATTAGTTCTGCAGGGCTGAGGAGTAGGGGATGCCTGCCTCAGGTAAGATCAAAAGCTGAGAACCATGAACAGAGGAATAAGTAAAGCTCGAAAATTATAGGGAAAGCTGAGGTTCAAGCTCCAGACAGACAAAATCCCAACAACCAGCTCTGAGGTCAGAGGGTAAGGGTCACACAGCTGAGAGTCTGGAGGCAAGAGGAAGTCAGCCACAAAGAGTCCCCAGGAGCTTATGGCAACCTTCAGTGGTGGTGGGGCCAGGGGAGCGGGGTGTTGGCAGGTATGTGGTATGGGTGAACCCACTTCCTCCCTCCCAAGGGCAATGGCAAGGAACACAGTGATGGGAGGCTCTTTCTCAGTTGCTTAGCCTCTGGGGCCTGGAGTGCTTCCTTGACATAGACAACATTTTTGTCCAGGCAGGTAAGCATTTATAATAGGCAGCATTACATCTACCTGTATATACCTAAGGGAGCTCAGTTCTATGAGAGTAAAGGCAGATCTGTTTTGTTCACCAAGTCCATGTAGCCTAGCAGGCTGCCTGGCACCATTTCTAGGTAGTATATACCTGTTGAGTGGGTAAGGTTGTTGAGAAAATTAAAAGAAATAATATATGGAAAGATGCAATCGGCTGAATGTTTGTATCCCCTCAAAATTCATACATTGAAGCCCTAATCCCTACAATGTGATGGTATTTGGAGATGGGGCCTATGGGAGGTAATTAGGTTTGGATGAAGTGGCCTGGGGCTAGAGCTCCCACAAGGAGATTAGTGCCCTTATAAAGGGAAGAAGAAACCAGATCTCCCCTCCCCCATGTCTTTCTCCCTCTCTCTCTCTCCCCCGCTCTCTCCCTCTGTCATGTGAGGATACAGTAAGAAGGCAGCTATCTACAAAACAGGAAGCAAGCTCTCACCAGATACCAGATCTGCTATCATTGTTATGGCAGCATTAACTAAGTCCAGAGGGCTTAGCCAAAAGTGAGTCATATATTGAAGGGCTGGTTTAATGATACTAATTAATTGGTGAACAGATCTAACTTGAATTCCTGCACCCATATCTCAACATGTGGTAACACTTCTGCTATAACATGATATGTATATTTCTGAAAAAACAAACAAACAAAAAAACCCCCTTGTGTTTTGCAAAAAGCCATACCAAAAATAGCAGCACTTTTGGGAAAAATAATATTGAGGACCAACTAACACAGACAACATTGGAAACAGAGTACCAATTAAAAAAAATCATTTCAATTAAATACTGGTACTTTTAAAAATCAAAGCCATGCCGATTTCTTAATAAATATATCTTATGGTATTATATATAAGATTTGCAAATGCAGGTAGCTTGATAAAAGGGATGTTAAAGGATGGAGACAAGGCCAAGATACAAAAAGATTGGGGAAAGCTGTGTAAATCATCACTTCTCAGACAGAACGGGATGAACTCAACAATGCTGCATTCCTCTGTGACTTGCTGCATTGAGCTAGGCTAATGTGCTTTGGTTCCAGCTCCCATTGCTATATGACACAAAGCATTAATGTGCTGGCAGAAAACTCTGTGTGAACCAACGTGTCATTTATGTTAACACAGTTCCCTTATTTTCCAATCATAGATTAGCTCTTTTACATTCTGGAAACATGTTTAGAAGTGAAACAGACTAGATTTCACATTCTGAATAAAGACAATCTGGAGAATTATTCCTCTTGAATATTCCAAGTTTTCCATTTGAAGAAGGTTCATGGTAACTTACAGAAGCCTTCTGTGTGGCTTACACAGTATTTTTTAAGAATTTTGAATTGGTATGTTCAAGATTCAAATATTCGGAGGTTTTTAATAAAAATGTGGATTTGCTGCTCCTTATTCCCATATGGCAATAATTTGGTGGCCTGGGTAGTGGCTGACTTCATTTAGAGAGTGGTTATATTCATTGATGTTACCTGCACGATCCTGTAGGCATTGGGATTGGCAAGACTGGTTCTATTTTTCATTCGCCAGGGCTCTGCTCTTATGTATGTGTATTCATAAGTTGGATATTTGTAGTTTAGGGAATGCCTGCATTTTATTTATATCCACAGTCCTTTCATGGACTTCTCATTACCCTAAAATGCATACTCTTCAATTTAAAAGTGACCCAGATCCATACTAAACAGGTCACAGGTAAGTGAGATAAATGAATCTCAGAAATAGGATAAGAAATAATGAGTTTTATGGGCAAATCAAACATTACCCTCCTAATTATCACAGCTAGAAGCTTAAGGAAGATCTGTTGATCACCTTTGAATAGTAAGTATTTTAGTGCATTCTTCTAAATTTAATTTGATTTGATTGCTGTGGTTCTTGTGGAAAGACAAGTATATATAATGTCAATGTAATTTTATTAGCTGCCTCCCACATAATTGCTTTAAAATAAGATAATTTTTCATTGCTACACCTTGAGGTTCTATTATTATTATTATAAACATAAACAAAATGTAAAACCTTTAATTTTTGTGTGACAACTATCTATTATTTTTACTGTTGATCTTATTATTGAGATGGAATCAATACACATTTATATATTAGGTCTTTATTTTTTCAAACTAGATGATGAATATTTCTTTATATTGATCTAGAAAATAAAACTGGTACCAGGCTACTCTTCAATATAATTCTTACATTTAGAATGTTTTACTTTGGAATTTGACATTTCTATGCACCTGATTCCCATGGTATGTAATCACTCCCCCATGTACACTCCAATGAAGTGAATAATTAAGAGCTTTTTTCCTGTGTTTGACCATGGAAGGGTTTGTATTATGTATAAGCTTTATTTAAAACATCTCATATTCCTTGACTTGCATTTAATGGATGTGTGTTCACTGCCTCAAATTCACCCTGTCCTGTTCCAACAATGATTGACGGCCTTGATTTAAGACCAGCAAGTTAAAGGCTCATTGTTTAAAAGATGGCCGCCATTCCCTATCAGGATGTGAATGGTCTACCGATGATATACAATCCACAATCTTAGTTAGAGCTTTTCAAATAAAGAGTGGGGAAAAGAGAGATCATAGAAATATAAATGTATTAAAATATTAATGTAATAGGTTTTCTTGTCCTTATGATTTTACTTGGCTAAAAGATTATTGACACCATTCATGAGCAGTCAGTCATCTAGCATGAGACAATTAAGTGAACTATAACTGAACTTTTACAAGTCATTGTTAATTTCATATCCTACCAGACCTGGAAGCTCAACTTATTGTTCCTTTTGGTGTTATTGCTAATTAATTGTGTTTTCAGGGTCAGAAATAGTCAATGCGTTTTTTTTTTTTTCCTGTCCTCCCACCACTCAAGTGTTATATAGATAAAGATTTTTTTGGACTTTAGTAGTTGATTCTCTAGTCAGTCAAAGACCTTGTGATTTTCTACCTCCCTGTCTTTCTGATATCATGGTGTATTTTCATGGAAAAGTAAAGTGATGTCAGAAATAGAAGATTAGGCATACGTCCCAGAAAAGAATCTCTCTTACCTCCTATGCATCATCTACTGTATCTACTGCTGTTGCTGTCTCAGACCATCTTTACAAATGTTTCTTTTTTAGCTTTTATCTCTGAGTTCTTAAGTCAATACAAAACTACTTTACACAAATTCCCCTTCTCCCAAATAGGTGCTTATTTTTCATTTTCCAAAGCTCCCAATCATCATGGTTCCTAACAAGAATTTCCACTATCACCTGTGGTAATTTTATCCATGATTATTGAGTAAGTTACTGAATAGATACATGAATTGCCTCTATTTTTACCTGCAAAAACATTTAAAAAATTCATCTTCAAGGAATTTCCAGTTAGAAAGGAAGCCTGTAAGTGTGCGCAGCATGCTGTCCCACTACTGCCAGTCTTCATGGCCCTGGGGACACAACAGATATTGTCAATGACCGTGAAGTAACAGTGAGCCCCCAGTTTCTGACACGCTACCTTCTTTGGAAAGAGCACTTGGATTGGGGGTTATGAGAGCTGTCCTGACCGTTATAGTATAAATATTTAGTCCCCCATCTCTCCCTACAAATGGTTTGAGACTACTTAGAACAATACTGCAACAATAATAAAGCCATACATGGAAGTAATAAGCCAGGATAAAGGAAAGGAGAACCAGAAATGTGCCAAGCCTAGGGTCACCAGAGTTGCTGTTGAGCTGGTAGCCAGGACATGGTTACAGTCCAGGGTCTGCCTCTAGCATACTGGTGATCTTGAGCAAGATGCTGCGTCTCTCTAGGCTGTGACTTCTTCAGCTGGAAAGTATAAGGATTATATTATTAGATGATTTCTGAAATATCATCAATCTTTAAAATTCCAGGTTTCTATGATTTGGGGCTTTCATGAACCATTCAGCTGAATATAAAGGAGAAAAATACGGTTTTAGGGCTGAGGGAGTATTTAACAGTTATCTTGGAGATGGGGCTACTGTTGATTATGATGTAACAGTGTACTGAATGCAGAAAAGAGCAGCCTATCTCCGATGAGGGGGCAGGGGAAGGACCTTATGTTTTTATTTCCATAGGGATGGTATTTGCAGTTAACTCTCAAAGTACAGGATCTTCTGCAGTAGTGTTCTCTGCAAAGTCTCCTTTCAACTTTGGACACAATCAATTTTTCAGGTTTATTCATTCATTCACTTAGAGGTGAATCTGACTTATTTCTTTTAAAGGAAAATTACTTTATAGTTTTTATGCAATATATATTTTTATAGCACAGAGGTATTTTAAGTGATACAGAAGAGTAAAGGCAGAAACAGAACAAACAAAACAACAAAGAAAAAACAAACTAAATCCTGCAATCCAGAAATCAAAATCACTGATTTCTCAGGTAAAGCTACTTTGAGAGAAGAGGTAAATACAAATGTTTTTCTACTACCAGGTCATATTATACTTACTTTTTTAAACACCTAGAATTGATTTTTAATTTAATTCAAATTTACTACAAATAAATATAAACTGAAATGAAACAAAAGGAATTATGGAGTTTAAGATAAATGCTTGCTCCCCATCTGTTGTGGGAAGATGACTTTTACCCCAGTTTGTCCCACACATTTATGTTCACTTACAAGGAGGTACAGAGACCAAAACATTTAATGCTGAGCTCATTCTCATAACTTTATCATTTTCTTGTACTGCAATAGTTAAGTGCAACATATGTCTATACCTTAGAGCATAATTCCAGTTAAACTTGAGTATTTGGACCAATGGTTCTGTGGGGATAGGTATTGCCTAGTCAAAAGAAAAGAAAAAAGTCCCTATGTTTGTGTTTAATGGCTAATCTGCAGGGAGTTTCTAGAGAGATGATTCCGTGGCCTTGAGTATAAGTAGTGCATGGCATGCGCTCCTTCATACACACTAAAGTACTTACTTTTTTTAAACTGGAGAGAGGCAGGATGACCAAATAGATGTGTGGAAGGGAGCCCAAGGATCTGGCCCCCACTCCCACACAGCAGTCAATAATCCAGTGGTTTCCAAAGCAGAGAGAAGACAGGCTGATCCAGGACAAGAGAACAAATTTTAAACTCGTCCTTTGCAAATCTCTATTTTTGGTGTATGCTTTACAATGTACCTAATGTATGACTGCAATAGTACAAGTATATCGCTTACAAAGAAATGAATCAAAAGATGTACTTTGGGGGTGCATGTTTAAAATTGTCTTAGAGATAGGAGTGCCCGGTCATGACTCTGAGACCCTGCATTCAATGGAAGTGGAGCCAGCCTCTGTCTCTCCATTTATAGACTGCAGCTCCTCTCCCCCATCTTTCTGCCGCCTCCCTTCTAGAGAAGTTGGGAGGTCCAGAGAGAACTCTGTTGCCCTAAAGAGCAAAGATTCCATAAACATTCTGCATTAACTGGGGTAATTTGATTCAGATTAAAAAATTGTTTTTTAGCACTTATTTTAGTTCGCATGTTAATGGTCTCCACTTCCTATGTTTAATTCATGTTTGTGGGCATTCTCCCAAATATATATTCTGAATTAAATTGAGAAACCAAAAAAAGAAAAATGTCTGGAAGAAGCTTTTGACTATACCTGACAGATTCATATTAAATCCCTGTGTCTTAATATATGACTGAAAGGGAATAACGTAAGTGCACTCGGAATTTCTCCCATGTAGCTCATTTACAAGAGTACCTCGGCTGCTAAGGATCTGCCTCTTGTTGGCCATTAGAACCCTTACTGGAATATTTATTAGTTATTAACATGGGAAGTGTGTTTGCATGTGTGTGTGCACATGCTGAAAGAAACGTAGCTCTCTAGCTGCTTATTGTTTGGGCTAGTTTAGATAATAATATGCTCTACGTGGCTTAAAAAAATAACTAGATCCAAGAGGGAATGGAGCTGAGACTCAGGAGTAGAGGGTGGTAGGCTGAAGGGGGCAAGAGCAGAGAGAGCCTCACTGACTAAGGTAGCTTGTATTTCTGGGATTCAGAGATGCAATCCCCTATAAATCCAGGCTGCAGCGCCATTCGTGCCTAACCCTGTGGCTGGACCAGTCTGCCAGGACTGCCACACAAAGCACCACAGACTGGGTGGCTTAAACATCAGAAATTTATTTTCCCGCAGTTCTGGAGGCTGGAGGCCTGAGATCGAAGTGTCATTAAGGTTGCTTTCTTCCGAGGCCTCTCTCCTAAGCTTGTAGATGGCTACCTTCTTCCTATGTCTGCACATTGTCTTTACTCTGTGTGTACCTGTGTCCTAATCTCCTCTTCTGATAAGGACATATATAAGGACATACCAGTCATAGGTGAAGAGGGTCCACCCTAGTGACTTCATTTTATCTCTCATTTTACCTCTTTAAAGGCCCTATCTCTAAATACAGTCATTCAGAGACACTGGGAGTTAAGACTTCAACATATGAACTTCAACACACAAATAGTGGCATTCCCCAAGGTGATGGCTGGTTCATCATGCCAACAGCATTCCAGGTAAGTTACAGGTAAATGCACACTGGGCAGTATCTGTCTTTGGCCTGGACTATCTTTATTCACTATTATGGAATGCTTTATTGTGTAGCTTTTAAATAAAGTTTGTTGCTTTCCATGCCAGAAGTGGCTGCATTCCAGATATGAATGAAATGTTTCCTGTGCTTTTTCTATAATGAAAGATGGTGAGGAAAGAAAATTGGTGACATTAGTACTGTCAATTACTTTTATAAGGTATTCAGGAGTGCAAGTTTTAATCTTATTTGTAGGTTTCATTTTCATGGGAAGAATGTGATTTATAAATCAACATAAATTTGGTTTATTTTCTCCTGATTCAATTCCACTTGAAGGGACCTGAATTTGAATTTTTCAGAATATAGAGAAGAGGGTCAAAACGCAATTAGTTTGCTAAGCTGCCGCACAAGATTCTCTTGTTAACATCTGCAGTGTTTTCCTTGGCTGACCAAGCACTTTTCTCCCTGGAAAGTAAACAGCAAACACCTATTTATGAAACGGGTCAGAGCAAATATATTTGGTCAGGTGCAGGATAAATAGATCATAGATTGACTAAAATAGTTCTAAACAAAACAGAACAAAACAAATCTAAGCCACACAGATCCAACCTGAAGGCTTTCAAAGGCAAAATAAACAAACAAAACATCTAATATATTCATGATTAGTTCATATTTCTATTAAAGGTATGTTTCCTAAAGCTTTATTCTGATGACTATAGATGAGCAGAGCACCAACCAACCAACCAAAAACCATAAGCCTGACAGAATTTTTGCAAACTATGGTATCTCATGATGTCATAGACCAGAGAGGTTGTCTAGAGATTCTGGAGTCCTCGAAATCATAGATAATGGAATGATTGCTGCCTCAAGAGAGGAGAATATAAGAGGTTATAACCAAGTCTGATATTCCAGATAATGATGAATATTCTTTTAATCACCAGGAAAGAATATGAGGAACTATGTGGATGGAATGTATAGAAAACTAAAATACTCAACTTGTAAAGCATAATGAACAAAATTTATCACCTAAACAAGATAATTCAGACAATGAGAAATTTAACTAATCTATTAGATATCAACTTCCAAAGACTTTTGGACTTTTCTCGTTCTATTTCGAGTATATCAGTCCCTCAGCAAACCCAATATCATTAGAACTATCAGTGAGTGAAAAGAAGGGCCATATGCACCCCAATGTTCATAGCAGCAATGTCTGCAATAGCCAAACTGTGGAAAGAGGCGAGATGCCCTTCAACAGATGAATGGATAAAGAAGATGTGGTCCATATATACAATGGAATATTACTCAGCCATCAGAAAGGAGGAATACCCAACTTTTACATCAACATGGGTGGGACTGGAGGAGATTAGGCTAAGTGAAATAAGTCAAGCAGAGAAAGTCAATTATCCTATGGTTTCACTTATTTATGGAACATAAGGAATAGAATGGAAGACATTAGGAGAAGGAAGGGAAAAATAAAGAGGGGGAAATCGGAGGGGGGAGATGAACCATGAGAGACGATGGACTCTGAGAAACAAACTAAGGGTTTTAGAGAGGCGGGGGGTGGGGGGATGCGTTAGCCCAGTGATGGGTATTAAGGAGGGCATGTATTGCATGGAGCACTGGGTGTTATACACAAACCATGAATCATGGAACACTACATCAAAAACTAATGATGTATTGTATGGTGACTAACATAACATAATAAAATTAAAAAAAACTATCAATGGGATCATAGAATTCTAGATTTCACTGGGAAGTTAGAGATATTCCTTCCTTGAAACTCACTTGGTTTTGACGATATTGCTCTATCTTGGCTTTTTCCACCTTTCTAGTTAATTTTTCTTAGTCTTCTGTGAAACCTCTTCATTCTCTGTCCATCCTCAGATATTGGTGGTTTTGTTCTTTGTGTTTTTCTCATTCCGTCTGGGTGATATTCACTCCCATGCCTTCAGCTGCCATCTTTGTGCTGATGACACCCAGGGCACATCTCTCTTCTGCATCACAATTCACAAATTCACCTCTCTGCTGTCTATCTCCACCCACCTTGATACTATATAAATACTTATGTTCACACCTGAACATCCCAGACTGAAGCCTTCACTGTCCCCAGTTGTGATAGCCAGCTGGCAGGATGACACCTCCCTCCATGATCCCTGCCTCTTGGTTTTTATGCCCTGTTGTATTTCTTCCCACATTAGATAGGGCTGATCTGTGTAACCAAGACAACATTGTGGAAATGATGAAGTGTGCATTTCAAGGCTTACTTATAAAATTGTGACTTGTTTATTGCTCTCTCTTGGATCATTTGCTCCAGGGGAAGCCTGCTGCTATGTCATGAGGACACTCAACAACCCTATGGAGAGGACCATGTGGCATGGAAGATGCCTCCCCCTACCAACAACCAGCACTAACTTACTCTGAGTGAGCCAAACTGGTAGCAAATCTCCAGCCCCAGTCATGCCTTCAGACTACTGCAGCCCCAGCCAACATCTTGACAGACACCTCATGAGAGACCCTGAATCAGAACCATCTAGCTAGGCCATTCTTGAACATTGCACCATAGGAACAGTGTGAAATAATAAATGTTACTGTTGTTTTGGACCACTAAGTTTGGCGGTCATGCATCAAGTGTATAATCAATATTACAACAAAACCTAAAACTCCTCCTGTGTTTCCTTCCTCGGACATGTACACCACAATCTAATTTCAACAAGTCATGCAAGGAATAATGAAGATCTGGTTTAAGGTAGTGGTAATAGATGTGGCAAGAGCTGAATGGACTACATAGACATTAAGGAAGCATTTGACAGACTTGGTGCATGAGGTGGGGAGTAAGTGATAGGAGTTTAGGATGAGAGGCTTGTTCACTTGGTTTTATGTTGTGCTGAGCTCAGTTCCAAAAGGAATGGAAGAAAAATCCAGCCAAATAACCTTTAATGAGTTAGGACTTCTTTCATCAATCAGTTTGTACAATTTCTTCACAGGAATCAGATTTTAAATATTGTGGTTGAAGAGAGAAAATGGCAAGAGGAGGGTACCGTTATGGTAGATCAACAATAATCTTTTATGCTTTCATATTTCTGTTTATACTCTTGAAATTTCCTTTATATGCATTAGCTCATTTGCTGTTTACAACAATATTATGTATTAGCTCAGCCAGTGTTTATGCAAATATAAGCAGTGAGAAAAAAAAATGAGATAATGTGCCAGTTAGTGCATTTTTTATTGAAATTGTGACAGAAGACTCAACTCAAATGGGCTTAAGCTAAAAAAAGGATTTGATTACTAAATTTGTAAGAATAGGTACAGCTTCAGATCATTGAGATTCAGTCCTCAATGAAGCCACTAGCTTCCATTTTTTTTGGCTCTGCTTTATTTCTTCCTTTGGGCTGGCTCCTTCTTAGATTTTATATGGTGTGTCTTGGTGGCTTAGGCTCCCAACACTCAGATCGACAGAGCTACAACAAGTCTCTTTAGGTCACTTCTGGTAAAGTCCTGAGATTCGCTTTGATTGGCTGTTTACCCCTGAATCATCCACATAATCCAGGGAAATATGAAATGCTGATGGGCCAGGCTTAGTGCACACGTTTCACTCCTAGAGCTGAGAGAGGATCGACTCCATCCTGAAGCTCAGAGGAAAACCAGAGTAGGGTTACCAAAGCAGGCAACTCAGGATGCTAGACCAGAAAGCAATAACTGTCCAATAGTAAAAGCAGGGAACGTGTATCCAGTGCATGGTCATTACTAGGAAAAATGTTATTAGGTCTCAGTGTGAAAATTGAAGCAAAGAATATGTGTCTAAGTAAAACTAGAACCCAGAGAGCCTGTGTGTTAGATTGATTTGTGCCACTTCTACCCAGGCACTGCTAAGGTGAGTGGTTAGCTGTCTTCCACATTGCACATAGTGGATGGCTGCCCTCGAGTCTCCAGCCCCCTCCACCTTCTCATTTCATGGCTGGGCTGAGTCATCCCATATTCTAAATGCTGACAGTGGAGGTCATGGCCATGCCCATATATTATCTCTGAGCCTCCTGTGACTGCAAAGATCCCTGAGACTTGCAGAACAGAACCAAAGTTGGAGGTGTGGAGGGAGTTGGTTCCAATGAATCAAGCAGCAAACTGGAGAGAAGGGACACCTCTACCCAAGGCAGTAAATTGGAACAGATGGACGAGCAACAGACATATTGTGCATCCTTCATTAGTGTGTAGACCACTTCCAGCTTGGAGTCCTGGGGAAGGGAAACTTTGCCTCTAACCCCACAGCAGGGAGCACAGTGTCAAGTGGGGACATTGCAGCAGAGTTGTGGCAAAAACTCTGAAGTACTGTGGGAAAGTATGTTTCTAAGAGGGGCCAAAGTGATTCCTACTAAGCAAAGTGTTGAGAAAATGTGAGTAAGAGGCAGATGAAGCAGTCAGGGCATGTCACTCAGTCATAGCATCATAAGAATTCTACTCAGAGTCCTTAAAATGTTGGCTGGTAAATTCCCTGACTCAGGTGGGTCAGCTTTGAAACCATCTAAATACGCAGTCTTGTGTATTATGTTTAAAGGCATTTGGAAAGGAAGATCCCTGGTTTGCAAATGTATTCTTATGATGAAGCACTCTTTCCGTCGAAAATTCTTTCTTCCATATTACTATACTCCATTTTCTGTCTTTAAAGAGAGCTAAGTAATTTGAATCTAGGAAGCAAGTTGAAGGACCAATTTCTCATGACTGTTTGACCTCGCATTTTGTCATCTTGCTTTTCAGTGCCAGAATTTTTACATCTATAAATCAGAAATGACAAGTAACCTCCTTTATAGGAACATAATGAAGATGAAAAGATACAATATTAAAAAATATATTGAGCCAGAAATACAAAAAGCTCTATTTAAACAAGCTTATTATTATAACCTGAATTACTACTAACAATGATAGTTGTCGTAATATGTCTATTTGCAGAAAGAAAGAGAATAATTTCTGGTTTGGGTAAAGATGTATACTTGAGTTAAGGAAAGATGAGTAGTGACATTTGGCTATCACTTGACTTTCCATTTGTTATAAGAAAACAATTGAGAATTTCTATCTTTGAGAGAGAGAGAAAGAGAGAGAGTCTGTGTGTGTGTGAACTGTACAAAGAATAACAGTATTTTGCATTTGAGGCCAAAACAGGAAATCAGTATGACTCCAAGTTTTGTTCATTAATTTTGATACCTTTCTACAATAGCCCCCAGATATGTTAAAATCAATCTTTTACTTTCTAATTTGGGGGCATTTTCTGGGTGCGGATGGTCATAAATTTTGAAAGGGATACTGCCCACTTGTAAGAATTAATGGTGATTTCTAGGTGAGAGCATGCAGTCATGTATCATACCCATGAGCTTTAGAATTTTCCCAGCAGACATGCTCAATAGAAGTCTGGCAGCTTTTGTAGTTGCCAGCAATTTCATGGTTACTGTCCGAAGCAGAAAGGTCACATCATCAAATTCTTCCTTCTAATGCAATCTTGTCTTCCTGGAATTTGTAATATTTTTCTAATATGAATAGGGAATATTTTTTGAGAGTGCACAGTCATGTTAAAGTAAATACCCTGGAGAAATACTTTCAATTAAAATTCAGAAGGTTTAAAAATCCAGGCTAGAAAGGATTTCCCTGACCTACAAAACCTAATAAGATTTTTCCTTTCCATTTTCTCCTTCCTCGTCCCCTCTAAGTGTGTAGAGCCGTCCTGCTTTCTTACCTGGTGGCCCCATTTAGCTCTGTCCTCTAGACATTTAAGTCAGAAAATGGCTTTAAAGAATGTTTTGAGAAAACTTGACATACTGATCTACTCTCAAACTCAATGAATTTTTTTTTTTAAGCTGGAAAAGAGAAAGAAACCGCAAAAGCAAAGCAATAATGATATCTTTTAGTTAAGTAAGAGAAATCTGACCAGGAGATGAAGAAGTAGAATTTGTGGTGATTGAGGGAATTAAAATAAGAATAACTGAGAAAGCAGGGATTTTCAGGCCTGAAGGGAGGGCAGGGTGCAAGCAGCAGGTGTGGGAGTGGAACAAGGTAGACCCCTGTTAGTGTGGTCCTGTCTTCTGTGGGGCCAGGGGCCAGTCATTGAATCTCTCTTGGTCTCAGCAACAAAGTGGGATCCGGATGGTGCCTACGCTGCAGAATTTCTTAGTATTACAGATAACATATGTATAATACCTTTAGAGTTTCAGTACATAGGTACTTGCTTGTTTGAATTATCACTGTAAAAAATTAAATGCCTGGATATGAGGGAGAAAGATTCTCTTTTTTTTCTGTGAATGTATTCTTAGGAGTATAGCGATCCCACTGAAAGTAATAAAACGTAAGAGTGTTCCTTGGAGATAATTCTTAATTGAAGGCAGGAGAAATGCCCAGGGTGACCATTAAGAGGCGCTGGCCGTGTTCCGCGTAGTGCTGAAAGTGAGGGCCTCCTTAAATTTTGCTTGTGAGATGCCTCTCCTGTCTTACCCGAGTCCCTGTCCTGTACAGAGGACATCCTGCCTGGCTCATTGGCGACT
Source organism: Leptonychotes weddellii (assembly GCF_054177405.1). Lineage (NCBI taxonomy): Eukaryota > Metazoa > Chordata > Mammalia > Carnivora > Phocidae > Leptonychotes > Leptonychotes weddellii. The sequence goes on from NC_138371.1 coordinate 26,070,989, forward strand.
GCTTGTTTCTCCCTGGCACTTGCCTTCCTACTTACAATATCTGGAGTCACGACTGCCACTTGTTGTCAGACTCCTTTGGCTCTCCAAAGAATCCCAAAAGAGATCATTACAGGGCACAGCATGTGAAACGGAACAGAAGTGCATTTAAGACTGTAAATTGTAACTGCAGAGATGATCTCATGTGCAGTCGTCAAAGAAGTACATGGAGGGAATTACTAAAATTTCCGCTGTTGAGGGTAACAAGTCATGACCTCATTCTCTCACACCAGAGCCTTGGTACAAATACTAAGAATAGCAAGCAGGATCTTTTTTTATTGGCTTGTCAAGAACAACATTGGGGGATGGAAGATACCAGTCACCTTCAAGAACTAGCAACAAAGGGGAGTTTGAAGGACATTGGTGGACAGCCTCCAACTTACTTATTTTTCGTAGACATTGTATTCAGAATGTCTGTCAAGGTATGGTACTTTCATTATTCAGTTCCTTCAACCCCTTTCTCAATCTAAATCATTTGTAAACATAGCCTGATAATAACTAGCTCTTTTACTCTGGATTACTGTATAATTTGATAAAATCCTATAAAGCCAGTTATTTGAGAATAGCAAAATATATTAAGAATGTGTCACGGGAAACCTCCCTGCAACGACTTTTAGCAAAGGTGATAATTTTCCTCATGTAATAGACATGAAGAGTCAGGCAGTTCTTCATGTCGGTTCAACTCCTTAGCTCTCTTGGTCTTTCTCTCCTAATCCCAATAAGGCTGAGCAGCTCCAGCTATGGAGGCAGAATATAAAGCAGAAAGGAAGGACAGTGGGAGGACATCACACCGTGACTGTCCTCTTGTGAGGAAAGCAAAAGCACCCCCCAAAACACATACTCCTCCCATATTATGGGTTGAATTGTGTCTCCCCACCCCTCCAAGAATATGCTGGAGTATTAACCCCCAGGACCTCAGAATGTGATGTTATTTGGAGATGGGATCTTTACAGAGGTAATCAAGTTAAAATGGGGCCGCTGGTGTGGGTCCTACCCCAATATGACTGGTGTCTTTATGAAAAGGCAAAATTTGGACACAGAAATGTGCAGACAGGAGAACACCTTGTGAATGGGGCATGCTCATCTACAAGTCAAGGAGAGATGCTGGGAGCAGATCTTTCCTTCATAGCGCTTGGAAGGAACAGACCTTGCACACTCCTTGATTTCAGACTTCTAGCCTCCCGAGCTGTAAGACAATACATTTCTGTTGTTTAAGCCATCGCTTATGGCACATTGTTATGGCAGCCCTAGCAAACTCATACAGCCCACAAAACCTCCATTTCCACCTCACTTGCCAGAATTGTGCCCTTGGCTATCCCCTAACTACAAGGAGCAAGTATGCAGGTAGCTGAACATATTCTAATGGAAGCATTAGGTTTCTGGTAGCAAATTTAAAAAGGAGTTGGCTGGATAACTGAGAGCATTTTCCACAGGGGAGAGAGTGTTTGTGCTTGGTAAGTGGTGCTAGGATGGGTAGGTCTCCCTCCAACACTGCTCAGATGTTTGGAGCAATACTTTGGAGATATAACTGTGCAGTTGAAAAAAAGCAAGGAGTCTGGATACCAGCAGTGCTGTTGCCACTACTTGCTATACAGTTTCAGAAAAGTTGCTTTAACCTCTAAGCCTCAGCTTTCTTATCTGACAAATGGGAATAATAAGCTCTGCTCTCAACATTTTAAGACTAGCTACGTCATTGAACTGCTGTGAGGACCAAGTACAATAGCAGAGATGAAAATGTATTTGAATGTACGTTTGTCTATTCAGATGTGAAAAGATGATTAAAGAGGAGATATTTCAGCTTCTGCATCTTGGAAATGAAGGAAAGTTGGAACGAAATAGACTTCTTAGAACTTAGGGGAAGTGAAAGGGGAACAGCAGTTCCTCTGAATCTACATCTTACCAACAAGAAGGCACCAGATGATAAAGTGGAAGCGCCAGCGCAGGAGACAAGCCCATGCTCTCAGAGTAAATAGGAGCAAGGTAGGTGGGTGTGGCCAGAGGGAAATGGCTGCAGGCTTTAGGAAGCCATTTACAACAAGTTCAAAAAAGAGAGGACATGAGCCCTTGGCCTATAACAATGCTTCTCAAACTTGGCGTGTACACAGATTGCATGGGCATTTTGTTAAAATGCATATTGCAATTCAGTAGGTCTGGGGTGTGGTTTGCCAATGTGCAATTCCAACAAGCCTCAGCTATGTAAATGCTACTGGCCCAAGGACCACACTTTTATTTTATCATTTTTTAAAAAAAATTTTATTTATTTATTTATTTGAGAGAGAGAGAGAGAGCAGGGGGAGGAGCAGAGGGAGAAGGACAAGCAGACTCCACTCTGAGTGCAGAGCCCGACGTGGAGCCCAACTCAGGGCTCAATCTCACAACCCTGAGATCATAACCTGAGCAGAAATCAGGAGTTAGACGCTTAACTAACTGAGCCACCCAGGCAGCCCCAGGACCACACTTTTAGTAGCAAGGTCGGTATCACTGAAAGGGAAGCTGAACCCAAGAGGAGTAGGACACTTTCAAAACTGAAATTCTGACAGTATATTGATGAATGACTCTACTGAGAAAATCATGTAAAGAATCTAAAGATTCTGCCCTGACTCTCTTGGGGATATCTTCAATAAGCCCAGCTTCTAAAAGAATGTGTAGAAGTTGGAAAGAGAGACATATAATCAGGGCAATTACAAACAAGTAGTGTAGACTTATCTAGAAGGCATTAGAACAGAGTGAGATATGTTATTTAAAAATTAATTAAATTTATAAAGCAATGTTAGGGGTACCCAGAAGGTAGACCCATAGCTAAGAATCCTTTTTTTCTTAGTAACATGGGTATTCTTATAACAATCTATTTGGGAACGCACCAAAATCCCCTCCTGGGTCAGATTATATTTTTATTCTTTTTTAAAAATGGTTTATTATTTATTTTAGAGAGAGCAGTGGAGGAGGGCCAGAGGGAGAGGGAGGAAGAGTCTCAAGCAGAGTCCATGCTCAGTGTGGAGCCCAACTTGGGGCTCAATCTCACAACTCTGAGATCATGACCTGAACTGAAACCAAGAGTCAGACACTTAATCAACTGTGCCACCCAGTCACCCCAGATTATATTTTCATTCCTGACATCATTTCTTAGCAAAGTTCTAGAATAAATTATTAAACTAATGGCTTCCAAGGTTCCCAAAAGGGAAGCCACTATCCCCAGAAACCAGCATCTGTGCCCCAAGATGGAGTCAGGCCAAAATAGCACAATATCACTGTTTGAGGGATGACCTAGTCAGAGGCAAAGGGGTTATGGACATGGTATATCCAAAGTAGCCAGTGAAAGCTTTCATGGTATCCTCATAGACAAGGTGACAAGCTAAAAATGTGTGATAAATAGCCCATGACTTTATAGTTCCCTCTAATGGAGGCTCAACTTGGAGGATAGTCTTTAAAAGGGTTCAGCATTTTAGTCTTGTCTGTATAAATTGTCCTCAGAGATTTGAGGGGGCAAAGCGTAGGGTAATGTCTAAGCATGCAGGCTTTGGATTCGGATCACACCTAGAAGCTGTGTGGCCCACAGCTTCACCTCTCTGAGCCTCAGTTTTTAAATATGTATAATGGGTATATGATTGGTACCTAACTCAGAGGGTTGTTGTGAGCATGATCTAATACATGCAAACACTCAGAACGGGCCTGGTACCTAGGAATCTTTATGTACTTTAGCTGTTAATATCAGGCCTATCCAATTTGTAGGTGACTTGTAATTGTAGGAGTTACACTACAAAATCAAGAGCCTAAAAACATTTTTGACACAAAGGAAATTTGAGCTGAAAGTAACAAAATTTTTCCAGTGAATAGCCATATACTCACCATCCAGATTCTACCATTTGCATTTTACTATGCTTGCTTGCATATCTGTCTAGGTATCATTTTTAAGTAGTTCCAAATATATTAAAATTTCTTTTCTGTGATATTGTATTTAACTCATAGGCTATTTAGTAGTATATTTCTTAATTTCCAAATACATGGGGACTCTACAGTTATCTTTTTGTTATTCATTTCTGGCTTAAATCTCACTGTGGTGAGATAATCTATTCTGTATAGTTTTCACTCTGGAATTTGCTGAGACTTGTATATGGCACAATTTATGGTCTATTTTGGTAAGTTTTCTGCATGCAGTTGAAAATGTTTTGTATGAGCATTATGTGCCAGGTTCTATATTTGATAATTAGGTAGACAGACATCTTTGTGCTCAAATCTTTTATATCTTTATTGGTTTTTGTCTGTTTGTTTGATAGTTACCAAAAAAAAAAAATTAAACTCTATCAGTATGATTGTAGATTTTTCTACTTCTCCTCTACTTCTTCCAGTTTACTTTATCATTTTGAGTCTGTATCAATAGATCTAGAAATGTTGTATCTTTTAGTAGACTATTGTATTATAAAATACCTTTCTATGTCTACTTTGTTTACTAACCTAAAATCTGATTTGTTGAATATTCTTAGAGCTAAGACAACCTTGTTTTAGTTAAATTTGCATGATTTATCTTTTTTATTCCTTTCATTCTCAACCTTCCTCCCCTATGTTTAGTATCTTTTATAAATAGTGTCCATTTCTGATAACAGTACTTAAAACTGTCAATATTAGACCATTTCCAACTACAAAAATAGAAATTTCATTGTATTTGAGTTTTGTTTTTTATTTAGTTACACACTGTCTTTTAATTGGATATTTTAGTCTATTTGCAATGATTGAAATAATTGAAAATTTGGGGTTTAAATATGCCATCTTACTATTTATTTTCTATTATTACTACTTACCTTATTTCTTTTGGTCTCCTTTCCTAGATTAATCATTTTATTTCTTCCTTTTTATTAGCTTGTTATTTAAAATTTAAAATTCTTATATTATTTTTTTAGGTTACTTTAGAAATTATAACATTTCTCTTTGATTTGTTAAAGTCTAATACACATTAGTACTTTTTCTATGCCCTGGGACAATGCAAGGGTATTAGACTTTTTAAACTCCATTTGCTTCCCTACTTTTGTGCTATTTTAGTTTCATATAATTTAAAACTTCATAGACCTTATTATTATTGTTTTATACAATCATTTACATTCCATCCTTCCCCCACCCATCATCATACCTTCATCTGGTATGTTATCCTTGTGATGAAGAACTGTCCTTAGTATTACTTTAGAGTAGATCTGCCCCCAACAATTTTTGGAGGATATTTCCTATTTTCACCAGGTATAGAAATCTAAATTGGCAGTTATTTTCTTGTAGGACTTTGAATATGTCATTCCATTGTCTTTTCTTCCAATGCTTCCATTGAGAGTGAAGAATGAAGTCTTATCTTTGTACTCTTGAAAGTAAAGTTTCTTTTACCTAAGTGCTTTTCAGATTTTCTCTTTGATAGCAGTTTTCTTGTGAATCTCTTAGCAATAGTTTAGTTGTATTTATCCATCTTCGGAGGGGGTCTATAGCTCTTTGTAGTCCATGGCTTTAGATGTTTTTTTGTTCAATTTTGGAAAATTCTCAGTCATTAAGCACTCATATGTTACTTGTCTCCCAATCTTTCTTTCCTCTTTTATGGAAACCAGTGATGTAGATGGGAGAACGTTTCACCTTGCCCCATTTGCCTTAGCACTCTCTTTCCTTTTCACTATCTTTTGCCTCCCTATGCTTTTGCCTGAATATTTCCTGCTTACCAACTTCCAATTACTTCACCTGTGTCTAATCTATTGTTAAACTCTGTATTAGTCAGGGTTCTCTAGAGAAACAGAACCAGTAGGATATATAGATATCAATAGGAGCTGTATATGAAGAAATTTATTATAAAGAATTGGCTCACACAATTATGAAGGCTGACAAGTCCCACAATCTGCCTTCTGCAAGCAGAGACCCAGGAAAGTCAGTAGTGTAATTCAGTTCACATCCAAAGGCCTGAGATCCAGGGAAACCAATGATGTAGATTCCAGGCTGGATCAATGTCCCAGCTCAAGCAGTCAGGCAGAAAGGGCCACATTCTTCCTTCTTCCACCTTTCTGTTCTTGGCCCCTCAAGGGATTGGATGGTGCCCATGGGATTGGATAGTACTCATCCACACTGGGGAGGGCAAACTGCTTACTGAGTCCACCAATTCAAATGCTAACCTCATCCTGAAACACCTTCACAGACACATTCAGAAATAATGTTTAGCCAAATATCTGGGTACAATGTGATCCAGTCAAGTTGAAACATAAAATTAGCCATCACAAACACTTCCATTAAATTTTTATTTCCAATTATTGTGATTTTTAGTTCCAGAGTTTTGTTTTTTGTTATAGCCTCTGATTCTAGGCTGAAATTCTACTTCTTGTCATTTAATTTCTTGTTTAATGACAGTTATTCCAAAGTGCATGTCTAATAGTATCTAGATTTCCCATGGGCCTGTTTTTATTATATTTTTTAATTCTTGGTTTTGAGGAATTTTTATCTTTTTATGTTTTTAAATGAGTGCTGGACATTGAGTATAAAAAACTGTTATAGCTCAAAGTCAGACTTCAGTCCTGGTAAGGGATAGTCTTTTTCTGACCCTCACATCCCTTCAACCTCTTGGCCAACTGTAAACTCTTATATTTATACCCCCAGCCTTTTGGATTTACCAAAACCTTTGCTCACCTTCCTTTTCACTGTATTTTCTGCTCAGCTTCCTAGCTCAACTTTCTCTTAGGTAATTACTGCAGTGGGATAAAACCATGCTGATTTGGGGGCTTATCTCTTTGGCTTCCTTTTCTTTTCAGGATCTAGGCTTGGTGAGTTCTTGCTCCATTGTTACTTCTCCAATACCTTCATCATGTAATTTTTGCTCCAATCTAGTTGCTCTTGGAGGTTGGGGGGGTGGGGGTTGGCGTTTATCTAATACCAGCTAGTACACTTTTGCTGGAAGCCATACCACTCAATGGTATTTTTTAAGCTCTTTCTAATATACAGCCAGGGCTGGGAATATTGAGCTTAAGAGTGCTCTGGCCAGAAGCAATGTTGAATCTCACTTTCATTTAGATTTTAGCCTAGTGATTCTTTATTTTTTTAAATTTAAAAAATTTTTTTATTGTTAT
>NC_138371.1:26078600-26145459 GCF_054177405.1 Leptonychotes weddellii
ACCCTCAGTTTGTTTCCTGAGATTAAGAATTCCTCATATCAGTGAGGTCATATGATACATGTCTTTCTCTGATTGACTTATTTCGCTCAGCATAACACCCTCCAGTTCCATCCACGTCGTTGCAAATGGCAAGATCTCATTCCTTTTGATGGCTGCATAATATTCCATTGTATATATATACCACATCTTCTTTATCCATCCTAATGATTCTTTATTATCTTGTCAGCTCATCAATGCTTATGTCCTAGAATTTTGGTTATCTTTATGTGGAGGAAGTCTGTCCCAATAATCTAGTCTGGCCATATTACCCATATTATTTTTTATTTATATCTCTCTTCATTTAACATGTCAGTTCTAGAAGGGTAAGAATCATATCTCATTCATCCTTAGAGGCCCAGCCCCCAGCACAGTGTTTGACAGAACAGGTGCTCAATAATTGTTGAGTAAATGAAATTATATGGCTTTAAATAAGACTACCTGGGCATTTTAGTGGAGTCACCAGAATTGAAAAATATGAAGCTCAGTTTTACCAGCTTATACACCAAATAGTTTACTTCACAGAGGTGAGACTCTGTGCTCTAGGGTAGGGGTATGGGTTCACATGAGGCAAATTTACAAGGAAACAATTTATAAGTAAAAACATAGCTTGATCAGTGTTTAATAGCAGACACAACTGGAATGATAATGGATCCTTATTATGTTTCTTCTTCCATCTTCCTTTAGTACTTATTTCTGCCTTTTAGTTAATGCTAATAGTTTTCTGTATTATCATTCTCATGTTTTATTGTCTTTATTCATACTTCCGCTCTGAAAATAGAAACATAATAAAGTATGTAGATAAATAAAAATGGACACTACATGTTTACAAAAGGCAATCTCGAATAAGTAAGTCCACTCAGAAGACCAAATTATAGGTCAGAAGATCGCTATGGTAAAAACAAAACAGAAAGAGGAAATTCAGGGTTGCCAAATACTTACTTTCAAGTCGCTAACATAGATCTCTTTCTATTCTGTCTAGGTGATCTTTAAAGGCCATTTAGCATCAGGACATTCTTTATTCCAGGTTAGTGTGGAAGAAACTGAAATTTAACAAATTCTTGTTCTCCAGCTTTCCTTTGTTAAAGTTGTTACTAGTTCCCTGAAAAGTCTGTTATTACATCACTTTGTGAAATGTTACAATATTCAAGATTACAGTCTCTCTTAAATGTAACGAATGTAATAGCCACTGTTCCCTGATATTACCTTATTTTAAAAAATATATTATCTCTGGGGCACCTGGGTGGCTCAGTTGGTTGAGCGTCTGACTCTTGGTTTCAGCTCAGGTCATGATCTCAGGGTTGTGGGATTGAGCCCTGTGTTGGGCTCCGCGCTCAGCATGGAGTTTGCTTGTCCTTCTCCCTCTGCTCTTCCCTCACCCCTCGTGTGCTCTCTCTCTCTCTCTGTCTCTTAAATAAATAAATAAATCTTAAAAAATATATATATGTGTATATATATATATATATATATATATATATATATATACGCACTAGCTCCAAATCACTCTGTGAAGTGGGTTCTTTGACAATGTCTCTCATGTACTTCATGTAGTTGTTGGTAATTTTAATTACAGACACTTTTTTGCTAAGTGCCTTAGATCTTCTATTTTCCTTTAACCACATTTGACATCATTTGAGGTAATGCTATTTCCTCCTATTTGGGCTAACCCAACAGAAGCCAGGACAAACAATACAGTGTCCAAACAATACTGGAGAAACAGTAATATTATTTTTAAATTTTACTAAAAACATTTTATGTGATCTCTTTTAAGTTGGGCTTTAAAAAGTTTATGTGTGCTATAACAGATACTAGATTCTCTGTAGGGTGATCAGACAAATATTCCCTGGAAATGTCTCATCTCAAAAGGGCACCAATGTACACGAACATGTGGAAAGGACAAATACACTCAGGATCAGTTTAACACAGACAAACTTCACCACTCAAGAATCGATATTGCAGAAAAGCAAAGGACAGATTAATGTGTGGCACGAAGAGAGCTGGGAAGAATTTCACATTTGGACACGTTGGGTGGAGGGAGTGAACCTCTCAGACTTACATTGCCTTCATCGGTGGGATTGCCCTACCTTCCCCAGTAATGATCAAAAACTGAAGCAAAGCAGAAGAGCATGTCATATATGGGACCCAGCCTGGGAGAGGCCAAGATGAAATGACTCCTTGTAAAACATGACCACATTTGCTTAGAACGGTCTGTGAGTCTTGCAGAACAGTAGGGAGAGCTGAGAGTTGGCAGGGGGATGTGAAGCTGTGGGGGACACTGAAGCAAACCCCCCAACCCCCCAATTAGATCGCCTAAATGGAAGGCCAGGCATTCGCCTTTCTCACTCCTGAGAAGAGCAGTAACCAGTATTAAACACTGTGACTCAGTGGACTCTTCTAACCATTCAAATGAGCAACCAGTCAGCAAAAAAACTGCTGCTGCTGACATTATTAATCTTCCCAACTACCCAGATCTATCATACACATAAAAACTCATCATTGGGCACTTGTGGAATAGGGATCTCTCACTTAAAGGAATGGTCACTGTCAGCAAAGTTTGTGGCACAGAGACTTTCTACCAAATCTATCCTATTTTTCTATTGATTTCCATTACAAAATCTGAGATGCATTCTGCTGTTAAATCCCACTAAGTGTGTACCAGACCCTTTGGAAACGGCATGTTTAAAAGAAAAATGATAATATTCTGATAAAACATTGACAGTGATATATAATATATTAATAGCAAAGCTGGGCTAATTCAACATGTCCCAACAACAAAAAAATACTCAGGATGAAATATCACACAATTCTACAAACTGTGCCTCACATGCTGCAAAGGGTAATAATCCCTAAAACATTAGCAACTTAATTTCTCACTAGCTTCACAACTGTCTTGGCATTTCTATCATTACATAGCCAAAGGAATTCTTTTTATTATTTAAAAATCTTTTCTCATCTTCTGCTGGCCTCTTTCCCAAAATCTTTGTCCAGAACCCCCTGAGTACCTTGTGAAGCTATTCTTAGATGAGGAAAATGAGCTAGGGTCAGTCACAGTGGTTTATCCCAGTACCTGCTGGGATTTCCCCATCATCGGAGCAATTGGGCATCTCCTGGAAGGAATGTTGCAGAAGGAAGCAGTGGGTCTGTGAAGGTTGGACTAGATATTTCCAATGCCTTTTCAAACTTCTGAGATATACTACTACTAACGTTGGTAATGTGTCTTTGTTTATACTGCTGTTTTCAATGTATGCACTCTTGCATAATGTTAAATGACCAAATGTTTTGCATAATATATATGAATGAATGTTTTGCATAATATATGTTGAATAGCTGATTGAATTGATTTTGTTCTTCATTAGAGGATACTGACACTTTTTTTTTATAAAGATTTTATTTATTTATTTGACAGAGAGAGAGAGACAGTGAGAGAGGGGACACAAGCAGAGCGAGTGGGAGAGGGAGAAGCAGGCTTCCCTTTAAGCAGGGAGCCTGATATGGGGCTCAGTCCCAGGACCCTGGGATCATGACCTGAGCCAAAGGCAGACACTTAACGACTGAGCCACCCAGGCGCCCTGGATATTGACACTTCTAAGTGCTGGTAGCTCAAGCTGGGAAAGTGACTACAGATATTAATCTCCATAGGAATTATGTACTATAGGTCATAATAACATTAAATGTCCAATTCTAAACTCTGGGCAGGACATTCTTGACAGTAAACTTTTAAAGAAATTTTTGATTTCCTTACCTTTATCACTACGGTAAGTCAATTTTTGTTAAGCAATAGACCACTTGAGTCAGAGCAACATGCCCACCACTAGCAATGCATCTTAGGTCCCCTCTTTACCCTGTTGGTATGACCCAATACAATGAAGAATTCAACATTCAGGGTTGGCTTTAACATTTCATTAAAAACAAACATTTTGTTTTTATTAAGCTATAATATACCTAAAGAATTCTGAAAAGCCAACACCAAGATTGGCATGTTTTCTGGAGATCAGTAAACTACCTGCCAAGAGTTTTTGGTTAATTCATTAAGACAAAGATCTCTTTCTCTTTCTTCCTTTCTTCCTTCCTTCCTTCCATCCTTCCTTCCTTCCTTCTTTCCTTCCTTCCTTTTTCTCTTTTCTTTTCTTTCTTTCTTTCCATCATGTCCAGAAACCTCAACATGTCAGAGTCTCCATATTGAACACATCCAGGGAGCCAGACCCATGCTAACTGTACTCACAAAAAATACAATTATAACTAAAATGTCTTTGTATTGACAAAACAACCAAAATTGTCACAATGAGCACCAGGCTCCTGTGGTGGTAGCCAGTACATTCTTTCCCTGCAGGCAGAACAAGTGGGAAACCAAATTATGAGCAGAAAGTGAGTACAGAATGAAAACAAAAGGAGATGTCTATCCTCGAGGAATATTTTATCCAGGACATGAGAGGCCTGATGAAGGTGCCTTTTTTTTTTTTTTCAAGCATGAAACAACTCTCTGGTTATATGTACATATGTACATCATTCATTGAATGACACATATGGCCACATACTTTTTCTTCCAGATTCAAATTGTGTCTCCCAGTCTTGTTTACTAACCTCCACCTCTCTGACATGCTTGTTTTCTGTGATATCATCAAAGCATGCTCCCTAAGTTCACACTTCTTTCACTGCAGTGAGATTGTGAAGGGAAGCAAAAGTCATAAGTAGATGAAAATATTTATTAATGATATGACCATTTACAAATTAGTTACCGTTCAAACATCTTTTAAACATTAGACTCCCCTCCTCCACTCCCCATGGTGGTAAACATTTATAATCCAATGCAAATAAATTCAGTTCTATTGCAAAGTGAAATTGCAAATCTTGCAAAAGGTGTAAGGTTTCATGGTATCAATGAGAGTGAAGTTGGTAAAGCAACTGGCAAATGAGGGTCTATAGAGTTAAACAAACAAGTGAAAGCAAAATCAACAGGGATGAGGACTATATTGATGCTTCAGAAGAAGAGAAGAAAATACTTTGAAAATTAAAAAAACAAATGAGACCCCTGGGAAAACTGATGAAGCCCTCAAACATTTTTACCAAACAACCCTCTTTTTGATTATGGCGTAAAAGTCAAATATGAAATAGAGCATGTTGTAAGGTGCTTCACATTTGTTAAAAAAAAAAAAAATAAGCCAACAATAATCTTCTTAGTTTATTGTTTATTCATTCCATAATTAGCACACAGTTGGACTTACAACATAAATTTTGTTCCATAAAAGATAGACTAAATGTATTTTAATAACATTGAGTTTTATTTTCAAATAAAGTCCACTTTTCACCAATTGCTCTGAAATTTAGTCCCTGTTTTAAATAGATTTATTTTAAGGAGGCTTTAACAGTGCTAATCACACAGTGCTAATCAGGACTTCCTGTACTAATGAATCAGACTTTTCTAGTAGAAACAATCTGATGTCTTGGTTGTATCTATTTACATATTACATTTTTACTATGTTGTTCATAAAATAGTTCCATTTCTTAGTTTTGCCGGGGGAGGAGGTGTTAGCATTATTTACTCTTAGGTATTTCCTGTGGGATAACTTCCAAAGGGTGATATTATTAAAAGTAATATTAGTGTCTTATAAGGTAACATATGCAGAGGACACAGACTTTGGAGTTATCTTGGATTCAGACTTATATTTGAATCTGCTTCTGCCACTTAACAGACTTACGGTAATGGGCAAATTATGTGCCCTCTTTGAACTTTGATACCTTCATCTGTGAAAATGGAGCAATGATCACTCCGTCACAAGATTGTGGTGAAGACCAGATGAGAACATGTACAAAATGCCAGGTACAGAGAAGGCATTCAATATGTGGTACTTAAAGCCATGCTGTTTATTTTTGGTTTGTCTGACTGCCAAATTTCCCTTGTGATCTTAATTTGTTGATTATTTTGTACATTCAGATTCTTTGCATGTGTTTTGCAATGAGAACCTAGGGTCTTTAGGCTATAAAAAGTAGCTAAATATGACTGATATTGAAAATGTGATTTTAGGAGTGCCTCACTGCATAAATCTCTTAGAAAGAATTCTAAAATATTCTATAAAGCTTTGAAAAATGTCAAAATGAGGTCTTCAGGATTTATATTGTAAGATTTTGGTTGAATTCTTCTTTAAGTTGGATGAATGACATTTACATGGAGAAAAACCTCAAAGGAAGCCCCCCTTTTCCACACCCAAGCATTTTTATAAACAAATCTTGACTTAAAACAAGAAACTTAAAGGCTTTCCCCACACAGAGATCCCCATGCAAAGCACAGTCTTGAAAGTCACATGCTTCTGGATTTGAACCCCTGCTCAGCTGCATCCTAGTTGTGTGACCTTGACCAACTTAATATTTCTAAGCCTGGGTATTCTCATCCATAAAGCTGGAGGTAACAAAAGTACCTACCTCAGGTTGTCATGAGGGTGAAACGAGACATTGCGTATAAAAAACGTTTATGTGTCCATACAGCCTGGCACACTGGAAGTGTTTAACTAGTTAACTATTACCTGTAAAATCTTCAAACTTACAAGTTAACAAGAATGTCATATTTTGTTCAAAAATGGTAATGGTGTAACACAAAAAACAGAAATTAAGTTCACTTGAGTTCAAACATCAAATTATATGCTTTGGCTTTGCCTTGCCTTCTGCCTCTTGAGTTCCCAGTTTAAGTTTCTTTCCTTTCCTATTCACTCAAGAACTTGTTTTCTACACCAGGGCTTTTCAATGGTCTTTTCCCCATCCTCCCCTTCTCTCCTCCCCCCACACAATAGGAACATTACATTTGTAATACTTATTACAAATTGGCAAAGGGCTTCTACCTCTCCTCTTTCTCTAAGACTCTGGTATGTCCCCCCATGGGTCTGATTAGCTCAGATATATTATTTAGTTTACTTAGCTAAAACCAGGAGATAATGATGGCTAACATTTAGTATCTACCTAATAGACCCATATACAATGCTAGGTGAGTTACAAATGTTACTTTGATTCTTCATAACAACCAGGCAAGGCAGATACCACTCTTTATATTTCTGAGATGGATAATTAGAGGGTCTGAGCCAGTAAGCTCAAAGTCACATGGCGAGTAAGCATCAGCACGAGTGACCATAAGGATCAAGTTAATGCATTAATTGGGATATGATGGTTCTAAGAAAGGCCCATCTACTTCTACTTCTGGGAAAGGCCCATCTGGCCTTTCAAAGAGAGGCCTTCTCATACTGGTGCTAACACATATGTGTGCTAGCATGATATCACCTTGTTTTTTTTTTTAAAGATTTTATGTATTTGACAGAGAGAGACACAGCGAGAGAGGAAACACAAGCAGGGGGAGTGGGAGAGGGAGAAGCAGGCTTCCCTTTGAGCAGGGAGCCTGATATGGGGCTCAGTCCCAGGACCCTGGGATCATGACCTTAGCTGAAGGCAGACGCTTAACGACTGAGCCACCCATGTATGACGTTTAACCTTTTTATACCATTTATCCCCTAGCACCACAAATGCGCTTACATAATATTAAATGCACTAACATCTTTGCACATCCCATGCACATAAACTCCAGCAAATATGCCGGTTAGATTCCTACAATGGATGCTGCTGTAGATCTGACCATCAGAATTCCAGACATCACAAAGTAAATAAACTAGACTTTCCTCAAACCCAGTAATTCCTTTTTAATTTCCCCTGGCAAGTACTGATTTCGAATTGTGCTCGTTCTATAAAGCAGAATTTTGCAAATATTCTGATATGGAATCCCACATACTCAGAAGGAGGGAAAGCTGAGAAGGGCGATTAAGGTCAATGTGTTTCTTTCATTACGGGTAGAATTAAGTTTCTCATCTGAATAAGTACCGAATTCTGCAGTCATTCCAAAAATGTAAGCTTAGCTCACAGAGCATTTTGAGGAAACTTGAATGACACTAACCACATAAGGTCAAGCACACAACTGGTCGACCCTAAAAAGGAAAAAAAAAAAAGTGCGTTGTGCAAGGTTTTCATCTAAGAGATGAGAGTATCTGTCTATGTATTTCTATATGCCAGCTCCAGAGTCCGATCCGGTTCCGCCCCTCACCACCGCAGCTCGGCAGCCACTTGGGGAGCCTCAGGTTTGAGCCCCCCTCCCTCCCCAATAAGCTGCCGGCTTCTGCCTGCCCCCTGCGTCTACCCGGGCGCCTTCCGTTCTCTCGGACTCGCACTCCAGCGAAACGTCCCTTTTCGATCAACTCTAACTGGGAGACTGCCTCCCGGCGCGGCCCCCGCGCGGGGTCCCAGCGCAGGGCTGGCGGGTGGTGGCGTGCACCCGGGCGCTGGCGAGGCGGGGACTGCGCGCCGCGAGCGGGGCGGGGGGGTGGGGGGGGGGGCGGCGGGCGCAGGTCGCTCTCTCGGCGCCGCTCTCCTTTGTTCGGTTCCATTGTGTGCCACTTCCTCCTCGGGCGCTTCTTCCTGCGCCCTGGCAGCCTGTGGGCATTTTGTGAAGGGGCTTTTGGTGCCTTTTTTTTTTCTCGTTTTATTTCTTAGTAAGTGAGGCCCTCCTTTGCCCGCCTGTCCCTCCCGGCTCTCCAGCCCCGGGCCCCGGAGCGAGGCAGAGTGGGAAGTGTCAGTGCCTCCTCCCCCACCCCCGACGGCGGCTCCAACGGGCTCCCGCCCCGCTCCTCCTCCAGGAGGCATCCTAACCCCGCAGTCTGGACTTTCACCTCCAGACCGGCCGCGTCCCCGCCAGGACGGCGACACGCGACCCCGCCCCTCCGAGGGACGCAAGCTTCAGGCGC
Source organism: Leptonychotes weddellii (assembly GCF_054177405.1). Taxonomy (NCBI): domain Eukaryota; kingdom Metazoa; phylum Chordata; class Mammalia; order Carnivora; family Phocidae; genus Leptonychotes; species Leptonychotes weddellii. The sequence continues at coordinate 26,087,408 of NC_138371.1, forward strand.
CCGGGGCTCCACCAGGCATCGGAGCGAGGGTCGGAGGCCGGCGCTCGGCCCAAGCCCGGCCGCCTTGGCGTCCCAGGAGCCGGCGTGAGTGTCGCCGCGGCCCTCCCCGTCCCTCGCGCTCGCGCTCCCCGGCCGCCGCGCAGCCGCCTCAGCCCCCTTATATAGCCCTCTAAAAATAGCTCGCCTCGCGCCGCCTTGTAAGGCAGCAGGGAGATCTGCAGTCTGCCAATCCGCGCTCGCCGCCAGAGCCAAGCCCCGCCCCGGACCCCGCTCCGCGCTCCCCATTGGTCCTCAGTGACTTCATGAGCCCCCTGTTTACCTTACATGGTCACACGCGGCCTAATGGACGCCCTCCTCCGAGATCCCACGGCTGCGCGGAGAGCCGGGCGGAGGGGGGAGTTTGGGGAGGAGGAAGAGCAGGAGGAGGAGAAAAGGAGGGGGGGAGAGACTACAAACTAGCAAGGATGGGGTGGGGGGTGGGGAGGGAAGGGAAGGGGGGGAGAGAAGCGATCGCGAGAAAAAAAAAAAATGCAACCTCCCAAAATAAAGCGCAAAGATTGCATTAGGAGCGAACAGCGCTGCAGAAATAGATGGCAGCTTCGTGTCAGTGAGTTTGCATCCCCCTTCCTGATCCACGAGCTGGAGTGATTAGAGCCCTGGAAGGGAATTGTTACTCCCGTGGAGAAGTCCCCTTTTCCTGGCAGCCGTCTGCACTTGTACATGCTGGATGCCTCTCTCCATCCACCCCACTCACTCTCTCCTCTCTCACCTCCTCTCTTCCTCTCTCCTGCATTGATTTTTTTTTTTCCTTTTTAGTTGACTGAAACAAAACAAAACAAAAGGGCCACTGGATGTCTGCCTTCTTGGGGGGTGAGCCAGACAGACTGACAAACAAACAGACCCAACTGTGTTCGGGGGAGGGTTTCTCCTCCCGTTTTGCCCGGCAGCAGCAGCATGGACGTGTTGGCTAGTTATAGTATATTCCAGGAGCTACAACTTGTCCACGACACCGGCTACTTCTCAGCTTTGCCATCCCTGGAGGAGACCTGGCAGCAGGTGAATGATTTAAATTACTTGTGTAAATCGTGTGGTGGCGGCGGAGACGCAGGGGCTGCGTTGGTGTGGGCTTGGGGTTGAATTTTTTGTTTGTTTGTCTTATCCCCCCCCCTTTTTTTTGGCTGTTTGTTGTTTAAAATGTTTTCGGAAACAGTCATCTGCGCTTACCTCTCCAACCACCCTCTAACCCCTTAGTGTGCTGAGCTGAGCAGCCGGTCTGAGCTGCCTGCGTTTCAGTCACCAACACACATCCTTGCGCACACGTTGTCGGGCTCACTGTCCCCAGCACAGACCTGCGTAACTTCTGGGGTTCGGGGGAGCCGGGTGGGAAGGTGGTTTGGGGCTTTATGAGCTACTGATGACAGGATACTGCGTCCCTACATGCCTGAGCTCTACCTACTTGGTACCTTAAATCAGGTTCAGTTCCTTCAACTGGTGCTGAAGACCGTCAGATGGGGGTCAGGAGGTAGGAGCATAGCGGAGTGTTTTCCCAGTAATTAGCGCGTGACAATAAAAGATAGAAACTTGATTTTGAGATGAGAAGGTGGGCAGAAGGGAGAGGAGCCCAGTGACAAAAGATACTCAAGGATATCTAGGAGGAGGAAGGGAAGATATATCTATCTAACGCTGACCATGCATTGTAGATTTCCCCAGCGCAATGCCTCTATGTGTGTCCTTGTTTCTCTTTTTTGTTTGGGGTCCCTCCCTGGTTAGAAGGCACACAGCCTCTGACAAAGGGTGGTGTGTGCTTCCATGCCTCTGACTTTGTCTTAGAGGACTAGTTAAGAAACTCCTCTGATGCTGAAGGGCACTGATGCCAAGTTGGCTAGGCGTCCCACTGAGGGCAAAGTGGGTCTGGTGACAAGTTCACTGGGCTTTATGAAGTCGAATAAAGAAAGTGCTGGTCAGTGGAAAGTGCTAGATCTGCTGCGGAAACAGTCATTTTCTCAGCAAGGATTAGGAACTGCTAAAGGGACACACTGCAGGAAAGATGGTGGGTGGGGGGCAGGGGGGTATGGGTATTCTTTAAAAATACTCCAGTGTGCACCATGGAACGTCCAAGAAGACAGTCTGGATTTGCACATCGGAAGTGTGAACTCGCACAGTCCGTCTTGAAGAAACCAGGCTGCCCTTGGGGAGGACTGCGAGAGGCTTGGTGTGTGGCAGCTCATGTAACTTCGCTCAGTGACAGCAGCTTGTTAAGGCTAATGAACGGCTGAATTTCTTCTGCCAGGATCCAAAGCAGGATTTGCCAGCTTGAGGCTGGGATGTAACAGTTGCTGCTTTAGCGAGTGAGGTTTGGCTTTGGGTATAGGGAGCAGAGTGGCAAAGCTGATCCTCTGACTGTACCTTTGTTACTAGTTGCTCTTCTCCCCTGATTAGAGGCGGTGAGTTTTCCTCTGGGTGCTGGCCTCTGCTGTCTGTGTGGCCACCATCCGTTGCTGCCCAAGGATGCTGGCAGAGACCCTCGACTTTGTCTCTGAGTGCACACATAGTTCACGCGTTCTTAGTGCAAGGCATTTCTTCAGTGCATCCTTTCCCCATCCCTAATGAGGCTGTCTCATGAAGGGTCTCACTAGATCTTTTCCTCCTTTTATTTCACATGCTAATGAAGCCAAAATGTTGCTAGAATTTCATTTTCTGAAATAGCTTTCATTTCACATTGTCAGCCCACTGGTGTCAAACTGGTTGCGTATTAACAACTGTCTAGACAGGTTAGGGTAGGGAATCTGTTGATTTAGTCAGCCTGCCCAAGGCAGCCCTTGTTTGTGACTAACTGTTAAGCAGTGTTGGAGGGAAGAAAGTTGGCTTTATTTGTTACAGCGTTCCCTCCTGATGAATCACACAACTTTGTTTTGGTTCAAGTTTTCACAGTAGTAAAGCCTGCTTTTGGGGAAGGCCTCTCCAGAGGAAACCTGCTTTTCTAGATCTGGTTAGACCATCCAGGAGAGAGTCTGGATCTGTAAAGAAACATCACTGGTTTGATAATTAGGGATGTATTAGATCTATTGTTTCCTCCGAAGCCTCCTGTGCTTTTCCTTTCCCCTCCTCCTCTCTACTTGCCTCCATCAAGGAACCTCTAGCTTAGTTTCTATCTTCAGGCCAAGGAATCTCACCCCCCACTTCCCCACACCTCCCTCCTTACTTCTTGCCTTCACCCTCCCCAACTGGCAACTACTCTTACCTTAAAACTCATTGCCAAGCTATTTGAGAGGCATGCTCACAGTCACACTGAAACATAAGTTGTGGGGAAGCACTCCTAAATAAGATATCACTCCAAGGAGCTTTCTGCTCCGGGCTCTGTAGTCACAACCGCGCTCTTGAAAGGTGACTGAGACTCGAAGTTCAAGCTGATGACAAAACCTCCAACCTCCATCTCTTCCTTCCTCCCTCTCCGGTCCCCCCCCCCCACTTCTGAGTGTAAGGAGGGGGGATGGTTACATGCAACTGACAGGACCAAGTCAACCATCAGATGGTGAAATTTTGAGACTCCTTTGCTCAAAATGGCTTAAGAAGATTGCTACAAAGAACCCCCAGACAGGAGGAAGTTTCCTGATGCTCTGGGGTAATCAGATTTTAGAGGTCAGATGAGGAGCAATTATTAGATGTTCTCTGAAAGTGAACAGTGTACCTGGCCTTGAGGAGATGAGCAAAATACAGAGATTCCAATAATCTGATTTGGTTTGTAGAGAAAGAGTGGCTTGGATGATAAACCCAAGAACATCTGTGCATTTGAAAATTAAGGATGGACTCTTTGGGGATTTTATTTTAAACTGTGGCCTGGGGTAATTGTCCTGCGTAACAGTCAGTGAGCTTGGGATGGTCCTCCTGTCACGGGGGTCGTCATTTTGACATTGGGCTTTCAGGCAGTGACGTCTTTCGCAACATACAGCTCCAACTCTGAAAACCATTGCCGATGTAATTTTAAAATCCAGATGGACATCTTACATTAACAGCTCTCCATTCCTGGGCTCTGACTGCATACTTAAGCACTTGGCCCAAGTAACATCATCTCTGCCTGTCATATAACTGTAAATTACACTGTGCTTATGTGGTCTATTATTTTATGGAATTCAGCTGACGCACAACTCTTAAGGCTACCAGCCTTAAGTTCTTCGGAAACTTGCAGGAAATTTTCCAAGAGCTGTGTGAGCAAAAGTAGGAAAAAGTCAAACGTAGGACAAAAGCCGGAGTAGTTTATAGGGTGCCACTTGATGATGGATAAAGGGAAACACATTCATGAGTTTTGTTGCCAGTATAAATTGTGATTTTTCTGGACCCACTGCTGACTTGGAAAATAAAAAGAATTTGATATGATACCCTTGGTTATTTTTCTCCAAGAAGCTACAAAGTCTTAGAATTTGGATAGATTTTGTATACCTAGTCTGCTCTTTTCACGAGTGCAGGTCAAGTAATGAAGTTCTGAATCTTATTTGCACGCAGCTTTGCTGCATGCCATTGAGGAGCATGGCATGGTTACTTGAAAACTCTTACGGAATTATGCTTGTTGTTAATGCTGATTCATAATTGGCAGATGGGGTCAGTTTCAGGCCTCCTTTTTGCTCAGAGAAAATTTTCCACTGCTACTGGAAACAAATAAATAAATCATAAAACATTCCTCCCTCCTCCCCCATTCCCCCATTGTTTTAAACTAATGGCATACTTGGCTACTGTAGGAACTAAAGTGTCCCCATAACACTGCAATTTCATCTTGGTTTCAGGCACCCTGGAACGCTTTTTACAAGGCCTTTGATATGAGGCATCTCTAGGGGACAACCTACAAAAATGGTTGCCTTCCAAGAACAGCCTCATGATACAAGGGATGGGATTTGTTCTGTGAGCTACATTGCTTCTTCCTCTTTCTGGTGATCTTGCCTTTGCACTGCCTTCTATAGGCCTGAGCAGCCAGGTGCTGTCTCAGCCAGAAAGACAAAGCAAACTGTAGGGTCCCTGCATCTGCAGGTTTGCCTCTATCCCCAATTTGCAGAAAACCTTGTCATGAATTAGAATTTCTTGGCAACAGCACCACCCAGGGAAATTTGTAGACACAAAGGAGCCTTGCTAACCACACTGAAAGGATAAAATAGCTGGCTTTTTTTTTTTTTTGTATGTTATTTGTGTGCTCTTCAGTTACCATAAATCTTTTTTTTTTATTTGAAACAATGACTTGGTAGATGAAAAAAAAAAAAAGAGAACTGTCCCGTTATTCAGATTTTCTATATAAGGATGCAATCACTAAATAAATGTAGCTTTACAAATGAGAGCACATGTGAGTGCAATCAATCACACACTTAGCCTTTCTTTAATAGACTCGTTTCCATGTTTTTTTAATAGATACATCTTTTTGTAGATTTAGGGGCTCACAAACATTATCATTCCGTCTATCTGTTTGCAGTTCGGTATTTTAAAGTGAGTGAATGTTACTCTGCAGATATTTTTACTACATCTGTCTTTCGTGGGGGGATAAAGGAAGTGGTGACTTCTTTGTTCTCCATGAAACTCCCACCCCCCCCACTCCCTACCCTGAGGAGAATGTGATGTTGGGGTCCAATCCATTTAAAGGGCAGAGCAGAAGATGCACTGTGACAGCCTCACCCTGAAATGATTTATGTTATGGGTATGTCAGAGACCTTCAGTGCTCCGATGTGGGCTCTTCCTCTCTTCCAGCCCATTCTAAATATAAATACCAGTGGGGGCTATTTGCCTCTCTGCTTAAATGGGAAGAGTTTAGAGAGGGTCCTAATGGGGCTTTTAGTAGCCGCTCTTATAAATCTTCAGATTCTTCTCCCTTCAGAGGATTCCTGATTTTAACTTTTTGAGTACAAGAAGGCATTGCAGTCTTCTTGAATCACTCCATGCTCATTGAGCAAAGAAGGATACGATTTACTCTGGCCAGCCCCCACTGGCTCGTGTTGATGGAAAAGCTGATGCCCCCTATCTCTGCAGTTTGTAGTAGTGCGCAAGGGTTTTTTTTTTTTTTTTCTTTTCCTCCCCTGTGCTGGACCCTGTGACTGGCCAGTGCAGAGAACGTCTCTGTGATTCTGGTTCACTCAGTATATCAGTGAGCATGTATGTTGGAATTGGGATTTGCTGAAAGTTTAGGACAGCTCCCCAATTTAACCTGAGTGGTGCCAGAAGAGTGAGGGGCAGAGAGTTAGTCTCTCTACAAATAAATCCCTTTGTTTTCCTGAATCATCTGAATGCTTACTTAGCATAAACAAGTAGAAATGTTTTAACCCAAACTGCTGAATCTTCCCAAATACAGTGATTAGGAAGTTCTACAACTACTAATGGTTTAAAGTCAATGGAACAGTTTACAGTGTCTCATCTGTAATGTTACGTGTACCTGGGCAAGCTCAGAGACACTCCTCCACCCCGTTCCGTTGTGTGCTCACCCTAGAGCATCCACCTGAAAACCAGCCTTTTTCGATTTAGTGTAAGAGTTCCCAAAGTAAATGAAGCGTTGCTGCTACCAGCACGTGCTTTTACCTAAAAATGGTCATGATCTTGATTGTCTTTATCTGCAGCTGCTGATGTGGAGAATGATTTCTACTGCCTTGAGTCCTTTCTGTTTTCCTCACTTGGCATTTTGGTGTGACAGAGAACTTGCTATGTGTCCTGCTAAGTGTATTGTGTCCATTTCTCCCTCCATTAGAGCGGCTTCTAGCAGCCCTCGCCACCACACGTGTGACCGATTGATACTACAGCCAAGGGTCAGCAGCAGCCTTGGCATATGGACCTAGTGTCAGCCTGCTTAAGGCGAGAGTGACTTCTGATTTCATAGTGGTACCATACGTGATTGGGCTGGTGGGGGCCGTCGGTCACACCTTGTGAGATTTCCTTTGTTTATGTTCAAATATGGCAAGTACTTCATAGTAAATCCTTCATTCCTTAATTGTGGTTATGTGCAAAAATACTCTATGGGTGATGCAGGTATAGATTCTGCCCTAAGCTTGACTCCAGCAGGGGAGAGGAAGCACGTTCAAAATTAAGTGATACAGAATCAGAACATAATTGCCAAGAAAAGAAATTTTAAGTCCTGTGAGTTTTTGAACACTTACCTGAGCCTGTCTGTATTTAGCCACTTGGCCACAACCTTGTTTATAAAACTTGCTTGAGATTTACTAAGTCCTGTTGCTCTTTTAGCTGATGGCACGTTGGGGCTGGTGGCCCTTTTAGGGCAGATGAATATACAGTGTGAATACACATGTCCATAATGGCCAGGAAACAGCATCCATGTCATTCGGAAATGATTAGAAGTAATTAGAATAATGAATGTAGAGCCACATGCAATATCTATTTCTGAATATGGGTTTATTGACATTTCCTGAGGGTCATATTGAAAGTCAGGCCCCAGGCCTTGTACTAAACCTAAGAACATAGAATCTCGGAATTTCAAATCCTGAAAAGGATCTTGGTTTCTTCAGTTCTAAAACACTAGTGTTGGTCCAAGTGGTTGTTAAAGCAGATGAGACATTGAACCTTCCAAGGTCATATAGCTGTTGTTAACACTGATGGTCCTTCCAGGACTCAGGACCCTTTTTGGATGCCCACATCAGTTTGCTTGCTGTTGGTTACACTGTCTGAGTATACTTTGAGTCACTTCTCTTTCTTACCTCCTCTCTCTTTCCCTCCCTCCCCTTAAAGGGAACAAGAACATCCCCTTTTTTACTTAGAACACTACTAGTACACGGGATCTTGGAATTGTCTGGGGCTTAAACCAAGCTATTGAATATCTTGGTAAAGGCTTATGAGTATGATTGAATCCATTTCCCACTTTTATAATAATGTGTGGTAACCTGGAAAATGTACACTGTCCTGAAAAGAAAAAAACAAAAGACCCCAATTACAACTCCAGTTTTATTTTAAACAGGTCTGTCACTTCAGTGATAACAGGTGGAGTGGGAGTAAGGAGGATACATGATGTATACGGGGGGTTGGGATGGACAATATCACTGGGGTTTTATGTAGAAAATATCCAATGTGAAATGGCTTTTTCTCTGACATCTTGCCAACAAAGGGGCCACACAAAATGGTAACAGCAATCATGTGCCAATTCAGGAAAAAATTTTTTGAAGTTTTTAAAAATTACTAGAGCAGACTGGATGGGCAATGAGGTTGTAATGTTTTACAAATTTAAACCAAAAAAATACTACATATTGAGATAAGCAGTTGGGAAGAAAGTCAACTTCTGTGTGCTTTTCAAAATGTCCTTTTGGGGCTGGTGGATGAAGTGGGCCTAAGTCCACAGTGTACCTCCTAAGGAAGGGAAATGTGGGGTGCTCTTCACCTCTTTGCCTGGTTATTTTTTGCCCGTCTCAACCCAATCTTGGGGAGAATTCTCTGTGGGAACTCATCTCACTGATCTGTTTCATCTCTGCAATCTTAGAAACTGCAGTTTCCTCTCCAAGTGGAGACTTCTTTATTTCCTCAGAGCTGTAACCTACATCTCCAACTGCAGATATTTTCCTGACTTTTGGGCCCCCAAAATGGGGATGGATTGAAAACATGGGACTGACAGTAAAGGCTTTTGGGATTGGCCCATGATCACCTCAGCTGACTGTGTCCCAAAGCTTGAACTCAGCAACGTCTTTCCTCTTTTCTTGGCTGCCTGGTTTCTTTTATTGAGATGACCTTTCTTCTTGTGATCTATGTTTGAGGCTCTAGGCATCTTTGGCTCCTCTCTTCCCTTGCATCCAATCAGGTGCAAATCCCACTGATTTGGCCCCTATACTACTTCACTGTGGCCTTCACCTTCCTGTTCCCTCTGCCATTCCCCAGGGCAGCCCCTGACCCCGCCCCTGGACTGACTTTCTACCTCCATCACCATGTTTTCAAGCTCTCGATGTCTCCCTGTTGCACGTAGAATGAGGCCAAACTTCTGAGTCAGGATGTTCTAGGATGTTCCGCTCGGCCTGGGTAATTGTCACATTTCCCCCTTTTATGTGCAGTAAGTGCCATCCAAACTGGATCACTGTGTTTTTCCTGCTTTGGTCTTTATTTCTGTCATTTCCTTCAGCTTTTTCCTTCTTCCTCCATCTTCTTCTCTGATTCCGTTTGTCCAAATTCTACACATCCTTTAACTTCCAGATGGTTGCCACATCTTCCAGGAAACTCCTTTCCTTTCTTTTGGCTGATAGTAATTGCTACTATTTCTACACTCTTGTGTAGAACTTTTTAATTTTTCATGATGCTTTTTAGTTTTGTTTTGTAGTAGAGCTTCTCTTTCTTTCCTTTCTTTCTTTCTTTCTTTCTTCTTTCTTCTTTCTTCTTTCTTTCTTTCTTTCTTTCTTTCTCTCTTCTTTCTTCTTCTTTCTTTCTTTCTTCTTTCTTTATTTTTCTCTCTCTCCCTCCCTCCCTCCCTCCTTCCTTCCTTTCTTCCTTCCTTCCTTTTTCTTGTCTTTTTTTCCTGTTGACTTGTTTTTCCAGTCAGGTTGTTTGATGTAGAGCAGAGTTGATGCTTTGGTTATAATTTTGGTAATCCATACATTTTAGTATGTAACCCTTCAGGTTCGTAGAGAGTCTTGCACACAGTAGGCATTCAGTTGATATGTAGGGATTATGATATGATGGTGAGTTAAGATTTGGCTATGTCTGCAGCAATGGTTTTCAAGCATGGCTGCACCCCAGACCAATCAAATCAGTATCCCTTTGGGTGGAATCCAGGCATCAGTATTTCTTAAAGCTTCCAGGTGATTCCAATATGCAGCCAAGGCTTTGAGCCATTAAGCTATGGAGAGTTAATATCAGATATATCAGCGTTGCAGATGCCTGCTGCTTATATGGAAATACCTGCTTTCTAGTGTGACTTGGAGTCTAAGTGTAACAGAGGTTTAGCATAAAGCAGGACAGTGCTGGTGGATGTACTTCCTCCAGCTCAGTGGTTAATAGCGATGGGCCAAGTGTTGTTTCATCCTTCTTGTTTTGCTTTCCCTCGCCTTAAAGTGTCAAATACAGTCCCATTTGGCTCACATTCCTGTGACCCACTAGAGGTTTGCTTAACCTGGTCAAAATCCGTTTCTGGTACCTTTGTGGTCTTGGGCATTCAACTGCAGCCATGCCATGCTTCAAATAATTCATTCTCGGCAGGCCCTCGACCAGGATTTTCCACTTACCTCAGCCTCCTCTGTGGTTTTAAAGGGATGGATGCATGCATGAACATCTGTTGGGTGATGCCAGGTAGGCATTAGGTAGCAGCTCTCCATATTTCTTACTGACCTCACTGTTTGGAAGTAGACTCTGTTTATAAAGGATTTCAAAGGACCCATGTTTCTCGTAAGAGGAGCAAAAATAAACTGTGGAAGAATTGCCATTGAGGACATTCAGGCAAGGAGGCTGCCTCCTTGTCCGTAGAAGGCTTAGCTCTTGTGGTAATGACCGTGGCATGCAGCGATCTTCACAAAGAAGCCTTAGACATGCCTCGATTTCACACTGTGATGTTTGCAAAAATGTATGTACTGTAGCTACATCCTTTTATCTATAAACTGTCTTTGATGGGGGTATGGTTGGCAAGAAAGAACATCATGAGAAGAGCTCAGAGCTGAGGGTTGAAGGATGCCTTTTGGAAAGCTCAACCCAGCTGTGAAAACGGCAATTAGCTGTGGAGCAGTTGCTGCGCAAGGGAGTGCCTGTCTGCTCCTGACCCTGCTCGCAGGCTCACCTTCCGGAGCTCAGTTAGCAGGAATTCAATGGAGCGGTCATAGTGCTGGCTCTTATTTTTGGAGAGGTGGCAAATTTTGTCAGCATACAAAGGAATGGAAATAGATTCTCCCTACCCCATACCTTTTGAGCTTTCGGTGTTTGTTCAGATGGCCACTATAGACCCTGTTCATAGAGCCCTGCCTCTGGTGGGAGAAGGGGTCTGCTGCGAGGCGGCCCTGTGTGGGGCTGATTCTCCTGTGAGCCACCCGACACGCTGCTAAACGGCAAACTGAGTCACTGGCTTCACTTCTGTGTTCTAAGATTGTGCAGGCCTTACCTGTGCATTTGCCTCTCTACATCAAGGTTCTTGTTTTGTTTTGTTTTTTTTTAGTATGGACCAAGAGATCATTTCCTCCATGATGGGGATTTTCCTGTTTGCTTGGGAGAGTCTAACAAGCATCTGTAGTAAGCGTTCGTTCAGAAGGGCTCCAGGTGTCTTGCTCATGGTCTCTTGTCATTAGCACATTCTTTCTGTAACTAAGGAGCAGGCAGATATTACAGAATTTCCCATTCGGAGGTGAGAAAATTGAAACAGAGGAAGATTAAGCAAGTTGTCTTTTTGTAGTTGCAAAGGAAATGAGTTGCAAGACTAGTGTTCATGGAGCACACTTTCCTCTTCCCTCTTTCCACTTGACGACTCTTCCTGTCATCATCATAAGCATTATAATAATATCTAATATATATCAAATATGCCCTGAAGATGATTTCATTTGAATTCCTTATACGCAGCATTTTATTTAATCCTCCCAACCCTGTGAGATACAGATTCTGCATTTCCCCATTTTACAGATGGAGACATTGAGGTTGGAGGTATTAAATGGCTCGCCTAAAGTCACACAACTTGGAAGTGGTTGAGCCAGGATCCAAACCCAGGCAGTCTGCTCAACACTCTGAAATTTTAACACTTATACTGATGCTTGGTGAGATAGGAGACACCAGGGCAGAAGCTAAAGGTCATGGCCTGGCAACCAATGGACCTGTATGGATTTGAACAGTTCCCTGGTCTGTCTTCTTCCTGGGACTTGGTTTTCTTATCTATACAAGGACTGGACTATGCTATATCTCCTTCAGGCCACAGTGTTTGGTGTTAGTCAAATTACATGGAGGTTTTGGAATAAGTCAGAGCTGAGACCTTGAGACAGTATCTCTGGGCCTCATTCTATCATCTGTGGAATGGAGTTAGTAATGCTTACATAAGGGCAGGCATGTTGGCTCTCTGGCCCAATGTCTGGCATTTAGCATCCACTTAACAAATGCTCATTTCTTCTCCATTTTCAACTATTTTTCCTCTCCTCAATTGCAGTGCAAAGTGGCACAATGCTCTTTTTCTAAATGGTAACACTGATCTAAGACAGAAGGTGAACGATAGAAAGCAGGGCAAGAGAGAGGTCTGGGCATTGGGCATGGTATTCTTTTATCCATTCCACAGGGGAAGCTCTTATGAAGTCACTTGTACTTAGACCTGGGGAAAGACTAGCAATACCCATTGTCCCCCGAAACTGGGCCTATGTGACATGTTGGAATTTGGCTGGCCTGTTCATACACATTTCCAACCCATTCCCCTTTCTTTCTCTCCAGTCTTACTTATGACTTACTTCTCTTAAGTTTTTCCAGCACGTGGTTATTTTTTTTTAAGAGCCAGAATTAAGCATATATAACATAATACAGTGCTGGTTACTACACCTGCCATTTCTCCCTTACCTGATGACTGAGCTTACAGCAGCTTATGAGAGTGAATCAGGTTTTATGAGATCTATAAATACCTCAGATAGGATTTTTATTTCATTTTCCTCCTTCAAATAAGACATAATGGAAGCACTCACATACACAAGGAATATTCTTTCTGTGATAAAGTAGGGCGTTTTTGAATTGGCCTCTGAAAAGCAATAATTTGATGTGGTTGTTCGTGTTAGGAGTTTTATGGGGGAGGGGGGAGAATCATGTATATGCTGCTATAAAACTCAAAGATTATTTCCTCGTATTGAAGGTTTAGCCCAGCACCTATAGAGAGATTTATTTCAGAGATGCCAGCCCTGTGCACAGACTGCATTCCCTCCTTCTGAGGAGTGTGTGTATTTGTGATTTCTTTGATACATAGAAACCAGGGAAGGAGGGTCCCATTGGCTGGCAGGAGGGGGGCTTCTGGAAAGAACATTTCCAGTTCTTTGTCTAGCCTGCTTCCAGCTATCCCAAGGGAGAATGTCCTCATCCTTCTCCCCACTTCATAGATTTCCTGGGAAGTCTTCACACCACTTAACATATCAATGAGATCTTTTTCCTGGAATTTCATTTAAAAAGAAGGTCCTAAACTTACTCAATTTTTTTTAACTGTACATCAACCAATACCAGGAATGGAAAGGATTTTTCTTATCTTGCTCTTGAGAAGTATCTAGAAGGAAACTTGAACATGTAACTTTAAAAAATGTATTTTAAAAAAACAAGCTGTAAGGGTTCTAAGTACCGCACTTTTTCTGCCTGGAAAATGGGAGACAGGAGCTCCATTTGCCATATCTAATCCAGGGCCATTGTGACAAATTTAACTACAGATTTAACTATCTGACTTTCTGATTACTTAGGTGTTTTTTGTTTTGTTTTGTTTTTTGTACAACTTCTCTCTACATAACATATTCCCCAGTTCTCAGTAACTTTGTGTTTAACTAGATGGTAATTTGTTCTCATGTGAACTTAGTATATCTGAACCAAAGACATGCAGAGGATTTTTGCTTTAATATCATTTAATTTTTCTTCTATTTAACATCATCTCAGTGTGTAACATAATCCTACCATTTTGGCTCTGCCACATATGCCTACTATTTTGTCCTTATCATCAAATGATGTGATCTCTTTCCTTCTGGTTAGAGCTTACCTTAGGGTAGAACTAGGAAGAGTTAGATTATCAGGGACACAAACAGGAAACTCCTAGGCTGAACTGGCTTGAAGAGGTGTTTTATTTGGCCAGCATACATATTTCAATTTTCTTTTTAATTTGAATGTTTTTAGACAGATTATATACTCATCAATTAACCTTGTCCCCATTATTTCTACCTAACTTCATTTCTGATCTCTGACTTGGTGAGCATATATTTGGATTTGTGAGCCCTAGATTGGCGGCTCTCTGAGGCACCTTCCCCTCCAAAATGCTATGATTTGGGAACAGCCTTTATTTCTCCACCCCAGTCTCAAGCTGGATTGCTTTATACTCTCACCCAGAATTCATTTTCATTGTGTCTTAGATTTCTCTGCCTTGTTGAATGTCTTTGTTTGGGATTCTGTTTTATAGAGCAGCTTCCAAATTGCATCTGAATTTCTCCTAGTCATCCAGGTTCTGTTGTAGATCTTTGAAATCTGGGATGGAAAAGACCATCTGGTTTACCCCTCTCCCCGCCTGGGCTGAGCAGTTGCTCCAGAGCATGTTCATTCCTTATTGGTATTTGCAACATTTTCCAATTTGGAAACTGAGTTTCCTGAGCTTGTAGCCTCTTCTTGGTCTAAGTGAGAGCAAAATGGGACAATATCAAACAAAAAGTATTTTTTGGTCAGATAGCACTCATTACCAAATGGCTGCTATTGTCAGGGCTTCTTTTGTCACTCCTGGAGACCCAATTGGTCAGTGGTGGGAAAAACTCCTTTTTGAGGAAGAAAAACACATAACAAGTTTCTTAGTCTGACACAGAGGTATGTTGTACAGAATCCCATTAATTGCTTTAACTGCTTATTTTTTGTTGAGGTGGATTTTGTATGCTTGTTTCACGGAGGAAGTGATGCTTTTTGTATGAAGAAATCCAGGGCATTATAATAAAGTACTTTCCTGAGAATCAAGTAATTTGCTTTCTTCCTACCCCTGGCATGCAAATACTGCCAGCAAGGCACTTGGCCTTCATTTTCTAATGCTTTTAGGATGCTGTTCTACATTAGAGGTATTTAAAAAAATTTATTATTTTATATGGCTCCCTTAGATTACTAAGTATATCACTTAGGTTGACCAGATGGTGAATTTCAGGGTCGTTCTTTTCCTGTTTAAAAAAGCCATTTCTTTGAAATACTTGATGCGGAGGGTTCCTCCTTCTTTTCTCCAATCTCCAATTCCTTTTCCTTTTTTTTTCTTTTTAAAAACTTGAGTGCTAAATAAAGGTCCAGGGTCATTATCTTGTTAACATACATATTAATTACTTTTTAAACTAATACCCATTTTACTGTATGAATTAGCTTACCATTAAAGTATTTCTGAAAAAATATTTCAAGGAAGGAAGGAAGAAAAAGAAAAGAAATGAAAAGAGAAGAAAAGAAAAACAGACATGTGGACTTAAAATGTCCTTGCACAGTTTTCCTATGAAAGAGAAGCAGAATGCAAAAAAACCTTTTCTTCCTACCCAAGATGTGTCTGCCTACTTTTTCCTCCTGCTTTTGCTTCCATGCTCTCTTCTTTAAGCTCCCTCTTCATAGAGACTAGAATTTTACAAATATTAGAATTTGAAGATCATGGGACACCTCATTACAATCCCTCTTCCCCCTCCTCAATTTTCAAGTAACCTGCCTGAGCCTTAGAGATCATTATTTCGGTCCAAGCCAGTATTGGACCTTTAAGAATTGTGAGCCCCTTTTCAATAGTTTAAAAACATTCTCATATTAATGCAATGCGTGGTGCAGGATGGTTCAAGGCAATGCCTCTCAAAGGGTGGGCTGCACTTCTTAAGCTTCAAGAGTACGGTGTTAAATAACAACAAATTACCATGGGAGGCAGTATTTTTCCCCTTTCAGATTTTTTTTTTCAATCCTTGTGACTGTCTCAAGGAGAAAGACTCAGCTTTGTGATAGTATGTCTTTAACACCAAAGGCTTGATAATCTTTCCTTCTTTTCTTCCTCCTTCTCCATCTTCTCTTTTTGCTTTTTTGCTTTCTCACTTTCTCTCTCCCTTCCTCCTCCTCTTCCTTCTCCTCTTCCTCCTCCTCCTCCTTCTTCTTCCTCTTCTTCTCTTTCATCTTCCTCTTCTTCTCATAAAGAGAGAACAGATCTCAGACCCAGAGCTTCTGGCAGGCAAACATCCAGCTAAAAGTTAATAATATCATTTTGGTTTGTTGTCTTTAATTTTACAGTTATCTTTTATGGATAGACATTTACAGGAGAAGTATTTTAAGATATATGCAACTTTAATATATAATATCTTAGTGAGGCAATTAAAAAAGAAAATGATAGGGAAATGATTGTACAGATGAAATGTTGACTTGGTAAAAATGCATAGAGGTGGAATGAAAATTAAGTTTGAGAAATACTGGTGTGGTAGAAAATTCAAGGGATTTGGAGTCAGAAAACCTGGAATTTTGTCCTGACTTTGTAAGTATAAACCAGGGCAAATTGCTAAACTGCATTTTCCCCATCTGCAATGTGGGGATTATAATAATAGGATTGTTATAATCAAATGATATATGGATGTGAAAGTGACTTGTAAACTGTCACATGCTATACAATGTTATTATTTTCTATTCTGTGGTAGGGAAGGCTTTTATCTCAAGCCTTAAACTAGCACTTCTTGTTGGCTTTCTTCCTCTTTATGATTTCTGTTCAGTTTTCTGAGCAGAAATATAGTAGCTTTTTATTTGTTCAAATAGGGCTATTACTTGTGACATACAGCACTTGGAGAAACTTTTCCTACTGGTTGTCTGAAAGTGGGGACATTTCTTGTGTGTGTGTGTTAGCTTTTACATAAATTTTGAAAAAGTAAATTTAGTTTATAGTCTATGGCATGCCCAAACTTCTGGATAAAGATAACATATTTGGCTTAATTTTTTAAGGTACATTTTTAAAAAGTAAAGTATTTTACCATGCATGAGACAGTTGTGTGCCTGTGTGTGTGTGTGTGTTAGTACCCAAGGATGAAGGAAGTTTGGGGTTTGTGTAGAAGTGAGAATTCTGGGGACAGTTTGCTTCTGAAAGTGGAAGTCTGCGTGGCTAAAATGACTCATTAACAATGTACTGTCACATGTTGTTAGATGATAAGAAGATGGGGACTTACCTGGGTAGGAAGTCCTAGACTTACCATGACCTCTTAGCTTGACTTCCAGGGAAACCAATGTCACATAGGGATTGGCGTGACAGAGCACCACGTGTGCTCTCTGGAATATGAACTCTTATTCCAGCCTAGGGCAACCCTAGTAGGAGGTAACTACAGATAAGAAGGGAGGTTGATTTCTCTGATGAGGACCACACTGACTCCACTAAGGATGCTGAGATCTCCATGCTACTTAAGACAGGCTCCATATTGATGAGGACTTAGGAAGCCAGAGTGTCAGGTCCAAAGGTCTGCTTGCATACTGCCTCACCTGGAGTGCTGGTGGAAATGTGGGCACATCTGGATCTCTGTCTGTGAGGGACCACCAGAGTTTAGTCCATCTTTCTTTTGGGGTGGAGTGGCTCTGTCTTTCTATATCCACTAGAAGTAGAAGTTTGCACCTGGGATGGCCCTGGGGAACAGCCTATGTGGTGGCTTGGCATGGGCTGTGCCTGCTGGGTAAGATCGCAGACACAGTTCTCCCCTCACAGTAGGTAGAGTGGGGTGAGGTCCCTGAAGCTCACAGCTTCCAGTTTGCTCTAGCTCCAGACCTTCAGGGAAAAGTGGAGATGAAGAGGGATAGGAATGTCAGCCTTTCAACCCACTTCTATAGGGATTTGTCAGGACATCCCTTTGGCTCAACCTGCCACGTGAGAAATTTGATTCTGGGGTCAGGAATGTGACAAAACACTTGAGTATGCAGCTGGATTTTTGCCATCAGTGTGATTTGCAGGGAAGTGTGACCATAAAATGCTTGAGGTCATGAATTGGACGGACTCCCCATCTGGAGAGCCATACCTTTCTCTGCAAAATTAAATATTTATGTACTTTTAAGGTTTAGTTTTGATTTTTTAAAAGAGTGTAGAAACACACTTAACTATTAAAAAAAAAGAACATAAAATGCTTTGGATCTAGTGGTAACATTTTCAAGTTCACAACAAATAGCTTTATTGGAAAACAGTGTTTTGTTCTTTAAAGAAAATCAAACCAGTTCTAAGACATTTCAAGAGCCAACTGATCTGCAGCCCTGGCCGAGGACATGGTGCAGGCAGCAGGGGCCAGGGGCTGAGGTTGGACTTCAGCACATTATGTTATCAGAGAGCTTGGTCATTGTCACTTGCTCCTCCTCCTCCCGATTTAGGGTCTCTCTGCTGTGGCTTTCTCCATCAAGCACTGACTTCTTTTCCCTTTTTAAAAACACTTTTTATTTTGAAATAATTATAGACTCAACAGCGAGTTGCAAAAATAATACAGAGTCCCATTCACCTTCCACCCAGCTTCCCCCAATGGCGACATGTTATTATATAGTAATCCAATGATGGCTTGATTCCTTCTGAGGCACCTGCTCTGAGGGAACAGGGTGGGGTGTGGGAGGAGGAAACACCTAGAAAAGGGGAGGGGGAGGGAACTCTGGGTGGGGGTAGAGTGGCAAGCTAGAAGGAATCCAGGCCTCCCCCACCCCAGCCTCTTTGCAACTGGGGTCTCTTGGCTATTAAAATGAAAAGCCAATTATCTTCTGTGTAAAAGAGAAAAAAGAGAATAAAAATGTCTATTATACATGCTGATATGCTTAGCATTTCAAATAAAAGGATATATATAAGTACTTGTTGACAGTTTGGAGGAGAAGGAGGAGAGGGTGCTGGGGGGTGAGGAAAGGGAAATTTTTACTTTTTATACCCTTTCTGTTCCATTTAAGTGTTTTTGCTTTCACATATGTTCATTACTTTCAGTTTTTTTTAAGAGCAATCCAGGTGATGGAATAATAGGCCACTTATGTTTTTCTCATTATATGGGGTTTTTTTTTAAGTCTTATATGTTTAGAGATTACCAAACTTCTTGGGAGGATCAATAATTTGGACTGTTAACAATTGTATATAATTATAGTACAATTGCTGTTCTTTTAGTGCAGACAGTAAATGAAGCCTGCTTCTCCCCTCCCTAACCTATTTGAAAAAATAGATACAAGAACCAGAGAGGTAAAGGTTAAATATCAGGTTTATCATTGATAAAACTGGCTTTAGACTCAGCTGGGAAGGGCCATTTCATTCTGGCTTCCCAGTATTTACCCTATCCCCACCTCCTGCTAGCTTAGGGGCGGACACATCCAGGAAAGTATATGATCCATCAAACAGCAGTTCACCAGGATTCCCCAGGCCTACCTGTCCCCAAGGTGTTTCCCACATGGCAGGGGATAGAGTCAAGCCCTCCAGGGAGGAGTCAGGGTGAAGAGAGATGAGCGAACACAGCACTGTTTTTCCTTTCTTTTCTCTTTTTTCTTTTCTTTGCCTTTCTTTGCTTTTCCTTTTCCTTTTCCCCTCCCCTCCCTTTCCTTTCTTTTCCTTTCCTTCCTTTTCTTTTCTTTTCCTTTCCTTTCCTTTTCTTTTCTTTCCTATTCTTTTCTTTTCTTTTTCCTTCCATTATCACCAATTACTTTCTTTCCTGAGCAGGAGTGAATAAAGGAAGTAAAAGGAAATTTGGAAGTTTTGCTTCCAGAATATTCTGGGAGATATTTATTTCTGGGGGCCCTCAGGGAAACAAAGTACAAGGGAAAGGCTTCCCCCTACCCAGAATGAAGTCTGATGAAGAGGGAGCAGCATGCCTCCAGAGGAGGGGAGGAAGGAGCCCCACAAAACAAGGGGGAGGGCTCAGCGTGCAGGAAAGAAGACAGAAGGCATCAGGGTTGGTTTTACATTGGTCTGTGACTCAGGGGAAGGGGTCAAGGGTTCCCTATCCTTGGCTCTGGTACTTAAGGAACCCCTGCCAGAGAGAGACTGGGAGTGGTCAGGGAAGGGGAGTGACCCGAGGTGTGTTTGGTTCTAGTGGGTTTTAAATTCTACCAACCTCACCTGTAAGTAAAAATGGGAAGAATTTGAGGACTATAGACCAGCAGCCTTAATGGAAGAGTGGTATAGGTGGAGAGAATAGAACAGAAGAATCCCATGTCTCTAAAACACTCTGACTATGGGGACTACGTTGTCCTTTACCTGTCCACCTGTCCACCTACCTCTTCTTGGCTACTTCACATCAGAACAGAACTCACTCCTAGTCCCTGAAGTCAACTGGCCTTGCTGATCAGAGTATGTCATCCATCAACAAGGGATGAAGACATTAGGATAATCATACTGGTACATAATAAACTATTGAGATTATTGAGAAGGAAGTAGAGAGTGCTTAATTTTGTAGCTGGGCTTCATTTCTCTTCTGTGATTTTTTGGAGGGGGGAGGGTTTTCTTTCTTTAGGAGTTTCTTAGTGGTGCCTTGTTTATGAATAGTTGTTAGTTGCTCATCTTATGAGAGGAAGTAAAGTCAAGAACAACCCTTGTCGCCATCTTGATTGTAAAAATTCCCATTTTTACTTATAGGTGAGACTAGTGGAATTTAAAACCCACTAGAACCAAACACACCTCGGGTACTCCCCTTCCCTCATCACTCTCCTGGTTCTCTTTAATTCATACATTCAATTCCTCCCTCTCTTTCTCCTTCCCTTCCTTTTTTCTGAGGGCTTTCTATATGCTAAGCACTGAGCTAGGTGCTGAGGATGCAGTAGTGACCCAGGTAGACATTGTCCCTGCTCTTGTGGAGTTTAGAGTCTAGCAGTGGATCCAGAAGATAAATACACCCAGAAGTATGCATCGTGATGGGAATATAAAGAAAAGAACAGGATGCCAAGAGAGAATATTTCCTTAGTGATTTTCCTAGTCACATCTGAAATAGTCAAGGAATTTTCCTGTTCATCTCACAGCTATTTTTCCCCCAAATGTTCTCAAAATGTTTTCCTGGAAGGAATCTAAAATGGAACAGACATTTGGGGTTGACAAAACTTAGAACCTTTAGATACTTTTATTTTATTTACTACTAGTCTCTTGGGTTTATAACTTCCCTGCTATGTTTGTGGCTGGAGTTTTAGTCTTGCTAAGTAAAGAAGTCATCACATTCCATATTCTATAGATATTGTTGGCATTGAGTAAATGTATTACTTGTTAAAGATTTTGTTTGTGACCTTAACTTCTTTTCTAATATATTTATGTTATTCCTTACACAGAAAAGAAAATGAGGGAAGGAAAGGGAAGGAAGTTAAGAGTCTTTACGTGTCACAAAGCAAATCATGGCAGGCAAGAGATTTTGACTATGCATGTCAGTGGAGGCCTTTATGATATCTTACTGCACGTCCTTTGTAATGAAGTCTGTATATGTAAACCCAGGAGGTGGTTTATGGTCATCAGTTGGTGCCAGTTTTTAAAAATATAGGTATGATGAGCATCTGCCCCAGGAGTGATTGGCAAGTTGCCATTGTCTCCTGTTGAGTGATATGAATAGTATCAACAAATGTATCAAGCTGTATTTGTCTGATTTTGGCTTGGTATGTGGTTAAAGGGAAAAAACCTTTCTGACAAGGGTGGTACTTCTTTAACAGCAAATGGATTGAATTGATGTAGGTATGATTTGCAACAGGGGATGCTTAACCTACTATCTAGAATTGGAGAAGCTGAAGACAATAATGGCTTTACAAAGATAAGACATTTGCTTGATCTTCATGATTGGAGGAAGGACTTTGGGATGAAGATGTGTCTGAAAATTTAGTTTACTTTTAATGTCTGCCAGTTTGCAGCCTTGCAATGCCTGTTACTGTCACTGTTGAGGGATGGTGACAGGATAAAGGAGAGACCAAGGCATATATCATATGAAGGGAAAGATGAAAGGAACCCCTCCCTGGTCATTGGGTGTGCACAAGATTTGTTGGTGATGCTGACTTGGTGCTAGCGGCAGTGGGATTGGGTCATTTGACCTGTGAGTGGGCAGTGGTGACCCAGCTGGGTGGGAGTCCTCAGCAAATCAGAGGGGACACAAGGATAGAGTTGGTGACTTCATTTCCATTCAGGTAGAACAATAGCTCTGTATTTTCTTTTGGTGGAAACACTTCAACATGTTTATTTTGGTACTTATAGGTAACTCAGGAAAACTGAGTGAAAAATTAGCAACAATAGGATGGTTTAAAATTCAAGACTGCAGATGAAAGACTGTCACATCTGAAGGATGTATTTACAATTTTGTCTTAGGTTAGCCCCCTGGCATGACCTCTTGGAAGGCTATACCATACAGAAACTCTTTGCCATGCAGACCTTGCTCCGTCCAGCTGTACTTTCTTTCACTCTAACTCCTCGACCAAGGGCAACATTTCTATGGGAGGCTGCCAACACCAGGTTCATCTGTTGAGCTTACACGGCAGCTGCCTCCCCAGAGTTAAGACTTTAATGAAGCATCCTTTCCTTTGGAGCCAGCCTGCTTCTCCCTGTCTTCTCTCTCCACCCAGGCAGAGAGCAAAGCCTTCTCTTATGATATTGCAAAGTTAATAATGCTGCTCTATTGATTTTGTAGGCCTCTCAGTCCCTGGGGAATGTGTGGGGGATGGGCCCAGCACTCACAGCGTGCTTCCTCCAACTCTTTTTCCAGCCCTGGAGCTTTTGTTTTGAATCTGGAAGCTTCCAACCAGTGCTGGATTTCCAAAGGTCAAATGTGCCTGCACATTTTGTACTTAATGAGTTAGCTCTGCCCTGAAGCCCTTACTGAACTCACCAGTGTTCAACCTGAGCAGTAGGAAAAGTAGCTTCAGAACGAGATCCAGTTGCTGACACTCCACCCTTGAAAAGTGCCTCAAGGAGCCACGGAGGGTTATTGGCCAGGAGAATGTGGTCATAAATGCATGTCTACAGGAATGGGTGAGGTTTCCTCTTTGCTTAGAAAGCCAGAAAAACATCAACAGAGAGAGACTACAAAGGAGAAAAACATATCCAGGCACTGAACCTTTGGTCCCCTCACTGCCAAAACATTTGATGGTTTTTAATGAGGGAATTTTACCTTTTTTTTTTTTTTTTTAAAGAGGGGGAGATATGTTTTTAAATCATCTCCTTTCCTCCTTTGTTCTTTCTTCCCTTCCACATTTTCTTGTCCTCTTCTGTTGCTTTAAACCTGGTGTGCACAGATCAACTGATCTCTGAGGAACTGATGTTTCATTTATTTGATGATGAGAAGTTCTTAACTCGTTGTTGATCTTTTTGCCTTGGCTACCAGGATACTCGGGGCTGAATTTAAATCTGTGCTTGATTCAGTAGCTTTTTTTTTTAAGCTAAGATTTGTTTGGGGTGGGGGTAATATTTATTTGTCTTCTTTTGTTCTCATTTTAAGGAGTGTTATATGTGTGCTTTAAATTAGGAATATAAATCTGAAAAGGAAAATGCCTCAGATGATTGTTTAGAACATTTAGGTTCAGGAATATTATTTGGCAACATTGATATGACCACTGGGCCTCACTGCCGTCTTTTGAGCTCTTAATCTTTCCCTGAACTACTGCTGAGCATCTCGAGAAACAGCCGCTGCTGTTCATAAGTATAAAGGCTGAGGCCAGAGCCAACGGGGGTGGCGGGGGAGGGGGAAGATCCTGAGGCCAGAGCGTTATCAGCCAGAAATATTTGGCATTTTCTAGGCCCTGGAGATGCATTTCTTGCTGCCCTATCACATGTACCCCATGCATCAGAACCCCTAGACTGCTCATCCTTTTCCAAATACACAGGGGTGCTTTTATGTGTCTGCACTATTGTTCATGTCATATGCACTTTCTAGAATGCCATTGCTCCCTTTCTCTACTTGACAAAAGCTCACTCATTTTGCACGGTCTAGCTCAAATGTGATTTCTTCGCATGGCCTTCACTGACCTCTCTAGGAGAGTGAATTGTTCCTTCTTTATGTTGCCATAACATTTTGTTCACTTTATTTATTAGTCACACATATACCTTGTTATCTTTAATTGTGTGCATTTCTATCCCTCTTTCCCTACTATTCCAGGGGCACCTTGTAGACAGATATTGAACCCTAGGAATTCCCTGAAGTCTCTAGCAAAGCATCTGGTATAAAGTAGAAGCTCAGTAAATAACTGTTAAATTAATTTAAAAGAGATACAAGATACAGTAGCACCCCTTGAAAGGCCAGCAAAGTTCAAGTGGGTGTAACCTGCTTATCCTAGAAGAGTTCTTTCTCCCTGGTCATTATCCTATTGGACAATCTACCTGTCTGATTCAGTCACTCCAGAGAAGAGCATGCAGTGAGAGATAATAGTGGCTCTTAATTAAGATTTTAAAAAAAATCATTTAAGAAGTATTTGAGAGCTGATTATGCCAAACATTGTGCTTTAGCCCAAGGGAAGTTTAAAGCTTGGTGCCAGACCTCTAGGCTCTTGGAGATTTGTCATAGTTCTTACTGTCTCCTGCATGACATTTCATGGTGCCGCCTCTGCAGATTTCCATTCTTGTGACAAGATTCTTGTCTCTAGGCTGAGTGGTGCTGGGCAAGAGTAGCTGAGCAGAAGACTAGTGAAAGCTGGGTTTCTCCTTAAATAAGAGATTGCATGGAAAACTGTGGGAAGTGTTCATCATAGTGTCCACCAGTCCCTACAGTCATATTCCTTGACTATTTTACTAATGGATGTGATCCTCTGGGTCCCTATAGGTATTTGAGTTTGTGAATCCCGACCTAGATTTATCAGGAAGGGCATTGTTAACTTCTGGAGTAAAGCATCTGTAGAAACAACACTTTTCTACTTCAGCACCTCAAGGACAACCATGTGGCCTTGTATCATGGGACCTTATCTAGGAGACTGGGCAGAAACTGCAGTCCAGAGTCTGAAATTGAGGTACTTGAGACATGGCACTCCAATGGACAGAGAGATCAGAGTAGTATATCCCGTCTTCCTCATGCCTTGCTTCCCTTAGGCAAGCAAGATTTGATCATGAGAAGCCAAAGACCAAAGAGGAGCTGTCTTGAGGAAGGCCAAAGCTAATTACAGAGGACGAGCTGGTAAAAGTCCTCCTGACTTTGGTCTATATCGTCTCCATGACACTGCATTGCCTTTGACCTTATATATCTATAAAAAATCCTGAAGTTGAAGGATTTTGATATCCAATATTGATTAGCTATGGAATCCCAATATAAAACTAATTAACCTTACCCAATATAAAACTAATTAACCTTATTTTTTAACAAAGATGGTCTTCTACCACCACACATTTCTGAATCACAATAATGTTCTTCACCCACTGACCATCTTCTTTTCTAGTTTGTTGCTACCAGATGATTATAAACAAAACCACTTTAAAATTAATGTTTAGATTTCATGTAGGGAACAGGGCCAAGTGTCAGTTTTGCCCTTGAGCTGATCTGCTGCCCAAAGTTTGATGGATTCCCTTGGTTAGAGGTGTGTAACCTGATAAGAGCTATTGGCATCCAGGATTTTTACACAGGAATGAGATGCTTGCTATTCATCTCTTTTCCATTGCTGCTATTTTTCCCCTCTTCTTCTTGCTGCTTCTATTCCTTCCATGTCTTTATAAAGCTGCATTT
Organism: Leptonychotes weddellii; assembly: GCF_054177405.1. Classification (NCBI taxonomy): domain Eukaryota; kingdom Metazoa; phylum Chordata; class Mammalia; order Carnivora; family Phocidae; genus Leptonychotes; species Leptonychotes weddellii. The sequence continues at coordinate 26,112,604 of NC_138371.1, forward strand.
TCTATTTGACTCTTGAACAAAAGAGAAGAGTGATTGATAATACTGGGGTTGAAAATGGGCCAAGAATCACCATTCTGAAGGGCACTGGGTGGGACAAATGTTGAATCTGGTTTACCTAAATTTGTATTTTTATATTTATTACAATTAGGAAATTTTTTTTTAATGTTGGATAGCAGGTTCAAATTCCCCTTTAAAAAATGTATGACTTCTAGTTTTCATTTATTTGACATTATCCAATAAACAAATAAAATTAGGTCCTCAGTAAACAATTATGATGTTTTCTCAATTCGGATCTCAAAAAAAATGATACTAGTTTCATTTCTTTCTTTCTCAACAATGACACTTGATATGGACAGGTTGGAATGACTGAAATCCTATTTACTTTTAACAATCCAAGCAAGATATGAAGCAGTCAGAGAAACCTCAGGAATCTCTTAATAAAGGGTGGTGTCAAAACCAAGGCTCTTCTTCCAGTCTCAGTGGGAGAAATTACACAGATATGTAGTTGAAAAGATTGTGATAAAGTGTTGTGTTTCCAGTTTGGGAAGATCCTGAACTTTTGTCAGGAATCCTAGTCCTTCAAGGTTACTGAGGGATGATAGTTTGTCGAGTTTCTAGAATGTTTTGAAGTCCTGGTAGAAGATTTAGAGTTGGACCAGAAAAAGCCAAAAAGTAGCTAAGAAACTGCTGGCTCTGTTTCTGGCCTTATTGATAGTATGGCTACAGAACTGTGGAAAACCCAGTTTTCTTTACTAGGTTGGGCTCCCCATAAATAGGATGAGGATTTTAATCCTTGCTGCCTGGATGGTCTCACAGGGGGACTCTGAGGTTACATGATCAATGTTGATAAGCATTTTCAGAAGCTGTTCATATAGGAATTCTCTGTAAAATATATATATATATCATTTCATGTGGATTGGATTGGAAAAGTCCCTGTTTAATCTGGCTGCTGTAGTTATGACTCTGTTCCTGATTCTGTCAGCCTGTTTTCTAGAGAAAATGGAAGGTTTCTATAGATCTCTGATTCAGTGGATCGTGGGTTGAGAGCTCACTGTGTTTTTAAGAACAGCACAGATAAAGCACCCCTACCTTATCGAAAGTGATCCTTTCATTCACATAGTTGTTTGCACATCCTGAGAGTGTGGATGTCATTTTCATTTTCTTTTTCCAAAAAGCACATTCAAGAACTCAAGTTATTGAAGATCCAGCCAAATATGACCAAATTTCAGGGCAATCGCAGATAGAGAAGCAACATCAAAATATCTTCTTAATTAAGGCAGTGGCTCTGCTGGGGCCCACATTCCAGGATTCTCAGTAGAAAAAACATGTTTTCTTTATAGGGGAGTTTTATTAGCAGCAATGTTCCGGTATGTGGTTCAGGTTAATTAATGATGTAGTCACACTGGTGTCTTGCCATGAGTTTTATTCCAGCAAGTAGGGTACTAGGAAATTGTATTGGCATAGCCTGTCATGCCAAAAAGGACTCCTTAATTTGGACCATCTCAGTGTTTAGAATATGTTTCAGTGAGTTCTGTCAACAAGGTAGTTTAAGAATTCTTAATGTGGGTACTGCCTTGACTGAGAATTCATTTACCATAATCTATTAAGTAGCAAGTCCATTGGTTTCAATGAATATATGCTGTCCAAAAATATTTTGTTGGCTGAGATGATTGAGACCTCAAAGACACAGACCACCCACAAGCTCTGGGTAGAGTTGACCCACATTGTGTAAGGAGATTTGTACCAAAAACCACCTTTTCCCCATGAGAGTTTTTATTAATTTTGAATCACAGTGGTGTTTTAAAACTTAATTTATGTTGTGCATATGTAAGAACCTTCCTTAGAGGTTGAAACAACAAAGCAACTGGATTGGAAATTAGATTTTCCCCCTTATGCTGCTAATGTAGTTCTTGTTCCTTTGGGATTTCCCCTTTGCATGGGCTGATGATTTCTTTGAAACTGTATGGAAATTGGTTCAGACAGGAACAAAGGGGAGAGGGGATGGCAGTGATGATTCAAATTAGCGTCTCTTCTTCAATGAGGATCTGGTGTGCCTGAAAGTGCGTATCATCCGATATCAGCTGAGCCACCTGAGGTTAAGCGAGGGATCTGAGCTACTGGAATCCAAACTTCAGGGCCCCAGCACTTGATTCTTCCCTGTCAAGTGGGTTGAATTGTTAATTTGAAATCTGCAGCATCGTAATGTGGCTCCAAAATGGGCCAAGCACAATTTTACTTTTCTTTCCATGATAGAAAACCTTCTCTTCATTTCCCCCTCATCTTTGTCCAGCCAGCATGTGAAAGATTCCTATTGCCTAACATAATGAATAAGAAAGGGAACAGCTTTGTGGCTCTGGGAACAACGATAGGTTTAGAGAAAGGCGTTCGGAAATACATGAAAAAGAATCTACATTTCATTGTCAGTGACACACGTGTGCGCGCACACACACAAACCCTGTACAGCTATATTCAACATTTTCACCTTTAGCTCTTGCCTAGTTCAAACGCCATACCCTCTTAATTGGATTTTGGCTCACTTCCAGGTTCAGTGAGGGCTCTGTATCTGTGAAATAATGATCCTGAAATAAATAGCACCTCTCAGTAGAGCTATCTTTTTATGTAAAATTCTTAAAGGGAATGGAGAGGAATGAAATCCTTCTGTGTTTAGGAATTTATGGGAAAGTCACCAGAATGAGCCCAAATAGGAATTTCTGGAGACCTCACCTATGTAAGTGGCAAGTGGCACTATTTAGGGTGACAGAAAACACAAGTTCTTGATGACTGCTAGATTTGAATGAACTTCTTCATTTAAGGACTGATGATAGTAAGGATGCCAATGTTGGGGACAAAACTGATGTGACCCTCATGAGCTTTGGAGACCAGTGGCCAGAGGTGCCTTTCTCAGGGAGGTCCTTTTAGGTGATAGAAATGGGAATACATGATATAAAGTGGATTGAGCCTCTACTTTTAATCTATTCCCTCAAGGCACCAGTTAATAAGCACCTGGTGCGGAGGCCAGGCGAGAGGTGGGTTTTGTTCATCCGAGCGAGAGCAACACTCGGAGCACACGATGCAACCCAGACTACTGGGAAGAAATGTCCTTTTGGCATCTGTTTGAAATAGGCAGATTTAAGGACCCAAGACTGATCTCTTTGTCTTGAGAGGAGGCTCCATTTTACTCCTGTTTGATGAATGCATATCAGCGAGTGCCTTCTCAGTGCTAAAAGTTGAACTGAGGAGGAGAAATGATGATGAAGCCTTAGTCCTAATAAAGTAGACAGTTAGGGTAGATTTAGGGTAGACCAGCTAGTCTTCCCTGGAATTCCAAGGTTGATTAATGGCTTTGTTGGTTCATTTGTTCATTCATTTAGCTGGTATGTTTTGGGTGTCTTTTCCAGGTATTGTATTAGATTCACTGATACATGAGACTAAGTCTCTACTCTCTTGGAACTTCCATCCCAATAGAGAAAGGTAGAGAGTAGACATGCAGATAATTTGGATCTTTCCAGGACATGGTAAATACTAAAAAGCAAATAAAACAAGGTAGTATGATGGAGAACAAATGGGATGTTTGGGCTACTTTATCTAGGCAGATCAAGAAAGGACACCGAATAGGTGACAATTAAGCCCAAACATAATAGATTTAAAAGGAAGCAGGTATGCAGTGACCTGGGGAGTCTGCATCTGGGGTATAGGAACAGTGGCACTGCAGCTCTGAGAAAGGTATGAGCCTGGTGTGTTTGTGTGAATGGAGAGGGGTCAGAGATGAGGAGAACAAGGTCAGATCCTGTAGGAGCCGATATGCCACGGCAAGGAAGTATGCGTGATGGCAGGCCACAGAAGGATTGTCAGCAAGTAGTTTGAGCTAGTAGGGGTCTGTGAGAGTATGGTTCACTCACTTTGCGGAGAAGGAAGTGAACGCCCTGTTCGGGTTCAGTAGTTCAGTTAGTGGGGAGGGTAGAGACAGTGTGGGCAAAGTGGGGATGGAACCTGATTCCTAGGTCAGGTTCTTTTCATCAATAAAGAATGAGAGTTGAAAATCGCATCTTATCTACTTGTCTTTATTGCTTCTCTTCCTGGTGTTTTCTGGAGGTTAGAGGAGAAAAAAAGGAAGTAGCAGAAGAGAGGGAGACACTCTCTTAGGTGAGGAAATGGTTTTTACTTCCTACCCAGGTACATATTCCCAGGGTTACCTTATAGCCTTTTATGAACCTAAATGTGCCTCTCAGTTGAGAATACTGGATGTATCCCAGACAGTAAACATTTAAAGATTTCTTTTCTCAAATGAAAAACACTGAGGAGACAAGTAAATATCACCTTTAGCTAGATCTTAAAATACTGATGTATCCTACAAGAAATGTTGGTAGTAAATGCATACACATTGTTTCTGATGTTCTTTGTTCTAAGAAGGAAGAATTTTTGGCTTTCATCATACTCTTGTACTCCTGCCTGCCCAGGATTATGATCACTATTGACTTTTGACTGGCTTGTTTGGAAGTTGCTCCATTCATTCATTCATTCATTCATTCATTCGATAAATGCTTGAGACAGGCCGTGATTCAGGGTCTAGTCCATGTGTCTGAGGAGCCTCCATTCTAGTGAAGTTTATGTTTAGATGCTGGTGAGGCTGATACCTTGGGGAACCAGAGAATTGTTTCCACAGTGTCCTGGCCAAGGACCACCTTCTTCTAGAGTCTCCAACCTTCTTCCTCTCACCACCCGACTGGGCAGCAGAGCCACACATTCGTTCCTTTGAGCCTGTGCTGAGTGAATCATTCTCACACTTGGTCTCTACTCTTCCACTGTGATTTCACAGCAGCATAGAACTCCAGACTAGTAGGTTCCTTAGAAGTCCAGCCCATTCGCCTGGGAGAAGAGAAAACTGAACCCTCAGTGAGGCATGTCATCCAGCCAGAGTCCCCTGTTATATGCAATAGGTTTATTTTACTTTGGTAATTATTTGGTATTTTTTATTTTCCCTTTCTATGTCATTGTTACATTTGATTATATTTACTGTCTTCTTGAAAGTGCAGTGAAATAACACTAGCTAGGTAACAGCCACAACAGACATAGTGTGGGTTTCAGGTGCTGTTATAAGCACTTGACATATATCAAGTGATGGGACTCTCACACACTCCTGTATGGCAGGTGAGGAAACTGAGGCACAGAAGGGTGAAGTAACTTGCCCAACAGCGATGCAAGCTAGTAAGTAGTGTCACCTAATTCTGGACCCAAGCAGTCTGGCTCCAGGGCCAACACTCTTAACCCCCTGTCTTCTGCCTCTCTGTGTGCACAGGACGCTCTATTTCCTTACCTGGGGTGAGCATCACAGTGGCATCTACACAGTCACCTTAAATATTTTGGGAAGTTGATTCTAAGTACCTCAAATTAAATAAATGTACAACCATCCATGACAGGAAAAGTGGTTTAGGGCTTGGTTTCATTATATTTTTGGCAGCCATTTTACACAGTCTGGGGAGTAGAGCAAATACCCCTCCTAGTGCTCCCACATCATCTTTACCATTCCACAGTGGAAGTTCCTGAAAACTCTCTTGGATTTGAAAATATCCTCCATGATCACCAGCCACTGAATTGCATCTGCCACAAGGACCCCCAAGGGATTTGAACCTGTTGTTTTTGGGAAATTCACACTTGCAGTGTGTGTGTGAGAGAGAGAGAGGAAGAGTATGTGTGAAAGAGTGTGTGTGAGAGAGTACACGCACACACACATGTCTGTACATTGTACATGTGTGCAACTGTGCTTTGGGGTAAAAGAAGCAGTCATATATATATTTTTATGGGGGGTGGGGGGTAGGGGGAAAGTATATTTAATTAATCCAACTGAGAAGAAGGATATAGCAATGTTCTAGAAGGGAGTCAATGAAATGAGTTTTGCTTTAAAAAAAAAACCTCCCAGTAGCCTGAGTCAGCCTGTGCGAGTGATTTGGGAGAGGCAGGGGAGATGATGTAATGGGTTCGGCATGTTCCCATCTTGGCCACTCAGTGCAAAGGGGCCCGGGGAGTTTGGGGAGGGTGTGTGCATATGTGTGCAAAGTTAACAGAGCGGGTGGGGGTTGAGTAAGAGTGGGTTGTAAAACAGGATTAATAACCCCTTGTCAGACCTTTCCCTGTTACTGTGTTTTTCAGTAATTTTGGTTTGAATGAAGGCTCTCTAGCCAATTAATGTTTATTTGTTTCCTTTGGCAAGACCCGTTGGGGGAAGGGATGAGATTGTGAGTTTAAAATTTTTGTTTTGTTTTTGCGTTTTGGAAGAAGAGGCAAGTAGTGTGAGTTTGGGTTTTCAATGAAGGCTCCCCTACCCCCCCACCCCCCGCCCACCCCCTTAAGAGGCAGGAGGCAAGACATGACCAGCTGGTGCCTTGAACTGACACAGGTGCAGAGGCTGTGGGGGGTGGGGAGCCAAGAATAATTACAGGTTTCTGAAGCATCAGGCCCTGCCTGACACAAGCGCTCATCGAGAAAACTGCTCTTTATGGAAAATTAATGGTGAAGCTGAAAAACTGTCAGGGCCATTGTTGTTCCTGGGAAGCCATCACTTCTCAGAGGGGAGGCCTTCTCCCAAGGCCTTGGGCTCTCAGGATTTGCGGGGATAGCGGGCCTCCCTTCCCGAGCAAGGACTGGTTGGCACTCTCATGTATGATGATGGGTTTTTCCTTTAGGAGCGCCTCTTCTGTATTTGTTTCTTTCTCAAACCTCATTGGCAGCCCACATCTAGGGCTTTGCTCCAGTGTAGGATGATTTTTTCATTGATTCTTAAGGCATGAATTTCATTTCGTCCATGGAAGCATAATGACCAAAGCAGGGGCATCTCATGAAACTTATTTTCAAGCTATAAAGTAAAAAATGGGGTTTCCTCCAGTGTGTGTCAAACCAAGTAGAGGCTCAGTGTGATAGCAGACCAAAGCATCTCACGTGATCCAGCTGTACAGGGGCAGTGGTGTCTTTTGACCACTCACAAGTTTGAATTTAGTTCTAGTCCAGTGGCCAAGTAATAGCGAGCTTAAGAAGAGCTGATGGAGGGTAGGTGCAGCAATTGTGGGTAGAGGCCAGTGTGACAGACTTGGAATTGGTATGCTGTAACAGGTAACATCTGGAGAAACAACCCTTAACCAAGGTAGGAAGCCATCTCAGGGCACGGGCCATCCTGTCCCTGTAGGACACTTAATTTTGAGGATCACAGATATTCTGAAGGAGGAAATGCTTTTCCAAGTTGTTGGAGGTGTGGGGCACCCCAGTGCCTTCCTTCAAAGGGCGTGAGACCTGGGACCCAGCTCTGCGAAGGTTCCATGACTGTAGAACTCACCTTAACATTTAATTTGGATTGGGGTTGTTTTGGGGATTTCTTTTATGCGCTGCAAGTAAGGAAACCTTGGAAGATGAAAGAGGTATATGAGGCTGATTATTTCAAAGACAGCACCCACTCCCAGGCCTTTCATCTTCTCTCCTTCCTCCCCTCCACCGCCTCCCCGAGGAAAAATATAAAAACAAATATTTTCTTTGAATGTTAAAAATAGTTCAGAGAGGAGAGATGCTGAAGAGGTTTTGGTAGAAATTTCCCAACTTTCATGTTTGTTTAGAATTCAATTAATTTGCACAGCATTGTCTCTCAGAATTTACAAAGTACGAGAGGGAAATATTTAATTTGGCTTCATCTCCAGCAACCAGTTGATGTGAGAAACAGAGGGAAGGAATGCGATCTGATGTCGTTTACAGTCCCGTGGTTATTTTGTGGAGTTCAGCAGTCCTGGCAGTGATGTGTAATGCTGTTGCACCTCTGGGGTGTGCTATTGATGTGGGTTTGGGGTGGTTTTTTTTTTTTTAGCCTGATAGCTAAAACATGTAGGAAGAGGTTCTCACTTATATAATTACGTACCTGTATTTTCTAGACAAATTCTCTCCTGATCTTCCACCCTAATATTTCTTGGCAATGAAAGCCAAGAACAAGTGAGTATTTGTTTAAAAGGAATCATTTTTTGAGTCTTACACAATTGATTCTTGTCACTGGCTCTACACAGTCTCTGCCATGAGTTAGTATTATATTCTTCTCCTCAAACCCACTTTGAAATGTTGAAACCCAGGAAGGTGGGTAATAAAGTTCAACTATTTGGTATCTGAGGTTCTCCCATGGGCTTAACTGAACTTATTAATCATAACCTTGGTGCTTCTTACCTCTCCTCTCACTCCTGAGAAAAATGGCACCAGAACTCTCTGACCGTGCTGTCTGCTTCCTTTCCCATCTTTCAACTCTGACCTAGTTTTAAAAGACTAGAAACGTGTCAGAACGATTGCATCATATCATCTTTAAAGGGAAAAAAAAATCCCCAAATTCCCATAAATACCAATCTTTGCAATCCTACAGAGTTGGTTTCAGGAGTCAGAGAAATAAAGATTTTGCTAAAAAGTGTGTGATACACATATCTAATAAGGAGTTAGAAAAAAATTGAGTATTTTAGATCATTTTTAAAAGGAAGCTCAGATTTCCCTACTATCAGTAGTTTGCTTTGTGTCATTTTGTATTTCCATTCTGGGATGTGTGTGAAGATTTCAAAGTACAAAAAAATTATTAAGCTTTGGGCCAATCCCAGGAGAAAAGTAAGGGATTCATTTCCCTGTTTCTGTACTTCATGCTCTTTGGGGATGGTGGCACCATGGTTAATAGCATGTGACAAAACCAACCACACATAGTAAGTGTCAGGAAGGAGCTCCCATGGGCAGCCAAGAGCAGTCACCTGCGTGTGCAGTTACCTGGGTGAGCATCCTTTCTGGGAACTAGAGTTCACCCCTTCCTTGCTAGACGCATCATCATCATCACCATCATAGCCGTCATCTTTGTTGTCATCATCATCTTTATTAGGTCTAGGTCTGATCTCAGAAGAACATGACTGTGCAAGTTTCTATAATGTGGACAACTGTATTTCCTTTTATTTTTGCATTTATATTCTTTCCCCAATTTGCTTTATATCTTTACCATTTTAACTCTTGGATCTTTTAGGTGAATGAAATAGGTAGAATGATTGGGATTATGGGTAGCTGGCTAAAGGGACCACAGATGACTGATAATTGATTATAAACATAGGTAGTAGTAGGTGGCATTTTATTTCATTGACTCTGTATTATTCCAGAAAAAAAATCATTCACAAAATGCAGTTTCTTTTCTCTTTATTGTTTTTGATTCACAAACTTGAGTATTCGTGGATCTAAAGATGCCAAGTAATTCATCATAATGACACAGTAATGAGTGATGGCAAAAATATTGGACCAATGGCTTTGTCTTATGTTCAAATTAAAAGACACAGAAATGAAAACAAGAACTTTTTATGTTCTAAACACTTGGTTTATAAAGGGATGGCATCGAGGAGACTGGACTAGAGTGTGCCCAACTGAACGTGGATGTAGTTATGATGGTGGTTATGGATGGAGGTTGTGAAGCAATTGTAGCTCATTCTTTTGGAAAGTTCTAACTCTTGAAACTTTACACCACTTTAAACACTGAGGTATCTTTGCCATCTGAGATAATAGAGGTAGAAGTTTTGTCCTAAAAGATTATTTTTATTGTTTGAGTACCCATGTGGCATAAGGAATATGATCATTGCTTTTAAGGAGATTGTAATTTTTAAAAATTAATTTATTATATTTTTTCTTCTTATTGAGAAATAATTAGCATATATCACTGTGTAAGTTTAAGGCATACAGCATGATGGTTTGACTTACATATATTGTGAAATGATTACTACAATAGGTTCACCCAACATCCATCTTCTCATATAGATAAAATAAAAAGAAAGAAAAAAAAAGGAAAAAAAGTCCTTATGATGAGAATCTTTATGATGTACTCTCTTAACAACTTTTCTATTATCACACAGCAGTGTTAGCTGTAGTCATCATGTTGTACATTACATCCCTAGTTCTTATGTATCTTATAACTGGAAGTTTGTACCTTTTAACCACCTTTTCCAATATCCCCTCCCCTCACCCCCTCCCCCACCTCTGGTAACAAGTTTGATCACTTTTTCTATGAGTTTTGTTTTTGTTTTTGTTTGTTTTTATATTCCACATATAAGTGAGATCATACAGTATATTTCTTCCTCTGACTTATTTCACTAAGCATAATTCTTTCATGGTCCACCCATGTTGTCCCAAATGGTAGGATTTCCTTGTTTTTTAATGGCTAAATAATATTCCATTGTATATATATTCTACAACTTCTTTATCCATTCATCCAGTAATGGATACTTAGGTTGTTTCCATATCTCAGCTATTGTAAATAATGCTGCTATGAACATGGGGGTGCAGATATCTTTTTGACTTAGTGTTTTTGTTTCCTTTGGATATATTCCCAGAAATGGAATTGTTGGATCATATGGTAGTTCTATTTTTAATTTTTTGAGGCTCCTCCATACTGTTTTTTTATAGTGGCTGTACCAATTTACAATCCACCAACAGTGCACAAGGGTTCCCTTTTCTCTGCATCCATGCCAGCATTTGTTATCTCTTGTCTTTTTGATGATGGCCATTCTAGAAGGAAACATAGGAATAAAACTCCTTGACATGGGTCTTGGTAGTGATTTTTTTGGATATGACACCTAAAGCAGAAACAACAAAATTAAAAATAAACAAGTGGGACTACATCAAACTAAAAAGCAAAAGAAACCATCAACAAAGTGAAGAGAAAACTGGCGGACTGGGGAAAATATATTTGCAAACCATGTATCTGATAAGGAGTTAATACCCCAGGTACATAAAGAACTTCTATAACTCAATAGTAAGGAAACAAATGACCCAGTTAAAAAATGGGCAAAGGACCTGAATAGGTGAACAGGTACATGAAAAGATGCTCAACATCACTAGTCATTAGGAAAATGCAACTAAAACCGCAAGGAGATTATAATCTTAATAAACCAGGCATACCACCAATCTATGGATTCATAGATTGATTTTGGAGATACTGTTTAATTGTCCAGGATTGAGGAGGTGTGTCTTTCAACACTTAGCAGTCAGTATATTTTCTCAACTCCATTTTTTTTCTAGACCAAGCTTCCTGAAGCAGATAGACTTTATGTTGAACTCTGAATGAAACAATGATTAGTGGGAGGGAAGATGAAAGATTATGTGAAGCATACGAACACAAGGAAAAGTAAAGAGCAGAAAAATAGGTAAAGGAAACCCTTAGGGGAGGGTTGTGGGGGAAATGGCAGAAGTGACTAGAGATGTTTGCAGTCCTGAATGGCAAATTTCATCTAATTTATGAAGAGAGAAGGACAGGTTTAATGAAAACCATTTGGTAACCTTGGCATCATCATGCCCATATATGGCCAAATTTCTTACGTATTTCTTGATCCCATGAAAGTAACTACCTCTTGTCAACATTGGGGAGATTTGGGTGATCTTAATTTGTGCTACAAGACTTGGGTTATCCTGTTCTCTGTCAATTTCTGCCTCTGGAGCCTGTCACAGCAGTAGTAGGCATGGCAGTAATAGGTTTGAGTTTTTTTCTTTTTTAACTAGGTCTTGGATTGTCACTTTTATTTTTAAAAAATTTTTTTAAAAAGATTTTATTTATTTGTCAGAGAGGGAGACAGAGAGAGCACAAGAAGGGAGAGCAGCAGGCAGAGGGAGAAGCAGGCTCCCTGCTGAGCAAGGAGCCCAATGTGGGACTCGATCCCAGGACTCTGGGATCATGACCTGAGCCAAAGGCAAACGCTTAACCAACTGAGCCACCCAGGCATCCCAGATTATCACCTTTAATAAGAATGTTTCAACAAGTAATATGAACAAAATGGAGACAGTATTAAAAAAGATTGTAGGATGATCATTTCAAAACCAATTTCAGGTGATATTTCTTAGGTAACTAGGAGAAGAAGCCACACTTTTCAAAGTTGAAATGTTGAAGAGTCTTCACAAAGCTCATTTGTACCCCATAAATAGTAAGAAAATCACTTTGCACTTCGGCACATTTCCTTCCCATTGCTAACTGTAATGGATTTTTGAGGGGGTGGAGGTTGATCCAGTGGCTCGTCTTAAATTGTATTGTTAGGTCAGGTTGAGGGAAGCCTCATATGTCCAAGGTGAAGAATTGGCAAGGCATAATTTATGTAATTAAATTGACATCTGTGGACTCTGAGTTGGAGTTTGCTGGCTAGAGTGTCATTGGGACAGAGTAAATCTCTGGTTCTGGTAGATAAACAAATATTTGAACTTTATATGCAAATCTACAATCTGGAGACATTCCTAGTTTGCTAATGGTTTTTCTTCTTCTCTCTCTCTCTCTCAAAATTATTTGGACTTACAGAAAAGTTGCAAAAATTGTAGATAGAGTTCCTGTATACACTTTGCCCAGTTTCCCCTAACATTACGTGACCATAGTACAATGATCAGAACCAGGAAATTAATATTGATACAGTGCCATTAACTAATCTGTACACTTTATTTGAATTAAATTATTTTTCCCATCAATGTCTTTTTTCTCTTCAAAATCCATTGCATTTAATTATCATATCTCCTTAGTCTCTTCTGATCTGGGACAGCTCCTCAGTCTCCTTTGTTCTTCCTGATCTTGATATATTTTTAAAAGATTTATTTATTTTTAGAGAGAGAGTGCACAAGTAGAGGGGCAGAGGGAGAAGGAGAGAGAATCTCAAGCAGACTCCACACTGAGCATTGGAGCCCAACGCAGGGCTCGATCTCATGACCCTGAGATCACGACTTGAGCTGAAACCAAGAGTGAGATGCTTAATTGACTGCACCACCCAGGCGCCCCCATGATCTTGATATTTTTAAAGAATACTAGCCAGTTATTTTGTAGAATGGCTCTCCATTTGGATTGTTCTGGTGTTTTCTCATGATTACATTGAGGTTATGTATTTTGGGCAGGACTGGTGTAGAATAATTTTGTGCCCTTTTCAGCCTTCATACCAGGGTACATGATATCAGTTATGTCTTATTATGGGTACTGCTAACTTTGATCATATATTTAAAGTGGTGCATGCTAGGATTCGCCACTATAAAATTATTGTTTTTGTCTTTGTAGTTAACTAATATCTTATTGAGAGGGATACTTTGAGACTAGGCAAATATCTTGTTTTTCATTATACTTTCATGTACTAATTTTAGCATCCACTGGTGATTCTTGTCAATGTCATTATTACTTTTTTGTTTGCCTAATGGTGATTTTCTATTTCCATCATCCCTTCTATGCTTATTAATTATAATTTTACTGTAAGGAGAAGCTAACCCTCTCCATTTGTTTATTGATTCAACTATTTATTTATATCACTATGGATTTATAGATATTAATTTTATTCCATGTATTAAAATCCATCATCACTATTCATTTCTGTTGCTCATATTATCCAGATTTGGTCATTAAAAGCTCCTTCAAATTGCCCCTGAGGTTTTTTTGACATAGCTCTATCACTTTATGAACACTTCTTACCTTCTAGTACCACAAGATATTCTAGACTCATCTTTTATTTTCTTTGCCCCAGACTTTGAATCAACTATTTCTCCAAGGTGCCCTGGTTTCCCTTTATTGGATAATGATATTTAGAAACCATGATCTATATACTAGATGTGCTCAGTGCTATTGGGGTGTCTTTCTTGTAGACTCTCCCTAAAGACAGAGCTAGGAAATATATGTATACTCATGACACATATACACATTTATTTCTGTATATACTTCTCTGTGTGTATGTATTAATATCTATGAGTAAATACCTCAAATTTTAATTAAACATCATAGGCATTTCTTAAGGGAGTCCTTGTAATCATTAAAGAAAAACATTGGAGATAAGCTTTCTCTTTGGCTTAGAAATAATCTAACATTAAAATTCTCTTCATTCTTGACATTTTAATTTCCAGCACTCCTGATGAGTTTCTGATTCACAAAATCTCTTCTCTAAGTAGAATACTACAAGAAGTGGATTTCTCAAGACAAAAACCATTCCAAAATGATTTCATAGGGCTATCCAGCACATTCTGATGGGTACTCATGCCTCTCTAATTCTCAGATGGAATAAGAATGCCCTGTATTAGGGTTGCAAGTGGTAGCTGCTCTTAAGTGGTCCAGCATTTTAGTAGATGTGTCTCTATCTTTAGATCATTAGTCTGACCTGTGTGCTCCTGGGATTTAAACTAGGGCATACTGGGTAGGCTATTTTTTAACCTTCCCAGAAAAGTATATAAATGTGTTTAGAATCTCTCTGTTTCCTAGAACTCTGAATATGAAGAGACCTGAGCTTCCTAACAATCACAACAATTTCTCAGTGGCTTTCAAATCTTTGAGCAAGAAAGTATATAAGAAGACATGACATACAAAAACTCTGTTAAAAGACAGCGGTGACTAGGTTTGAAATAATCTTTGCGCGTGAGGCAGGGAACTGCCTCAAGGACAACTTATAACCTATGATTCAGCTGTTTTTTATCTGAAACATATCCGTGTTTCAAAGATCTGGTTCTGCCCTTTGGGCCAAAGCTAAAGAAGGATTATAGTTGTGTTCCAGAAGACATGTATTAGTGGTCATTTCTAAGATTGCTAGCCTCAGCATCATCCAGGATAAGGGGTCAGGAGATGGCTTTTGTGGAATGGAGGAGTTAAAATAATCAAAGTAGTAGTATAAAGTTGATTTTGTCTTTGTTTGATAGACATTATGTACCTGGTGGGTGCCAGGCACTGTGCTTGGTAGGTGAGGGTTTTAGAAGGGAAGGGGAGCTTTAAGGGAGGTTTTAGGAGTAGGATCTCATAATTCAGAAGTGAAGTGACTGGAGCTAAGCCTGAGGGTTTCAATATCGGAGAGAAGTAAATGACAATTTCTAGCAATGCGATGGAAAAAGGAAAGGGAAAATTTTTGAGACAAGGAATTCAGAAAGGGGCAACTGAAGATAATGTAAATTTCTGACCTGAGAAGGTGGTAGTGTTGGTTTCAAACATAAAATGGTGGGAAGCTACTCAGCCAGAGCTATTATTTAATCAATACATAAAATAGAATCAAAACTGACTTTTCCAATAAGCTTCCCTTGATGAATGCCTTCATATTATAGAGTGTAGACTTCATTGTCTGCTCATTCCCTAAGAACTTATAAACACACTTTATTGTATGTTATTTGGTATCACTTTGCTTTGTAAATTCATGTCATTTTTAGCTTGTAATTATTTATCCTGCACCTACATCACATGGATCTATTAATATCTTCTTCCAACACACAGAAAACCTTGCACCTTGCTGTGAACACAGTAGTTGAACAAAAACATGTGATATGAATGTTGAATGAAGATTAGAATAATTCATTAGTTTATGCTATTAAAAGTCAAAAGTGAAACCAAAAGTTGATTCATAGTTAAAAATCTGGTTTTCTTATTCATGAGTGTAGAGTTTTACCATAAGACTGATTAAAAACCAATCTTCTGGTAGCTAGACTTACTGTGGTGATCCTTTTGCAGTGTATACAAATATGGAATCATGTTGTATGCTTGAAATGAATATAATGTTGTATGTCAATTATACCTCAATAAAAATAATAACAAAAAATAAACAGAAGACACAAGACAAATATATAACCAGTGGGAGAATATAAATAATTTAAAGATTTTGAAGGTCCAAGTATATAAGGTGGTGTTGAATACTTTGGCAAATAGGAAAGAAAACTTTGCAGGTAGCGTTTGAGTTATTCAGAGAGCAGGAGTAGAGTGAGACAAGCAAGGTAGGAGGAGTTGGGCCCTTGGTATCATAAGGATACAGATGGGGTTTGGCAGCCATGAAGGGCAGGCTGGCCAAGAATACCAAAGGCAGTGACCATTGGTGGATTCTGATATAGAGGTTAAGTGCTAACCCTGGTAGGCAGCTAGAACCTTGTCAAAATAGTGAGCATGGAATGGCTATCACATGCAGTCTAAGAAAAACAGGTAAAATGCTGACATATGAACATGTTAGAGAAGCACAATGTACATAAAATCTAGACAAACATCTCTGAAACTCCATGGTTCTATGATTCTGTATCTGGGAAAATGTAAATCCTATCGACAGTGCATCTCCTAATAGAGAAATTTATGGGAGAATAAATGGAATAAGAAAGAGAAACAAAAACAATCTTTTGAAATGTCACCAAACTAAAATCCTTAACAGATACAACACAATGAGGTATATCATTAAAATATATTCTTAACAGAATAAAAGCCTAGGATCCAAACATTGGTTGAAATATAAAATGCTTTACTAGGGAGGCAGTGAATTAGGAGCTAGTCACATCTTAAATTTGCCATCAGTGTTTCTTTGTTGAAGCCCAGAAGCCAGAGCAAATTGAGCTGATGGTGCAAGTTAGCACCATGGTTTTACACAAGATTCTGGAAAAGTAGGATTCTTAAGTGAGGAAAGCTTTTTGAGTATAAACTTAAATATCCACTTTTGCCATAAGAGCGTTTCCAACATGTTACAAAGAGCACCATGGATGAAGATGTGTTGCAGCTCTGAACTTTTCCATTCTTTTTCTCTATTTCTTTACCAGGTGAAAGCTTTATGTTGAAATATATTGGGTCCTATCTTTAGCAAGTCAAATAGCTGTGTTTGAACTTATTTTTATCACACAGAGATGCTAAACCATTGTAATCAGACTTATGCCCCTTGCCACAAAATAGGTAGCAATTGTATTTTGAATAACTTGCTGTAAACAAGGGGAGTTTTGTCTTGTATAGCAAAGGTTTTGTGAGAGGCATTCTTCAGAACAGTATCCATTCCCGCTGGTTAGGGAATCCAAGGCAGGGCTTGCTGTTGGCTGATTGTGGCTGAGGTCACCTTGTAGTTGGCGGGCATGGTTTGTTCTTCCGAGCAAGTCAGAAAATTGACTGATTTTTGCAACTTGCTCAAGCCTATTTGAAAAATGAAATCGGACTATGGGAAATCTTGTTTCGGTATGAAAACTTTGTCTGATTCTATTTACTTCTTGCTTACATGGGAACTCCTAGCAATGCTTGGAGCATCTCACCTGCTGACTTGGATTGTGGGGCAGGAGACTATTTTACTGTGGAGTGTTCTCTGGGATCTTAATGGTGTGAGATAGCCCTTCTGGGCCTCTAGTTCCACTTCATTAAACTTGCATGATGTGACCCTTATGAGCCCTTCAGAAGTATTCAGGGACTAAATAACAGGGTCAGACCTTTTACCAAGAGAATTTCAGATTCTAGCCACAAAACCATTCCGTGTGTCTCTTCCTGTTCTGCCTGTCGACATGTGGACTCATGGTGTTCTTTGCCTCTGATGGCTGTTTCTCTCCCTCCCTTCTTCCCCTCTGCAGACATGCCTTGAATTGGAACGCTACCTACAGACGGAGCCTAGGAGGATCTCGGAGACCTTCGGTGAGGACTTGGACTGTTTCCTCCATGCTTCTCCTCCCCCGTGCATTGAGGAGAGCTTCCGGCGCTTGGACCCGCTGCTGCTCCCTGTGGAAGCCACCATCTGCGAGAAGAGCTCGGCAGTGGACATTCTTCTCTCTCGGGACAAGTTGCTATCTGAGACCTGCCTCAGCCTCCAGCCAACCAGCTCTTCTCTAGACAGCTACACAGCCGTCAACCAGGCCCAGCTCAACGCAGTGACCTCATTAACGCCCCCATCGTCCCCTGAGCTCAGCCGCCATCTGGTCAAAACCTCACAGACTCTCTCAGCCGTGGATGGCACGGTGACGTTGAAACTGGTGGCCAAGAAGGCTGCACTCGGCTCGGTCAAGGTGGGAGGGGTGGCCACGGCAGCGGCGGCCGTGGCGGCAGCTGGGACAGTTAAGAGCGGACAGAGCGACAGTGAGCAAGGAGGGGTGGGGGCCGAGGCATGCCCCGAAAACAAGAAGAGGGTTCACCGCTGTCAGTTTAACGGGTGCCGGAAAGTTTATACAAAAAGCTCCCACCTAAAGGCCCACCAGAGGACTCACACAGGTAGTGGTACAAGTTGGCCGCACGTGGTTTCTTCTTCTTCTCCTTCCTCCCTTAGGCTCGCGGTGGGCAGGGCTCCCGTGTCCCCAGGAGTGGCATCGTGCTGATTCGGAGGTGGCAGCCCGACGGGAGGGCCGGGGCGGGGCAGCAGAGTGCCGCACGTGTGACCTTGAGCTCTGCGGATGTCCTCGGCACAGGCCGTGGGCTTGTCGCTCGCTGGCTGTGCGATCCTTTCGGAGGCAGGGCCAGCCACAGGCTAGAATCACACAGTTCCAAGGAGGTCTGAATGGGCCTCTGGTAGTGTGACTCACAGCCGTACACGGTACACGCGCTTGTCACCGCCCTGACACTTTTCATTGTTTTCCGAGTGTAGCTCTGCGGTTTTGAGCAACACTGGAATCCGAGGAGGCACGTTTGAAAGAACTCACAGTTAAACAAGGTAGTCGGGGTGTCCCTCTTCACTCTTTTCCCAGCATCCCTGATTTTTCATCAAAGTCACCAACAGCAGGAGGGTTTCAGAGTTCATTAGATGTGATCATTCTATAATTAATTGGCATCTCCTCTTTTGCATTGTTCTCTGGCACGTGCTTTATGGAGAGACGGCAGAATTGCTTTTTAATGAGCTTGTTACTGAGAAGTTGCTAAAGTGATTACATTGCTATGTGTGTGGGAAGGGCGAGTGGTAACCGACGGGGACTGTATATTTTACTCAAGACTTCTGCGGTGATTCCCAGGAATCATATTGATCTTTGGAGCAATGGGATTATTTGGAAGAGTGGTGTTTATAGAGAAAAGAGTGAGATTGGCATTTTCCTTGAAACTGGTCTTTGTTCTGTGCTTTGAGGTACAAGCTTAGGGCTGGTGTTTCTTCTTGGTGTTAGCATCCTAGGAGCAATTACTGTCATTGGTGGTTTTTAAATGAGTCCTGGCTGTGTCGCCTGAACGGTTTTGCATACTGCTTGCACAGTACAGCTGAATTAGGGAAAACTCTGAAAGTATAAGCAGCAGAGTAGGAGTGCAGTCCGGGAGAAATGGGTGATTGGATTTGAGCCAGGAGAAGTGGCTGGTGGGAGTTGGTTTTGGTCTTGAGGCTCATCTTCCTGGTGCTCTGTGATGAGTTTCTGTCTGGACTAACCAAGGAAGTGTGCAGTGCAAAACTCATTGGCTGGAAAATCAGAAAAACCCGGGTTCTGGTTCTAACTCTGCCACTGACTAGCTCTGTGACCTTGAGAGTGTCCCTTTACCTTACTGGGCCTCATTTTCCATATCCGTCAAACAGACTGACTTAAGGTCCCTTTCAGCTCTAATGCTCCGTGGTGTGGGAGCATGAAATACTTTGTGTGATACAGAAGCACTTTCCTAAATAAGATGTGTAATATGTGTCTAGACAAAATCACCATTTTGAACCTCAGAGTCAGTCCCATGCATGGGAGGACGAGAACACACTGCTTTCCTGCTACACAGGACTTAGGCAGGTACTCCAGTTCTGCACTTAACTTCCTATGTAGCTCTTGCTTGGTTCATGGGAAGGTCTCCTAACATGACTTTTGAACCCTGTGGCTCAAGTGCAGAGTCCCAGTGAGGGTTTCCCAAGAGTCTGAGTGCCCCACCCCACAGACACCAAGGCTAACAGTTCCTGCTCAAGTCAGCTTTTGTTTTTTTCCTTTCTGATATTGTCCTGAAGGTCATTTTTTATTTATATTTCTTTCTTTCTCAAGTCAATGAGTAAAGTCATGACAAGACATTGCAGTGCTCCCAGGCTTTGATGGTGACTCACTTCCCGTTCTCCCCAGGAAACCAGAGAAAGCGGAATGGAGCAAGAATGTTGAGCTTTGTTGGGGGCGTGGAAGGCATGATTATGGACACATTTCTGAATTACTGACATGAAGACAGGCTACATCCTGTCTAGTAGGAAGACTGGACAGCTCTGGGGAAGCAAGATTCTTTTTTTTTTAAGGGGGAGTCCAGAGCATTTTTCTTCTTTTTCCTATCCCCTTCTCCCAACAGATGTGTCAGAAGGAGACCTCTTTAGGAGTGATGCCTTATTTGGTGCTTTGTTTTTTGGGCACGGTCTACTCAGAGTGATTTTCAAGGTGGAGCTCACTATGTTCCCCAGCACCTGCAACCACTTGCCTTATGGTGGACTGATGTGGAAAGACTCCTCCCCATGGGGAATTTACTCAAGGAGGCGCCCTGCAGTATTGAAAGGCAGGGTTGCAAAGTGGTTGAGAGTGGGGGCTTTGTAGTAGGTGGACTTGGGTCTGAGTTCTGGCTCTACTCTTTCTTAGATTTGTGACCTGGTTAAGTGATTTATCTTCCCTGAGTCTCAGCTTAGTCATTTGTAAAATATAGGGATAATTTTATCTATATCCTAGACTGTTTTGAAGACTAAATGAATCAATATATGTAAAATACTTGGCAGATTGTAAGAGCTCATCGAAGATAGTAGTGGAGTTGGTTTGTAGTTATTACAACAGATACTGATATTGATTAATGACGATTGTGTGAAAAAACAGCTCTATGTAAGCTAGAAATAAGGCAAAGTTAAATACCGTCAAAAAGCGAGAAGCTTTTCCCTCACTCTTTGTGGGGGTTATGATGCTCAGGGACACGGGTTGTAGGGAGCGCATCTGGACGTGCAGGCATTGGCTTATTGAAGGTGGCAGCGCTGTAGAGCTTGGCTTTCCTAAGACAATACAGAAAGCAATCACCTTGCATCCTCCAGAAGCATTTTGCCTGTAAAACCTTGCTCAGAGATAAGCATGGAAGGAAACTTTGGTGCTATAAGAAAGAGAAACAGGAGGGGAGCTAGAGGTGAGGATGGAGGATGGGGAGAGGGAATATGAATTAATTTGGATTAAATGGATGAGAATCAGAAGTATTTATTTGGAATTGGTGTGAATGGGGCACATGGGGAACTGAAAACAAAGGTGATAATTTATGTGGTGTGGATGAACTAAGAATAATGAAAAAAGCATGAAGGGTGGAATCAAATTAAGTGTAAACATATAAAGGCAATGGACTAGTAAAAGCTTGAGGGCAAAGGTGTATGGCGATGGGAATTCTGGTTGCAGGAGTGGCTAATATAAGTGAGTGATGGGGCAGGGCTGCCCACCAAATGTTGAAATGGAGTTTAAAAAAATGGGCTCTGGTTGGATCCAGGCAAGTTATCTTAACACCGGGTTCACTTTAATTCAGTGGAAATATTTCTTTATCTTTCAATTGGGGCAGTGTTTGGGGACAGGAAAAAAAAAAAAAAGAAGAAGAAAAAGAAGATGAGAAAACCATCGGGTAAAAAGAGGGAAAATATTGGCATTCTTTTTTCTAGAGTCATATATATGCTCTATCTCTTCTATATGGTAATATGTTGAAAAGGAGACACAGTTGCAAAAATGAAATAAAATAAAATGTGTGGGTCTCCCTCTATGCATAAGAAAGACAATACATTCTTGGTAACATGGATTTGCTTGCACTGAAGAATTTTTAAAATGTTATTCATTTAATCTTTATATAGACAGAATTTACTGAGCTGGAAAAGATAGGCCTTTTTTTTCTTTTTTTTTTTCTCCTTCTGTGGCTGTTCTTTTGAGGATGCTGAATCCTTCAAACTTTTTGCCCTGGAGGATGTTAGGCAGTGAGGTGATTTTTTTTTTTTTTTTTTTTTTAAGGTAGCAGATGTTCAAGTTGGTAGCTAGGGCACAAATACTGTTTGCCCAAGGAGGTGAAGTTGGGGATGGGGGAACCGAGGGAGGGGGGAGATGAGGCAGGGACTGGGACAAAGGGAATATTGTGAAGTCGCAGGATCTTAGTGAAAGGAAGCATAGAAAAATGGACATATGGTTTATTCATTGCGAAGAGCACTTAGTGCTGGCATGTGCGTAAAAATGTCCTTTAGCAGCCAAACCATTACAGACCTTTCTGTCCCACTCTGTTTTCTGGTCTTTGTGTAACATTATTTTTCTTGCCCAGTAATTCAGTCATTATGATCACAGGTTTATTCATCTTCTTGGAATCAGCTAAATAATCCTTATATGTTGATACAAAGGAAATCTTCACTTTCAATTAAAAAAATCACTTTACTATGCTCGTGTTCAGCAAAAGTCAATTTATTGAAATGTTAGTAGTTTCTACACAAAAAGAGAAAGAAAGAAGTGTTTTCTACATTTCTTCTTGATCACTTCTAAGGAAGAAAAAAGCATGTGACTGAAATGGCGTTTTGTGTTAATTGAGCCGACTTTTCTAATATGGAAACTCATATAAAAGCATGTCCACATTTATACTTTTCAGAGTGAGTCATGTTGATAAAGTCAGGACAAAGGCCAGCAATGAAATCTTTGGTAGTTGGTCACTGAGGAGGGAGAAAAGAGGCCATGTTCTCACATGTCTTACTTGGAGGAGTCTTTCTATGGACGGGGGTTGCTTTAGCGTAATCCATGGGTGTGTGGATAAGGACATTCTGGATTTTGCATCAACGAATGTAAAGGGATGCTTTTTAGGTGGAAAGATAACACAAGTGTGCAATTTACTTAACAGTTTATGTCTGCTGTGGGGCAGGTCTTGAGGTGGCACCATTTTTAAGTTTAACTCAGATTTAGGGAACTAGTTTGTTTTCAAATGAAAAGGTAGCTAAAAATATTATAAATAAAAAGATGAGTGTCATGTTTAAAAGGCAAATAGAAGTGTTTATTTTATACATATAATGAAAGTTCTTTAAAGTTTGAAATGTAATTTATTTATTCAACAAAGATAAAACAATTGCTACATGCTAGGCATTGTTCTAAGTCTTTTACAAATATTAACCTTTTTAATCTAATGACGTAGGTACTGTTCTTATTTTATAGTTATGAAGGAATGAGGCCCAGAGAGGTCAATAACTTGCCCAATGTCACACAGCTCCTAGGTGGCTGGGCCAGGATTCAAACCAAACAGTATTGCTCAAGTCTGAGCTCTTAACTTCTATGCTAACAAACAAGGGGAAAATAAATCAAGTAGATATTCTCTTAATAACTCATTATTAAGAGGAAATGAGAAACATAGTTTAAATACAAATGGACAATGAAAACCACTTTGAGTGTCTTCTAAATAGAATAAAGTTGGGAGGGTCCTTAAACATACTGCCTCATCAAGTGACTAACGACCAGAACAAGGAAATTACAAAGGGATGGTCTTCCGTTTCTAGGCCCATTATTGTTACGGTTATAGTTACTGTTATTATGGTCATTACTATTAAACCATTTTTTACCTTAGGATTAAAGAGAGACTTTCTTGTAACAGTCCCAATTCACTCATTAAAATGACAAATGCTAATACTCCATCCCTATGAAATTACGGCAAGCATTATCAGATATGGGGAAACTGAGAACCAGCAGTGTAAAAATGCCTTACCCCAAGTTCTGTGACCTGCCGTGGCAGAATGAAAATTTGACCCAGGACTCCTGTCCCTTGGGCTTGCATCCTATTCGATAGGTGATCATCTTATTCACTTTGTTTGTTCTATCAGTCATCCCCAAAGTACGCACAGATGTCCGGTGCTGTGCCACTGAGTAAGCAGTCCCTGGGAAAGGGACAGCCCTTCCAAGAAAGAGTGCAAAGGGAGACAGAGTGCTGAATGAGAGTAGGGGCGCCTATCAGAGGTCAGAAGCAGCAGTGAGGACGATTTAGAAAAAGTTGTTTTTCTCTTTTTTGGACAGGGTGTTTATTCATGCTATTCATCGTTTCAAATGATGCCAATGTGATAATACACTAATTTATATAAATAGGAGACCTAATTCAAGGTCAGGCATATCAGCAGGATAAAATTAAATACCTCAGTCTGGAACTGTAGGGGGCCCATCGACCACTTTCAACCTCCTCAGCCCCATAGATAAGAATTCTTTGAATTTATACAATAGCAACTGAAATAGGGCAATTTTAAGGCATTAAAGGGCCTTTAATATGCTGAGACACATGGCTGCTAATGAAGTTTATCCATGTGTTGAGGCAGAAACTCATTAAAGCCCTGTTATGGGATGGAAACTAGAATAAGGGTTAACTGTTCAGTTCACAAGGTGGAGAGAGTTTAATAGAAGGGTGTGATAGTTTGGATTTAGCATATTCAAGAGCTTAAGAGAAAGAGTTTGAAAAGAACGGGTGTGAATGAGATGACGGAAAACAATTGACGGGATAATTTTATGATTCAAGAAATTCTTAGAGCTTTACCACATGATAATTTAGCAATATGCTAGCTCTTAACATTTATGAAGATAAATTTCAGTAAACATATATTGGATGGAATGGTGTAAACTCAGCATATACACAGCAAGCACATTTATTTTATTATTATAATATGGTAATAAATGTAGGCTTCATGGGATGCCTATTCCAGATGTCCTTTTAATGGATAATTGGTAGTCATGAAGTAAATAAACATGTTAAAATGAGAATGGAAGGGAAAGAAAAAAGCATGAAATTAATAAGTATTTCATCATAAACAATATTTCTCGAACCCCCATTACACTACACACTGTTCCTTCCCCCATCTCCGAGGACCTTGCTTTTTGATGCAAAAACCTGAAAATGGTTTTATAAAGTCACTATATTTGGAATCTGGTCTGAAAAGAGAAGAGAGCATGGATTGGGGTGGGAAGTAGGAATGAGGGAAGAGAAAAGAGGAATCTCATTTCAGAAAAGGCAGCGGAAGTAATAGAATTTTATAAATTCTAAGATTTAAAGGTTAGGTCAGCTTTGTTTGATGGAGAAGAGAAAAAGAAGGTCATGAGTAGTCTGTGCAAATGAACGAGTGACATTGGGAAGGCCAAGTGTGGACTTAAAATAACTGTTCTCTTTAATAAATAGATAATGTACAGAAGCTGTTTCTATTATAATAAGAATGTTAATGACCGTGATGATCATGGTTATCCTGTACATATTATACTGGGGAGATTAAGTGGAGCTTTGTAAAGAGTATCTAAGTGATATTATAAGAATTAGCTGGGGGTAGACAATACTTATGTCTTATGTCTCTTGAAGTTAAAACAATAATGAAGTGATTCCGTTTGAATCAGACAACAAAGGAGTTTAAGAAGGTCGTGTGTAATAAAAAAACAAAACAAAACAGTTTTTAAACTGGAATAATCCTTTTAAAAAGCTTAGTTAAAATATAAGGAGAGATGAAAATATATTTGTAAAATGAGTATCTTTCTTTGAAAAATAGCCAGTTTGAGTTTCATAGAAATTATAGTTGAAATCTTGAAAATGGATCAAGAGAATGCAGACATTTCATGTAAAGAGGTTAGTTCTGATAAGAAAATGGAAGTTTTTGGGAATCCAGCCTACTGTGGGCATATGTGTAGTGGGACTCAAAGCTCTGTCAGGTGACTCAGGTATTCAATGGTGAGAGGCTGGCTCTTTCCAACCAGGCAATTTCTATTTGTCCCCACCCTGATGGAGGTGAACTGGATGGCCCTGGGCAAACCTGTTTCCCAAAATCTCAGTTCCTTCTTCATGCCCCACCTAAGAATCTTACACCTGATGCTTGCCTGCACTGAGTCACTTCCTGCCTTTGAAGCCTTCCGTTATTACCTTTCCTTACGTCAGAATGAAATTCCTTATTGTTATTATTTTTTTAATCTTTGATTATGGGAGGCTGTGAGTGGAATTTCAGGAATCTTCCAGCAAATAAGGAGGGAAGGTGGGGCGGGTTGGAAGCTGGGGCAGCATTTCCCACCTTGACTTCCTCCCCTTCCTTCTTCTGCTACTGGATCTTCTACATTTTCTAAGAGTAACTTCTTTTCAACCATTTTTAAAAGTCATATATTGATATGACAGTTATTAAGCTAAATGTTAGTAGAAGGAAGACCGTTCAAAGTAATCAAGAGTTAGTGACATTTTATTGTGCTGGTTATTTGGCCAACCAGTGACAGAGTTCTTTGCCGGTCCTGCGGTGTCTCCATGTTTGGTTGCCAATGTTAGAATCTGACTAGCTTATGTAATGGAGGTCAACCCACTTAAATTATTTAAGAGTGTCTGCAGTGAGAATAAGCTTTTCATGGTTTGTCCCATATTTCTGTTCACCTTTCCTTCTCCTTCACCATCTGTGCTTATTGAAGTAAGAGAGTCAGGGACTGACCCAGGACTGGACCCCAGAAGCTTTTAGGGATGGAAGACCCGGGCACCCCATTGCTAGTTCCTTACAGAGCGTAGGTCCAGCTTTGTCCTGAACTAGGCCTAGTTGGCAGATCCCGCCCACCGCTGCCCCGGCCCTGGCCACCGCCTCTTTGTTTTTTTGTTTTTTTTTTTGGACCCTCCATCTTTTCCTTTCTTCCCTTCAAAAGTTACCTGCATTCAGGTTAGACCCCCTTTATTTTGTTTGCAAAATAAAATGCATTTGTAATTTAAAACTCATTTTATATTGTAAACCACTCATCTGGTGTCATAAAACATAGAGTTAGGCTTCTTTTGTTATTTCTGCCTTCAGAATGCATCCTCTTTTCATTACTCTAGTTGACATTTAATTTACGGAATTCAGTAAAGTAAAACTGTTATGCATATTGTTTTCAGTCAAACAAGGTACAGTTTTTTAAAATCCCAACTTTGTTGGGCTAGGATAGTTTCAGTTGTTTCACTAGGTTAGCTAAAGTTGGTAGAAGCCATCAATCCTTTTGTTCTAGGGAAGGAAGCCAGAAACCCTTCAGTTGAGAAAGTCCTCTCCCTTCATGGTAGGTTATTGCTCAGTTAAGTGTGTTATGGTATATAATGTCTTCCTCTGGAGCCCTTGCTATTTTTATATCAGGGAATATTTTGTAAGAAGGACTATAAATTGTTCCACAACTGAAGGCACTTTTAAGTGAGAGAAGTTCTAGGAGTCTAATGGATGCCCTAAAAAAAAAAAAGTAGAATTATATAGTCTATGCCCTGATGAATAGAACCCATGAAAAGGCTTGACTGGTACATATTCTAGTATCCAAGAGCAGCAAGATGCAGTAGGATTATCTGAGAATAGCTGTGCGGTAGTCGTTTTTAAAAGTTTTCTGTCTTCATTTTGTGTGTTCATGTGGGTTAATGTCACCTCATGGAATTCATTACTGGGATTATGAATTTACCATGTTTGAATCTGCTTACTGTGGGCCACACACACTCTTTACCTGTACTCAAGCTCTCTTGTAGAAAGGAAATAATGATTGCTCATACTGAATTCTCAACTGGTCATGAACTTGTTGAAACTAGTATTGGTATTTTTAAAAGAACAACAAAAGATACATCTCCCTTCTCTGATATAGGTAATAAGACATTTTATGTTCCTAGCATTCAGGAGAGAGTGTCAGAAAATCAATATGAATAAGTTCAAGTACACAGAGGATTCAGCCTCTTCGGAAATGTAGCGTATGGCGAAATGACAGTATGCATTATTAAATATTTTTTTGCTTCACCCACATGTAAATATTAGCATATAGAAAAGGTACCATAGGCTACTTACAAATTTAGGCAGAAGGCGATTTGCTGGCTTTTTTGTTTTTTTCATTCTTTGTTGTTGTTGTTGTTTAGTGTCTCAAGGCTTACAGCTAATCTAAATTTGAAACTAAATACTGTCATTATGGAAGATTTTTTTCTGAGTTCTTCCAATTTCTCTGGGGACAAAATAATGGCCGCTCGAAGCAGTGGAGAAACAGTAATTAGGGCAAATAGTAATACTGTGCGTGATTGAGGAAAATGTGAGGAAGGGAGGGAGAAAATGCAACAGACAGACTTGTACAGCCTGTTACTAGGAAACCACATCAGCATTAAATACAGTGTGCTAATTGGCTATCCTGTTTCTGCCTGGGTACCAGCCTGGGCCTGCTACACAGCTGTTTCTGCTCTTTCTGGTTGCTAGGTAACTGCATCATTTTTTTCCCCCCCTCTTTGTATTCTGGAGGCTAATTGGCTACTTCTGCTCCTGGTGTTGCTGCTGGGTACCAGTCTGGGCCTGCTGCTCTGCTGTTTTCCAAAGGGATTTAAAGGGGGGAGGGGAGGAAAAAGGAAAAGGAAGATATGCTGGCAATTAATGGAGCATAAGTGCAAATTCTACACAATGTCTGGCACCTGCGTCCCCTCATCCTGCTTTCTCAACTAAATCCTTTAGCTATGAAAACACATTCGAATCTTGGAGTCTTTCTTTTCTCTGCATACCTTTTGAATGTAACTTAAAAGAAATAAGACATTTGAAGACTACTTAAATGATGGATTTAGTCTTCTTAAGAAAGAACTGGCAAATTGTTACACATTTATATTTGCTACAGGCACTAATAGTATTTGCACAAACATTAAAATTACTAACTTAATAACAAAGCAGCATCTTTAACATCTTAAAGGCAGTGCCGCTTTATCTCTTAAATGGAACAGGTTCTTTTGTAGCCATTCTTCTTGATATCATACAGAGTATAAAGTAAGAAATAAAATGGACTAAAAGCAATTATTGGGTTTTCCAACTGTTTTGTTCATTAAGAAGGAGTAAAAGGAGACTTCTAGATCCATGACTTTTCATTATGGATGCCATTCCTTTGATATGCACAAGAAATGTCTCAGATGCTTTTTGGTGGTACATGGCTTTACCCAGAAGTAATGCATGTTTTTGCACACCTTATTTTCTTTCCTTATAGCAAATGAACAAATGTGGTACAAAATAAACCTAAAATCAGTTTTGTGATTTTAAAAAAAGTGTAATTGCTTTCTATCTGT
Source organism: Leptonychotes weddellii (assembly GCF_054177405.1). Taxonomy (NCBI): domain Eukaryota; kingdom Metazoa; phylum Chordata; class Mammalia; order Carnivora; family Phocidae; genus Leptonychotes; species Leptonychotes weddellii. The sequence goes on from NC_138371.1 coordinate 26,141,231, forward strand.
TGTATCTCCTATTTAAGTAGAGGTTTCCATTTCTCACTGGAAGTGTGGGGAGGAGGATTCTTCAGAAGTGAAGTGATGCTTCACGGAGGTTTCACTTTAAATGGTTGAAAAGGGGTATGCAAATTGAGGCCCCTTGAAGAGGCAACTTCATTGCCCTGCAGAGGAGCTATTTTATTGAGAAAACTCTGAGCACGTTGTGTGACTGTGCTCAGAAATAGCGAAGGCAACTCTTATTTGACGCTAATGGCTGGTACTGGTTCTCCATACTAATGGGATCTACCACCCCCTATCGAAAGTGAAGCTTGGAGAGTTCTATTCAGAGCAACAAGCCCTGCCACTATCAGACCAGATCAGGCTCCATGGAATCATTTCTGCATAAAGTATCCTTAAAATAGGTAGGAGACCTCCAACTAGGCTAGGATGATGGAGAGAATATTGTAGTGTCCCAGAGACCTTAAACCAGCTAACCAGTAGTAGCTTTCCAAATGCAAAAGAAAACCTTATCATCAGAGGATAATGACAGAGCCGGCAAAATATTATTTCTGCTACCAGTTATTAATGACTCAGAAATACTTCCTAAGTACTTACTTACTAATTAAGTCCTAAGAAGGACTTAGCCATTTGATTATGGGAGCCATCAGATGTCAGAACATTCCTTCATCGCTTGACAGGTTTTATATTCTGACTTTGGGAGGGGGTGGTTTTGATTTTTTGAGCCTTTAGTCTTTGTTGATGGTGGCTTGTCAGAATGACTTTCCATGTGTGTGTATTATGGATTGTCCCTAGTCGACCGAAGCAGGATCTGGAGTGAAAAGTCCAGAGATGTCCGGGTGTCTTTTCCACCACTCTTCACCCATCCATTGGGTGTGGTTACATATCTGCACTCGCTCTGGTAAGACCTGAGAAACAGGGGTTTTCGAAGGCTAAAGTCGTCATGGATAGCCCCAGCCATGAACGAACACCAGTACCCACTTCTGAACCTCCTCTCTTCCTGCTTCTCTGGGTGGGCTATCTTTATTCTTTGGATGAAAGCCATCGTGGGAATGCAGGCATGAGGAAAGGAGGCATCCCACCTAGCTGCTTCAACCTTTCGATTCGCCTCTGTCACATTCTTGGCTAATTCTCATCCCCACGTAATACTACTGCCTCTTACATGAGGTAAATCAGTTGACATACCTGGAAGAGAGGAATCTGATGGCTGCGGTCTGCCCAGCAGGGCTGTTGCTAACCCACATCATGCCTTTGTGTGAATCAGAAGCAGGTGCCCCTCCTGTGGGGCAGGTGCACCCCTGTGCTCGAGGGGTGGAGCTGGAGTCAACCCTCAGCCCTTCAGCTGGACACCCCGTGCTCACACCCTCCCAGGGCTGCCTGCTCACCACGGGAGCTGAGCCACTCCAGCGGGCCTTCCCTGACCCTTCAAGAACTTGTGAGGCTAATGAGGTGCCAGCAGGGACATGAAAGTTGCGTGCCTGTTTAAGGGGGGTCCTGGGGCCTCCTCTCAATGGCTAAAGGGCCATTATATGTGAGAGCAAACCTTTTAGCCCAGCCATTCTCCCCAATGTGAGATCATTAGTTGCCTAATGCAGTGATTCTCAGCTTGGGCTGATTTTGCCCCTCAGGGGATGTTTGGCAATGTCTGGAGACAGTTTTGGTTGTCCATCTTGGAGGGGGGTATTGCTGCTGGCATCTGGTAAATGGAGGTCAGGGATGCTGCTGAATATCCTCTAGTGCATAGGACAGCCCCCCCGACCCCCCACTCAAAGAATCATCACACCCTGAATGTCAGTGGTGCCAAGGTTGGGAAACTCTGGCTTCACACAACCTTAGCTGTCCTTTGCTTCTTCTCTTTGTGTTACTCTGCACCACGTGCAAAATACTTCCTCATCCTTTTAAGAGCACCCACCAGGTCTTGGTCCCCTTTTATGATCTTTTAAACGTTGACTAAGTATAAATATTGTATAATTTATTATTTTCATCAGGACTTAGATGTGCTGGTCTCCCCCCTTATGACATCAGGGATATCTCTCCACCTCTGCTAGATGCTTAGCTTTCTAGATTCCACATTTGTGATTGGAACTCTTGACAAGCGACATCCCCCTTATCGCCGCCCCCCCCACCTTGCTGAAGGCTCCTGACCTGTAATAATTTGAGATTTTGCTGAGGCAGGGATTTGAATCACATGAGCTGCCAGGCTGGTGTGTGGGAGGGAGGCTTTTCGCCAAGTGGGCTTAGCTGACCGGGCACTAACGATCATATTCTACCTGTCCTCTGACGTACAGCAGCTTCACTGAATCACAACAGTTGTTTCCTTGTTATCAAAAAGAAGGTTGACTGTTGGTGCAGAAGTAAGTGTTTTCAGTCAGAAAAGAGAACTTTTCTTAGGAAAACCGCATTGCATTCGGATGCGCTCCTGCAGCACCTTTCCTATCGTTCATGATTCCGGTTCACACCAACACCATGTGGAAAGTACTGTGAAGCAGTCTGAGTTCTCAGGGAGAAAGGTGCTATTGGAGGTAAAGAGATTTAAATGGCATCTAATGGACACAAACTTTATGCTTACATTTTGTCAGGAGATGTGAATTATGCATTGGCCCTTTCAGCTACATTCACATGCATAGAAAATAATATTGTCAGACATGTCATCCCCAGATACAGTGGACAATATGCTATTATAATTGTACGGCATTGTCCTTGCTGTTTGGAGATAATACTGCTGACGTTATTCCTCTCATCCATGTGAATGTGGCTGTAGGGAGTTCGTGACATCTGTGTCTTTCACACGGATTAGCTTATCCCTTGCCTCTTGGAGGGATTGCGCTTAGCGAGCCGGTCTCCTGGGGTCATGGTAAGTGCCATGTTTTGGATCACAGTTGTTATCGGACCTTAGTTTTAGGCCCAGTGGGCAATTAGGAATATTTAGCTTGATGACCTGAAGACACAATGGTTATGGAGACCACTCCCCAGAGCAGATGGGCTAAAGAAAGGGTAGGCTGAGACCTTCCTACTCAGATTGGCTTTGGGAACGAGCAGGCAGTTGGGGACCCAGCCTGGGAATGGCTGCCTCCATAGTATTGCTTTGTCCAAGTAAATATGCAATAATATCACTTGCACTCACCTTTAGAGTTTACTAAGTGCTTTCACATACCTCATGTCATTTCACCTTCACTCACTTGTGGGGTAAATATTCTCATTGCTCCCATTTTATAGATGAGGAAGCAGAGGCTCGGAGGATGATCTTTCACAGGTTTCTCTGCTGAGCTGTAGAGCCAACTTTACGCTGTTTTCCCTTTAGAAACCGTTTTTTTTTTTTTTTTTTTTGCGAGGGTGCCTAAGTTAAAATAGGATATAAATGAATTTAGGTGTATTGTTATAGTTCAGCAAAATAAATGGCCTAATGTTTGCCATTCTACTTATTTCACACATATGCTAAGTAACATATGAGTTATTATCTTACTTGTTCAATGTGACAGCAAATTCAGAAGAGCTAAGAAAACAGAATGATATAATGCAGAGGAGTATAGTATATTCCTATATCCTGTATGTTTTGATTGAACTTAAAAATCCTTGATCTTAGTTGGGTTTTTTTCCATTTTAAGAAAGAAAGCTGGTTTCAAAGATGCGAGGTATTGATTCTCGAAGTGATATCTCAATACCAGTGCGTTTGCATATTGTAGGAAATTTGTGGAGAGAAGTCGTAAACAGAAACTTCTCCCTGACTCCTTAAAAGAATGCACCTTAGCAGTCCTCGTTTATTCCTAAACTGAAAAATCCAAATGGAGGTGCCTTCGGGAAGTTGGAAGAAGCTATGAATGGATGGATCTTGGTGTACAAGTTGCCCATTGCTGTCTTAGGGGAGTGTGAACAAACAGTTTGTGCTTTTATTTTTATTTGTATGATAAATGTGGAGTTAGAGATAATCGTGTTTTATCCCTCTTTTGCCCCACTTTTTGGAGGCTATTTACCGATGTATTAAATGTGTTATGGAGAAAAATACTTGCTCCATACAGGAATTATGAATCCCCTAATGGGCAAAGACCCCAAACTCAGGTTTAGATTCTGCTGCTGTATGCAGCAGTCTGTCCTCTGTATTCACAAAAGCACGCGGTGAGGGAGAAGAGGTGGTTTCTAACATTCTGCCACAAGGATCTACAGGAACCTCCAAGCAACGGGCACTTGCATTGTCCTCCAGAGGTCTGCAGAAAGAAAAGGTTTTAAATTTTTTTTTTTTT
>NC_138371.1:26145959-26246572 GCF_054177405.1 Leptonychotes weddellii
TTTTTTTTTTTTTAAGATTTTTATTTATTTGGGAGAGAGAGAATGAGAGACAGAGAGCATGAGAGGGAGGAGGGTCAGAGGGAGAAGCAGACTCCCTGCTGAGCAGGGAGCCCGATGCGGGACTCGATCCCGGGACTCCGGGACCATGACCTGAGCCGAAGGCAGTCGCTTAACCAACTGAGCCACCCAGGCGCCCCTGCAGAAAGAAAAGGTTTTAACACCAAAAGACAAATCCCTGGAAGGTGGAAGGAACGGCACACATGACCCCTGTGGGCTTTACTTTTTGAGGATTGTTTGCCTATATTTATTTATTTATTTTTTGTCTGATTCTGTGTTCCTTTATATCTTTGTATTTCCAAATTTACTTTCCTCTTTTATTTATTCTACCTGCCAAAGAAATAACCTTCATAAATCATTAGAGTTGGCAGGGCCCCCATCCTGCCTTTGATATTTGCCTTTTGCTTGCGAAGTTTGCTGCTGGGCATATAGAAGGCTTCCGGAACCCACCTGTGTGCTTTCCTCTGTCCACACTCAGGTCTCCAAGTTTTTCTGTGGTCTGTTCTGTGGTCTTCTTTGGTGTCCATCTCCTCCACAAAAAATGTTTAATAAGGAAAGGCAGGGACTGGAAAGAATCCTTTCAGCTAAGGAAACCTTTCATACTTCCTTCCCACTACTGTCATTGCTCAAGCTGGAAGGACCATAGGCACAAAGCTTACGGGATCAATTACCACCAGCTCACTGTTAACCATTTTTTTTTTTTTTTACTCTGTTGTGGGAAGAATAAAGCAATAATTAAAATTAACTGAACAGCTTTTGCTCTGTTGAGGCGTTAAATCTTTGTGTAAACACAATCACATTGTGCAAACATAGGTCTTTTCAGCTGGCTGATTTAGACAGTGAGGCCACTGAAGTTTTGAGGTCTCTGGGTCAAGGGCCCGTTTTGACACGGTTTGAAAGGTCACCTGCTCATTTGTGTCTCTGCTGCGCTGCACAGAGTGCCCTGAGCGGGTATGATCCCTTGCCCACCGCCACACAAAGAGGAGCCGGCTGGTGTTTGGCAGATAGCGGGCTGAGCCGAGGGGGCAGGAAACCTGCGCACAAAGCGAGACTGTGGCACACAGGGCGGGCGGGGAGTGCTTGCGAGCCCCCGGGGCCCCGGCAGTGACACAGTTCGAATGTGGAGAAAACAGCAGTTATAAAATATAAATGTGTTTGTTATTACACTGGGCCCATGCTATATAATTTTACACGCACTCATATTTGTGATTTATGGCCGCAGCTCCATACGGAAGAGAAGCGTGCTAATTTACCCAAATTGATAGGGAGGCCTCTGAAGATGATCAAATTAGAAGCAGCGGTAACTGAGAAAAAAGGGCCTCCTAAAACAACAAGAACAACAACAACAAAAAGTGGCTGCTGTGTCAGAAGCACCCTTTGTTCATTTCGTTTGATAAGCAGAGCTTCACTTTAATTATTCAGGATAAGGCTTGCCCTGGAAGGAGCGTGCCTCCCACATCCCTGCCGTGCGGCGTGGTGTTCGGTTCTCCATGCAGGGGACACCGAACCAGCCTGCCCGGCTCTTCCGGAGCTTTGTTGTGCTTTTGCCTCCGAGAGGTGAGCCGGCTCAAGGCTGGAAGGTCCTGACGCACCTGTCGCCCTTTTCTGGGCGGCGGGTGTCCAGGGCGCTGCAGCGAAGGAGGAGGAAGGCCTCCTGGCCCCAGCCCCGGTTTGGGGCGCTCCCTCTATTTCTCAGATGCTGTACCTGTGTTCTTGTCCTGCATCCTCCCAAGGTAGGCGGGGCTTTTCCCCAGGAGGGAGGAGGAGATGTAAACCTGAAAGAGGCCAGGGGTACCCAGCTAGTAAGGCGCTGACCTGGCTTTTGAGTCTGGTCTGCCTCCGACGCCCGTTCCCCTGCCGGTCCCGTCTCCTGGAATTTCCTAGGAAAGAAGCCAGGAAGAGGCCTGGGAGCAAAGACCCCACCCTGCTTCCACTGCTGCCCATCCCAGTTGTTGTGCCTTCAGCTCATTTCCTGGTCCCAGCAGCAGTTACCCTCAGCGTTCCCGACAGCTTTCCAAAGTTTTTTTGTCTGGGTAGAATCTTGAGTTACTTGTTCTGGGAGCTTTTCAGAAGGAGAGCACTTTGGAACAACATGCACTGGTTCCAGAGCCTCCCGGAGCATCCGTGATTCATGCCCCTTGCAGGGGAACTTCATGCAGACAGCCTGCTGCCATCCCAGGATAACTTGATGGGCCATTTTTACGCGATGCGTACTTACTAGGGTGTGGAAGCTGAATGGCCACCCAGTCTTCATAGCAGAACCTCGGGAGGCATCCCTGATCCGTACCCTTTCCTTTCTCCCTTCTTCATCAATATCCGTATCTTGTTGGCACTACTTCCTAAGGATGGTTTCTCTTTGTCCACTTCTCTCCATCTCTGCTGCTAGGGACAATGCCATCCGTGTTTCGGCCACTATCTTCTGTCTCCCAGTCCGTGTAGCGCCTCCTCAAGCGCCCTCCCGCATCAGCTCATTTCCCTCTGAAGCCCATTCTCCATTTTGTAGCCAGAGTTTTGAGAATTCATGTCTGATCGTGTTATGCCTCAGCTTAAAGGTTCACAATGGCCGCCATTGTTCTTAGGATAAAGTCCAAATTCTTAAATGTGGCCTATACGATCACTGTCCAATAGAAATATATAATGCGAGCCATGTGTATACTTACATATAAATTTTCTAGCAGCTTTATTTTCATTAGTTTATTCAGTAATTACTTCATTAGTTAGTTGTACTAATTAATTACTTTAATACTAGACTTTAACTCAGTATATCGAAACTTACCATTTCAACATGCAATCAATACAAACAATTGTTAATGGCCAATTTTACATCCTTTTTTTTCATACTAAGTCTTTGAAATTCAGTGTGTATTTTACATTTAAAGCACATGTCAATTCACGTTGCTCACATTTCAAGTGCTCAGGAGCCACCTTCAGCTGGTGGCCACCAGATTAGACCATGAGCATCTTTTCTTTCTTTTTTTTTTTTTTTGAGAAAGAGCGAGCACACAAGAGCAGGTGGGGAGATGCAGAGGGAGAGGGAGAGAGAGAATCCCAAGCAGGCTCCATGCCCAGCACAGAGCCTGATGTGGGGCTTAGTCTCACGACCCTGAGATCATGACCTGAGCGGAAATTAAGAGTTGGATGCTTAGCCGACTGAGCCACCCAGGCACTCCTGGACCGAGCACATCTTTAAGCCTTGTGGTCTTTAAGCACATCTTTAAGCCCTGCTTGATTCTCCAGCCCTATTGTGACTTCTATCCCTGCAGGACACACACTGCAGATCCTCTGTGCCAGGCATCTGGGCTAGGTGTGGGAGAGGATGTGGCAGAGGGGTAGAAAAACTCACCCCTGCTAAGGGGTTGGAGGAAATAGCCCAACAGTGGGCCGTCTTCATTTTACACTTCTACTCTGCAGGGCTCTCAGGCACTCGGGGGTATGGGTTAAGAATGAAGCCTTTGTTTAGCTATTGGCCTTGGGGGGTTTCCATTTTTGGTTTATCTAGGGCTATGTCAGGCTAAACAGATGTTCTTTGAGAAATTAAAGGGATTTAAATGGAGAAAACACAGGTAAAGTTGATATGTGGTATTCTCTTCTGAGGGAAATGGACTGCCTGTCCCACGCCGAGGTCCCGTAGCGAGCAGCACTGTTCTGTGAGTGGCAGATGGGCCTGGGGGAGTGGGTGTGAGTTGTAGTTCACACCCCTGGCTTCTCGTCGCAATAAATTACTTCTTCACTTTCAAAAAGTTGGAACAGCTACCGTAGGGGTGCATCTAAATATTTCTGACATTCTTTCCAGTTGAAAGATTGGCTTTATCAGAAAGTATTTCCACAGGAAATGTAAACATTTATTCTATTTTAATGGCTGGCGTTCCAGTAAGAGTCAGAGTAAGGTAGGGGTTAAGCCTGTGGACGGAAGGTAAAGCTGCCTGAGTTTAAATCCTGACTGTGTACCACTTACGAGCTGGAGAACTTGGTGAGTGGCTTTACTTCTCTGACCCTCCATTTTCTCATCTGTAAAATGGGGAAGATACTAGCATGTGTCTCACAGGGCTGTTGAGAGGATTCAAGGAAAGAAAGTTCATGAAGCCTTTAGTTTCCTATAGTGCCCGGCACATAAGGAGAGCTCACTGAATATTGCCCCAGGATTTGTAAACCACTACCATTGATTGAGGATGGCTGGATGGGGCCACAGTCTTTGGCTCAGGATGGTCATTCAAGGTGCTTTCTCTGAAAAGATAACGTTTATTGTCCAAGTTGTGTATAACGTTTTGTGTCTTTCTCTCACACTTAGTTTTGTATTCTATGTGTATCTCTGTGAGGAAGAAAAATATGGACATCTCATCATGGTTTGATTCTGCCATCTCTATCTCCAGTAGGAAAAGCCAAACATATGTCAGTGCATGATATATGAGGCATGGTGAGATATACCATATTTTATTGGTACACAGACTCTGGGCTTCCTTTCTAAATGTAGTGTTGGGTTTGTGCTGTTTGGTCTAAACTCTTTGGCTTTCTATCAATGACATGTTGCCGGTTGAAGCACTGGGGCTTGGGGTATTGAGTTAAATGAAAGGAGGTCTGCTCCTAAGACCATAACACTGATCTCTAACCATTTTAGCTAACAACAATGACTGCAGGCCCTTTATTCACAAGGAAAGTATGTCCAGGGACTAGGTTTTGATATGAGCCACCTTGCATAAAGGAGGATTTTTGTTTGGAATATTTTAATAACCATCTTGCCTGTAAGTGCTTTATACTATACAAAGCCCTTGCACAGATAATCCTCTCTCTTCAGACTTCAAAATAGTCCTGAAAGGCCAACATCAAAGAAGGGGTTAGCCCCACCTTGCAGAGGAGGAAAGTGAGACTCAAAGAGTATGTAACTTTCCTAAGATCACATAGTTAGTAGGAAGAACTGGGACTAGAACCCAGCTGTCCTGATTGTGAGTTGTGTGTGTGTGTTCCACTAAACTGTACTTGCACACTCGAGACACCATTTACAGGAGCTCTGGTAACCTTTCTGAGTAAAAAAAGTGTGACTGAGATGTGAAATAATGTTTATACTGTAAGTTGGGGCCATTTAGGCACGTATCGTTTTCATTCATCAGTTTCTGTTACCCTTTGAATTATTAAGAACATAGATGAAACTGTTTGTAACAGAGACGCAAGCTAGCAGAGGCTCTAAAAAGATATGATTTTTTTTTCTATTTCACATAAAAATCCAGAATCTCAGACAGCTGTGCTCTGAGAAGTTGTTGGAAGCTCAGACTCCTGTCCTGTTTGTCCCCTGTCCTTAGGGTTTCTGTCCTTTAGGAATTGCCTGTGTTTGTGGGGTTTGGGATGGCTGCCGCCAGGCCTGCTTTCCAGGAACCTACTTTTCATGCAGCTATTTTAAAAGTGGGAAGGGGAGAGGATGTCCCAACCTTTTAAAGTACAGCTTGAAATTGCACTTGTCACTTCCACTCACATCTCATCAGCCAGAACTTAGTCATATGTCAACATGCTGCGGCAAAGGAGCTGGGAAATAGTCTTAATTTTGGGTGGCAATGAGCCCAACTAAAATTTGGGGGTTCTCTTACAGAAAAAGGGAGAATGGATATAGAAAGTCAACTGGCAGTTGCACTATGCTCTTCTCTTAAGAATAGTTTCTTTTTAGCCTGTAATGCAGACATTTGAACATGAAACACTTGAGTTCTGAAATTCTAAATGTCTAACATGGTAAGGGAAAAATTTTAGTGTATTCTAGTTTGTGGCGCATTGCAAAATCAAAATAACTGCACGAAAACTAGGTTCCTCTGGCATGCCAGGAGTTCTGAATGGAAACTTAATTTACATTTTGCATTTTATGAGAACAGTGAATTACTGGAATAATATGAAGTGAATGGGAAATTAATAACTTGAGAGAGCAAGCTTATAGGATCAAAAGAACCATATCTTAGTATTTCTTGCACGTTTCCCCCCCTCAAAGTAAAAAGTCACATTGCCTTGACACTTTTGTCCCAGGATGAAAATTAAATAGAAGAATAAAGAGAAAGTATTTTGTAGCTGTGGGTTTAGAACAGACAAAATTGAGGCTGTTTAAGGTTACAGGTGTACAGGCTGACAGATTGTGGGGGGGTGTTTCGATGTATGTGGGTGTCAGTATGTTTGGGCTGAATTGTTTGCAGATTTGGTGGGGGGATGTCTTGTGTGTGTGTGTGTGTTAACGTAGATTCCATGGGTGGCTTCAGTCATTGTGTTTTCTTCCTAATTATTCATATTCTGGAGCAGCAGAAAGAGGAAGTAGGAGGATCTAGATTACAGTGTTTAAAGAAGGTTTGAAGGACTTGTAACATATGTGCGTGTTCGTTCAGTCAAGTTCATCAAGGGTCTTTGGCATGTCTTTGGCATCCTGAGTCTTGGAAATACTAAAATGAATAAACCTGGTCTCTGCCCTCGAAGGAACCATTGGGTTTTGTGAGACTACATCATGTAAAAAAAAAATGACTCAAGCAATATGATAAGACTCTTCTAAAGGAAGTTATAGGAACAGAGAGGAAGCAGCACCCAACTCTACCGGAGTTGGTCTAGAATCACTTCCCAGAGGATATGCTTTTTAAAGTAGTAGTGCCACACATTGGGCCAGGCTCTGAGGATACAAATATGCAGAGGCGTGGGTTCTGACCTCACGGCAGTTAGTCTTCTGGGGGGAATAGCTTGTCATCAAGGTACCACAGGGTCTGGCTCTTACCACTTCTCCAGCCATTCTTGAAATTCCTCCTTATATGCTCATCCTTTACCCCAGCTCTAACAAACCACTGTCTCTCGTATCTGGGTCTTTGCACATGCTGTGGCCTCATGCTGTTTGTATGCACCCATGGGGCTTCCCCACCTGGGAACTCCTCTAATGCACAGACCCTTTGCTTTTAGCTTTAATCTCCAGCACTGTCGTTGCTCAGTACAGATTAGACTGATAATTAATGTAGATGGACTCCAACTTGTCACATTAAAGAGGCTGTATTTTTACCATGAATGAATGAGACCAGAAGTCTAGACATTTGACTTTGCCTGCTCACCCATGGACAGAGATGAGGTATTTCAGATAATGCATGTTAGGGCTTTTGAATCTGGAAGGCAAGGTGGTAACAAAGCTTTCTGTACTGTTAATTTTTGATTGATCCCCAATCTGTTAATTAGCAAGCATCCCATGGAGTATGTATGATGTGCCTGAGCCTGTGCTAGACATTGTGGGTGATGACAAAGAAGCAAATGAGAATCATCTAGCCCTGTGCCTGGACACATTGGGTTCTTAATCACAGTTGTTGAGTTGGCAGTGTTAGGCATGCCAGTGTTAAAAGCACTTTCTGTATCATGGGTGGGGCAAGCAGGGCGATGGATCAAGGCATAAGAAATTAAACATCTCCCAGAACATAGTCAATAAGTAGCCAAAGACTGCAAATTCTGACAAGACTGTAGATTTCTGAGCAGGAGAAACACTTCAGACTGGGGTGATATGTGGAAGACGGATTCATTCTAGTAGACGACATTCTAGTAAGTGGGACAGGGTGGGGAGGGCTGCTTGAGGGTGCTGGAGAGCGAGGGCTGTATGTAAGGAGCAGTGGGTAGATTAGGGTAGAAAAATAAGTGAGATGATTTTGTGGACATCTGTTTTTAAGTACATAGGTAGTGGTACATGAAGAGCATCTGTCTTAGGTTATTATTTGTCAAAAGAAGACACTTGAATTTCCCTTCTGAGTTACCCTTTTCTTATACTTCATAGTCGGGTAAGGTACATATTTGGGTTGCTTTAGCTAATGAGGAAATTCAGTCTCTGAAAAACAGTGTTTGATCATCTTGGAAGAGAGTTATACAGACAAATTGATGTTTTAAAGCTTGGGTGATTTAATATTTACCTCTAAAAATCTCTAGAGAATTAGATCCATATCTACTCAACTTGAATAGTAGCTGGTCTAGGGGAGGGCCCATCTCTTTATCATTTCTATGTAAATTATCCACTTTGGGCTTCTTGAAGATTGATAAAGTTACCTTTTTTTTGCTTTTTAATTTTAGGGCAAATTGCCTATAAAATAATCATATGCTTGGGTCACCTTTTCTCCATGATCTGCATTTATATAATCAGGAATAACAATTAATATTAGCTTTAGCTTAATCAGAACAAATTCAGATGCTGAAGCCAATCATTTGATAGCTTCCAAAATCATATCTGCGATGTTTTTTGGATTATCCACTCCCATGGGTTTTCTATACTACTGATGCATCTCTTTTCATATTTATCAAACATGTAGCAGAAAGTTAACTTTCATCCTAATAGTAAATGATTCGGGCTTATATTTTCTCATTTTTAGTTAGTGAAAAGTTCAGTATGCCTAGGACAATAGATTAGGCATCATCAACTACTGTGATATGTATCAGTTGATGACATGCATAGGTCCTGGGTCTCATGAGGTTTGTTTCAGCCTCCCCCCAGCCCCCCCGCCTCCCACATATCCTGGACCTCCATGCACCCTCTGTTTCCATGACTCTCAGGTACCAGCCCTCTCACACTGCCCTCAAGCCCCCTCCAATCCTCTCCAGGAGGTAGCAGGTAAGCCTACCTTACCTCAAAGCTGCGTGCTCCACATTTGTTCTTTTCCTTACTACTACCCTCCATGCAGAAGAATCTGTTTCTTGCGATACACACTTGAAGTCGTACACCTGTTTCCAGCCTCTGCAATGAATTGGATCTTTGGGGGAAGGGTTCATGTTCTGGGTTGGTTTACTACTAAAGAGTGCCTGTCTGCATCAGAGATGTCACTTTCTGAGTGGCTGTGATATTAACTAAGCTTGGAACATGCGGGGAGCTAAAGTAACCTTTCCTTTTTTGTTTTTTTTTTAAAGATTTTATTTATTTATTTGACAGAGAGATAGTGAGAGCAGGAACACAAGCGGGGGAGCGGGAGAGGGAGAAGCAGGCTTCCCGCTGAGCAGGGAGCCCGACGCGGGGCTTGATCCCAGGACCCTGGGATCATGACCTGAGCCGAAGGCAGCCGCTTAACGACTGAGCCACCGAGGTGCCCCTAAAGTAACATTTCTTTCTCTTCATTCTTAAAATTGAATTTTTAAAAGTGACTCAAAAATTAATAGTTTGGTCATTGTGGTTGTCATAGGCCGTGCCTGCATACATCCTTTGCAGTATGGTTGTCTTTATATTTGAATGCAAAAAACCAAAGACTGGCCATGAGTTTAAAATTCATATTTTGAAATAATCAAGTTCCTATCTAAATGCATCAAAGTGAATTATGGGAAATTGGCTTACAGAATAGTACCTTTACTACTAAGTGGAAGAAATGTCCTATAAATTCATATTCAACAAATTCACATGGTGTCATCGTCGTCGTCATCTTGACAGGAAAAAAGATGAATGTTTTAACAACTTTTTTCTTCAAATTCAGTTTATATCTAGCTTTTGACTTTATTGTAACCCTGGTAATCACCAAAATATGCTGAAATTCCCAAATTGACATTAAACTTTCTTTGGATTTATCTCTGAAAAAGCTGATAAAAATAATTTTAAAAAATTAATCTTGAGGGGCACTTGGGTGGCTCAGTTGGTTGAATGTCCAACTTTTGGTTTTGGTTCAGGTCATGATACCAGGGTTATGGGATTAAGCCCCAAGTTGGGCTCTGTGCTCGGCGAGGAGCCTGCTTGAGATTCTCTCTCCCCCTCCCCCTCTGCCCCTCCCCTGGTACATGCGTGCACACACTGGTGCTCTCTTTCTTGCTAAATAAATAAATAAAATATTTTTTAAAAATTCAAAAAAATATTAATCATGAATAGCAACAACAAAGACAAAAAGGATAAAACCAAAATAAGAAAAAAATGCAAAAAAAAAAAAAAGAAAAGAAAAGAAAAAAGAAAAAGAAATTAACCTCAGTGCCAGAAAAGTATGTAGTTTCCCTACCTGGTCATGCTTACCTATTTCACAACATGAGAACATATAACTTTAGGTATGAGTGTTGAAGTCTACATTTTTAAGTGAGTTTATAGTCTTTTGAGAATTACAATAATACCTATCCTAAAACTTGTGGTATTTTTGTTTGTTTTTTGAGGGGAGGGTATGAGTTACACCTCACTCAACCCACTAAAAATATTAGAACACTATACATTTTTAATGAAATAAAGATTCAGTTTGACTTTGAGAATATTATGAGACCCCTTGGTCTAGGAGAAACATGCTGTGGTTTCTGAAACAAGCATTGGGATCACAGGCTGCACACTGAAAGAACTTCATTTGCCAACAGCTATACTTAATTCCAGCATCTGGGGTAGTTGCCAGTTTTCATGACCAACCCAGTCTTCCTCGAACATTTCATACACATTCACCAAGAATCTAACACCTCACTTCCAAAGACTTTTTGGTAGAAGTTAACAGTCATTAAAAATGGAAGCTGGTGCCCAAAGATTTGTTTAATCTTGTGTATTTCCTGGCTGTGCTTCACAAGGTAAGGTAGATCTGAGAAGTGATGCTTGGGCTCTTTAAGTCTCGTGGAGAAGCCCATGTGCCCTTGCCCTGCACACAGAGCTGACACAGTCTCTGTGCTGTTAGCCTTCTCTGGCCTCCGCACGCCTGCACCCCTCTTCTGATATCCCCATCATCATGATAACACCTTCCGTGCATTTGGGACTTTGTAATTGACCAGTAACTTCCATATACTAGATTCCATTGAATCATCATAACTAGGAGGGAAGTAAGACAGATTTTTTTCTATTCCTTCCCCCCACAGTTAAGAAAAAGAAGTCTCAAGAAGAAATTTACTGACTCTGCAAGGCCACATTGCTATTAGGCAGCAAAGGCAGAATGAGAAGAATCTGGCTTTCTATGGCGAGTCATTTTTTGATAACGAGTCCATTTTTCTCCAATAGAGCAATGATTCAAGTTTCATCGAGGCGTCAAGGGATGGCTACCCTAATGCTCCTACAGAGTCCTAGAGATTTCCTCTCCCACATGTCATGCACATTCCTTTATCAAACACGTGGGCCTTGTGTAGTTCGTATGCAAGCGTGGGACTTCCCCACCTGGGAACTCCTCTACTACAGAGACCCTTTGCTTTTAGCTTGAATCTCCAGCAGTGTCATTGCGTGGTAGAGATTTGAGCCAACAATTAATGTAGATTGAATCCAACTTGCCACAATGAAGAGACTGTATTTTCATCATCAGTGAATGAGACCAGAAGTCTAGGTATTTGACTTTGCCTGCTCAGCCGGAGACCCAGATAAGGTGTTTTGGAGAGATGCATATCAGGGCTCAGGGATCTGGAAGGCAAGGTGGCAACAAGCTTTTTGGGCTAGGCATGGGAGAAAGTTTATGGTCGAGGTGATGGTGGGGTTTCCATATAGAAAATATATTTTAAAACAGTGCTGTCTAAAATAGAAAGCAAGTTGTATATGTAATTTAAAATTTTCTAGTAGCCACATTTTTTAAAAAGTGAAAAGGAATAGGTAAAATTAATTTTAATAATAATATTTTACCTAAACCAATATATCCAGACTATGATCATTTCAACATAAAGTCAATATGAAAAAAATTAATGAGCTCTATCTCACATTCTTTTTTTAAACTAAGTCTTTGAAATCCAGAGTGTATTATGTACTTACAGCATATTTAAATCCATATGCTGAATTTTCAATAGTTAAAGTTAAATGTTCCTACCATAACAAGAGTATAAAATATTCTTTATAATGTTTCAGTTTTAATTTTAATTAAACTTAGATTAGAAGTTCAGTTCTTTGGTCACCTTAGCCACGTTTCAAGTGCTCATAGCCGCATGCGGCAAGTGGCTACTGTCCTAGACACCATGGATGTCAATAGTTGTGGGATTATGTCAAAATTCTTTCCCACGCCCCTCCCCATATTCTGAAGTAGGAGCTACCCTTATTGAGGGCATGGTTTAACTTTTAGGTTATACATTTTATTTTATTTTATTTTAGATTTTATTTATTTATTTGACAGGAGAGACACCGCAAGAAAGGGAACACAAGCAGGGGGAGTGGGAGAGGGAGAAGCAGGCTTCCCGCCGAGCAGGGAGCCCGATGCGGGGCTCGATCCCAGGACTCTGGGATCATGACCTGAGCCAAAGGCAGACGCTTAACGACTGAGCCACCCAGGCGCCCCTTAGGTTATACATTTTAAACAGCCATTTTAAGGTGATGATCCAGGCTGTAAGGATGTAACCTGACTGAGGCCGGTCATCGTTTCATTAGTTGTTTTCTGAATGCCAGAAAAGAGAGGAAGCTTGTGTGCTCAGGGCAGTGACGGCTCCTTTATGCAAATTCAACCGCTCAGGCGTCCCAGCACCTTGGAGGCTGTTGGGTGAGCAAGTAATGGATGAATGAAAAAATCAACCTGGAACGTAAATAAATGAGAACACATTTTGTTTTATGTAGTTGTTGTAAATGCTCTTGAAGTTCTAGAAAAGAAAGCCTTTCTCTCGTTTTTCAACAATCACCTAATCTAAAATACCTTGAAAAAAGAGAATCTTGCAGATTCAGCTGGAATCCAAGAGGAACTCTGAGCCAGTTTTCCAAAGCAGAGTTAATAATTTGGGGTGTTTGGGCGCCTGGGTGGCTCAGATGGTTAAGCATCTGCCTTCGGCTCAGGTCATGATCCCGAGGTCCTGGGATCGAGTCCCGCATCGAGTTCCCTGCTCAGCGGGGAGCCTGCTTCTCCCTCTGCTTCTGCCTCTCTCGCTCTCTCCATGTCTCTCATGAATAAATAAATAAAATCTTTAAAAAAAAAACAATTTGGGGTGTTTTTTACTTGCAGCTCCGATACCCTGAGAAGGGATTGCCAAGCTGAGGAGTGATGTTTACTGCTTACTCTTTTTCCAGCGTTAAGAGAGCTTAGTGACATTTTCTCTCTCTCAGTGTCTTTATTCCCCAGGTGGCTTAAATTCTCTAGTGCTGCTGAATGTAATGTGGAAGCAATTGCCTGGTTTTTGCTGATTTCCTCTAGATGTACTCGGTGGCAGTGCAAACCCATTACAAAGTATTCTTCCTCTTTTCCATTTTACTTTTCATTTCCTGATCTGCAAAATTTCAGGTTCCTCATCCAAGTCCTAAGGAGACCAGGACCTTGACATGCCCAGATAACAGAAATTTAGTAACATTTTTTAAAAAGTAAAAAGCAATAGATAAAATTAGTTTTAACAGAAATCTGGACATGTCAAGGTCCTAGTCTCTCTAGGAATTGGATTAAGAACTTGAAAATTTGCAGATCAGGAAATGAACGCAGAAGATTTGCATTAACGATGTTTATTTTCAAGGGGTTTTTAAACCTGGAATGCACGATTCTGACATGTTCATATTTTATTCCACAATCTGTATCTTACAGGCCAATTTATGGTGCAGTACATTTGACGTATCATTCATGCTCTCCCAAACACATATTCAGCGAGAACCTTTACAAATGAGTTGCATAAAGTGACGCACTTGGCTTCCCAGAGGGGATGTTGCTCAGGAGGCTGTGGTCCCAGATGTGAGCTGAATATTACAGGAAGATTTTCAGGATACGCCTTTCTTTAGGCTCGGGCAGATCGAGAAGAAGTGGAAGTGACCTATGATGGTGAAGGAATATTTAATCCATCGTAGTTCCGTACTTCATTCCCTGGAGTAGAGGATTGGCCAGCAAATAAACATTTTCTACTCTTAAGCCAGTTCAATACGTAGAAAGCCAGGGGCTGAAATCACATAGGCTGCCCTGCCCTCTGTGTCCCTTGGTTCCTCGTTGCAAACCAGGGTGCTTTATTCATTCACTGTATCCTACGGGACTGAGCCAGGCCCTACTTTAGTGCTCTTGGTACCACAGCAAACAAAGCAGATGCCTGCACAAAACCTACGTTCTGGCAGGGGAAGCAGACAATAATACAAACGACATGCAGTCTAATTTCAAAGTGATTGAGTGCTATGGAGCAGGTGACAGAATCTGCTGTTTTATGGAGGATGGTTGAGGCTAAGGGCTCCCTGAGGAGGAGACGCTCTCGAGCAGGGACCTGACTCAGGTGAGGGACCAAGTATGCCAGGCAGAGGGGTTAGTAAGTGCAAAGGCCCTGAGACGGGGGTAGGAGATGGGATTAGAAAGGGGCCAGATCATATAGACTCTATACCCCAGGGCTGCCCAGGCTTTTGACTTGAATTCTGAGAATGACAGCAAGCCACTGCAACATTCACACTGTAATTTCTTCTTCTTCTTTTTTTTTTTTTTTTTTAAATTTTATTTATTTATTTGAGAGAGAGAGAATGAGAGACAGAGAGCATGAGAGGGAGGAGGGTCAGAGGGAGAAGCAGACTCCCCGCCGAGCAGGGAGCCCGATGCGGGACTCGATCCCGGGACTCCAGGATCATGACCTGAGCCGAAGGCAGTCGCTTAACCAACTGAGCCACACAGGCGCCCCCACTGTAATTTCTTCTTAACCTCGTTTGGGTCATGAACTTCTTCGGCAGTCTGGTGAGGTCTGTAGAATGCTTCATGGAGTGTTTTCAAATGCACAAAATATAATCCAGGGGGATGTCAGAGAAACCAATTATATGGAAATATAGACACTAAAATCCCCTAGAAGGACCCCCCCCCCCCCGTGCTGATTATATTTTCAAAGGATTCCTCGGACTGCTGTAGGGAGAATGGACTGTGGGATCCAAGTCTGGAAGCACTGAGACCAGCAGGCTTGGAGCCAAGCTGTTTCCATTTATCCTATGGAGCGGCGGTCTCTAAAGTAGGGCGTACAATGCAGTCTTTTTGAGTGCAGGAAGAAAAATGTAAACCTTCTATTTGTATTTAATTTAGTCCCATTCTTTTTAATTTCTGTATTGAAAGCATATTTTATAATATCCTAACATACTAAGACATCAGTACGTTTATACAATTCATGAATAAATCTACTTGTATTGGAGGTACATGTTCAAAGGTATTTATGTGCATTTTGACCAATCAAATTTGATGATCATGATGTAGAGAGAGTTACTCTATAAGAAACTAAAAAAAAAAAATGCCATGCTGGTTTAGCCCACATTCCATTTCAGAGGCCATTCTGTGGGAGAGCATGAATTCTTGCCATGATTCAACCTTGCTAAATGTCAAGTCCTGTTTCTCAAGCATCCTTAGCTCTCCTTAAGAGCCCTCATACGGCTATAAATGTATTTACACCTGATTAGACCTACTATCACCTCTGAGGGAAACACGTCTCCTGGGGTTAATTTCTAGATAGGAAAAGTAGATCTTGATATTCCACCTGCAATTCAGGGGGGTTCTGACCGTGGCTCCGCTTCTGGCCCTGTGAACTGTGCACGCACTACCATGCCCCCTCGTCCATCCGATTTGTGCTGTGCCCGCCTTCATCCACACACGCCTTCCAGCCTTAGTCCTAATGTTTTAAGTTTCTCTCCCATCTGCCTGTCTCCTACAGACCTCTCCTGAACATTTTTGATCATTATTGAGTTGCTGTGAGCTGGAAGGCAGGCATTGTCCCAGGTGCCATACAGTATAGTGTTGTGCAAGGGTGTGCTGTTTTCTGTGTTCTACCCAGGAATAGTGCCTGGAGTGGAGCAAGGAGAGAAGGAGGGTGGAAGAGAGGGCAGGATGAAGGAGATAAGCTGATTTTGCATGAAGTCCGCTCCAGTTAAAACTGACTGCCCCTTTCTCTTTTTTCCTCCCTCCTTGCTTTCTTCTTCCTTCCCTCCCTCCCTCTGTCCCCTTTCTCTTCCTTTCTTCCTTTCTTTTAGAAAGAAAGCCATTCTTCTAGAAAGAAAAAAACCCAAGATTTTTATGAAATACACAGAAATCTTTATGTAGGCTGTTCAGATGGAAACTAATACATCGTGGATATAGGTGGTTCTGCCCCCGACATCAAGCAGTGGGTGCTGGTGTCTAGGGAGGTGTGATCTTGGCCAAGCAAAGTACTGACAGAGGACTTTCACTGATGCCTCTCAAGTAGGCACTGGTTTACAGAAGCCGATATGGGACCTAGAAATAAGGCCAGCCTAACCCCACCATTTCTGAGCCCTAAATATGAAGTCATATTCCCAATTCTTTATATGTATATTTTGCTCCTCTGATTTCTGTACTCTGCCTGTATCAGGCACTGCTCCTTCGCTTGGTCGAGTTCTTTCTTGGTTATTTTAAAGTTCATATTAGTGAGCATTTGCTGAAATGGCAACTTACAGGTAAATGAATCAGACACTGGAAAAATAGATTGATGAGGCACCATAATATATCTTGACTAAACCATAAGGACACAAAAGAGCTTCTTCTGCTAGCAGGAAACAATGTTAGGTGATACAACTCAAAGCCAAGTCAAACTATCTGTAGTTTCTGTCTATACACTGGCAAAAGGGATACTGAAATAGCCACTGGATAGGATAATTGGCTTGTGCCAGAACTAATTGAGAAATACAGACTAATTGAGTCTGTATTATTTTCTGGGAAGTATCTAAATCCTTAATATTAATCGTCAAAACATAACTATTTAAAAAATTCACCAAGGGGAAAAACCAAATGGTTTGAAAGAACAATTTTTCAAAAATACCTGAAGACATCCACTTGAACCTCCATTTTCTCTCTGTCCTTCCTCTGTCCTTCAAAATGTGGTTGCCTATGATGGATGGGTTAGTTCAATTGTGGGATTGATTTTGGGGACAGATGTCTCTGCTTGTGGCTATAGAATGTCGTGGGATTTCCAGATGCCTTGTTGCATTTGGGGTGTATTGGGTCCCCCAGGCTCCAGGAACCTGCAGTGTTACTTGCCTTTGAAGGCCTTGGGTGGGTGGAGGGCATTGTGAATTTCTAAAGTCGCTGACGTGCCTCATTCTCCTTTTTTATTTGTTTGTTTGTTTGTGCCAGATTTCCTTGAATAATGGAGCCTGGTGGGCAATCAATCACATTAAGTAAAGGATGCCAACACGCCTCTCAGGGAGGGCCCACCTCTCTCCAACTGGGGTCTCTTCTTTCCCCTCAGCATCCCATTCCTTCATAGTAGATCGCAAGAGCACTCAGTTTTTCTGGAGCATTCTCATCAGTATACTGAGAAAATATTTAAAACTTAAAAACACTGTTTCTCCAATATTAGGTTGCCCAGAGTGATTCCAGACTCAGCTGTCTGGAGCCTGAGCTTCGAAAGTTTTGGATGACAACCTTTAGACAGCTTCTGAGAACACAGGTGTATATGGGAGGAAGAGAAGTTGAAATTGATAGAATATTTACCTTGCGTCTGGCTCAGGATGTGTGTCCTCTATATGACAACATATTTAAACCTCACAACAAACACGGGAAGCTCAGCCCCATTTGACAGAGAAAGACACTGAGGCATATTCTGTAATGAACGCCGATCCCAGGTGTGTTAACTCCAAAGTTGATTTGACAACCCCCCCTTCTGCTATTTTCTTTTCAGCAGGTACAATTTTCTAAAATTTTGGCTTTAAGCATCCAGAAGGTGAACTTTTAACACTGCTCAGTGATTCTTTTTTTTTTTTTTTCCTGATTTCCAAAACTGAATGGGTTTCCTCCTGTGCTTCTAGCCCTCCTTCGTGTCCTCTTGGTTCCCTTTAAAAGAAATGCCTGTGTTTCTCCTTCCTCTTCTCTATGGGCCGTACAGAGCAGTAGCTCACTAGGGCATCGATTTAATGAAATGAAACTTTCAATCATGTTTGGTTCAATTCTAGGTGATACAAATAAAGAATTGTGAGCACTTTGTAGTCAGGTTTAAAGGGAAGGAAAAAGGTGGGAAGAAGAAAGTGGGTCAAGTATAGTACCTGGGCAATGTCTCCTTAAGCGCTGCCTCATGAAGGTCTGGCTATTAAAAATAGAGCAATAATGGGGCAACCATAGTACTACTTTGGCACCTGTGTATCCTGAAATTTGGGGTTTGGCAATTTATAACATTTACCAGTAATGTGAATCTTAAGTGAGCCAGACAGTGTTCTAATGAATATATAATACCTGTGTATATTAAGTTATGCTCTCCGAACACTTTGAGTTACGTACTGTTATTATCTCTAGAAGAACAGAGGCACAGACAGGTTTGTTAACTTGCCCGGGGTTAGACAGTTAGGGGCAGCACCGAAAGCTGGGCCCGGGAAGGTCGTCGTCGGGGCTCATGACCACTGCACAACCTGCCTCTCAGTTACCAGGGCTCAGTAACTCTCATGACTTCATGGGGTTTGGAAGATTATTTTTCTTCTTAATCGGAACCAGGCACCATACACTGGGAAGGGTAAATATTTGCCATGTTGGGTGACAGCCGTTGATGGGTTAAAGAAAAAGGTCTACGGAAAAATCATGTACTTTCTCTTACATATCCCTCCGTCTGTATTTACCATGCAAAAAGGTCACTTGAGCACAAGAGCTCTAATTTCGTACTTATAAGTAGCTTCACTGGTGGCTAAAACCTTGCTCTACAAATTGGCTTTAAAAATATTTTGTAAAACTCTATCTCTCTCTAATATGAATGCTCTGGAGCCATTAAGTTAGGGGCTTCTTCAATAGGACTTTGTGACTGCATTTTACATAAACGCCAGGAATTGTCAGGTGATTTTTGTTTTACTCTCAAATCATAGCCCTTTCTCCTGACTGTCCATCCATTCCCATTTACTGGAAGGAACAGTGGTTCTGGGAGACCTGAGCTGTTTGCCTTGTCAGTCAGCATCCTGGCTCCAGTTTGTGGTAGGAGGGAGAAGGCTAAAAAGGCTGAAATGGTAAATTACTGTAGGTTCTGGAGAAAAATAGAATTAGAAGCATTTGTGGTTCAGATGAAAATAGCACATTTCCTTTCTGCTTGGACAGTGGGGGGTCAAAGTGCTCCAGGGAATAGAAAATAAATAAAAATTGATCCTTCACCAGTTGAAGGAAATGCTCTGACTCTGGGAACCAAAATGACAGCTCCAGGTTAGAGGATCCTGTGAAACCACTTTTGAAGGTTAAAACAACAACAACAACAACAACAACAACAAAATACCAGGAGCCTAAAGAAAATGTGACCAACTGTATTAGGAAATGCAGTCTTTCAAGAATAATTTATACAGCCCTTTTCCAAGATGATGGACAGGTAGCAGAACCTGACCAGGCGTGTGGCCATTTTGTTCCTATTGTTGACCGTGGTCGTTCCATCTCTTCTTGCAGGTGAGAAGCCTTATAAGTGCTCATGGGAAGGGTGTGAATGGCGTTTTGCACGAAGCGATGAGCTCACAAGGCACTACAGGAAACACACAGGTGCAAAGCCCTTTAAATGCAACCACTGCGACAGGTAAAGAAACACAGAAGCTGCTGGGATGGGGAGGGGAGAAGGCGAGGTGGGTCTGGGTGGGGGGGTGGGCTGTCCGTGTGCTTCTGGGGTTATCCCAAGCCTCTACCTCGGACACTCAGGCCTGCGAATACTTTTTCCTTCTCCACTGAGAAAACCCAATGCGATAAGGGTGCCTTCTTGTGTATAATCCAGAGATGATATAAATTCTTGGTTCAGTCACACAAGTATTTACTGAACACCAGCTTTGGGCCAGGAACCATGTGAGCCACTGAGTGGCAATAAGACACAGTTCCTCCCCTCAAGGAGATGATGTGACAGATGATTTTACTATAATATGAAAAGTAATAGGATAGAGAATGGTCACCTGTAGCTGTCTCTTCTGATCTTTTTATTAACATCAATACCATTTTTCCTGATTCTTAATAACATGAAAGAGTAGAAAGCCTGCTCAATGGAAAGAAGGTTACTCATAAGGCTTCCCTCCGAAGCGTTATTAGAAATGAATTTATGAATTTACTGGTGAGAGTCCCCATTCTTTGGGGGCCTGAATCACTCTTTCTCCTTTGAAAATAGGTACAAAGGTCTAAAAGATGGCGAGGCTTTGAGAACTTATCCTATAATTCAATTTCCAACCTTCAGCATTTGATAGTGGAAGAAAGAGCACGTAGCA
This sequence comes from Leptonychotes weddellii, assembly GCF_054177405.1. Taxonomy (NCBI): domain Eukaryota; kingdom Metazoa; phylum Chordata; class Mammalia; order Carnivora; family Phocidae; genus Leptonychotes; species Leptonychotes weddellii. Next base: position 26,165,953 of record NC_138371.1, read on the forward strand.
ACAGATATTACACAAGTAATAGTATCTGACAGCCCTGGCATTATCAACCAATAAACCCCAAAATGGAGACTCTGCAGGCCAAGGTGAAGGCAGGATTAGGTTTAGACATAATCAAATAATGGGCTTGCATCTGAGCATGTTATCCTTCTAATCCTATTTCTGTGTTTAAAAGGAAGCTTAAGAAAATTAACCATCTTTTTAATGCAATACTAAAGGTCTCAGTTATGATGAGAAAAATGCTTCTAATACGATAAAAGCCCTGAAAGCCTCAGGGTTCCCCAGCTCGCAGGATGTCCGTAGAGGCCTGGCTCTCCGTGGGAGGAAATGAGATCGCTTTCCCATCCTGCCTCCCAGTCCCTGTGCCGGCCCCTCCCCACACCACCTTCCTCTCTTGGAGTGTGTGTGTGTGTGTGTGTGTGTGTGTGTGTGTGTGTGTGTATGCGTTTGGAGAACAGAGCAGTAGTGGCCAAATCTCATGGGTGGCCAGTTGGCTTGGTGCTCCCTTAAGATGCTTATAAAGGAGCATTCATGTTTTTCCTCCTTTTTTCCCCTTCTTCCTGAAGAGGCTATTTTCCTCTTATCTTCATTCTTTAAGAACTAAATAAAGCCCCCATGCCTCCTGGAGGCCAGAGATAACCTCCCACCCCAGAGCTGAGGAAGTCCACGCTGCGAAGCTATTGTCCCTCATTCCCTTGGAGCTATCTCCTCTGCTCCCCAAGAGCACAACCTATTTTTTCATTTCTATCCCATTACGTGCAAGACCCCCTGAATTGATGTGAATCAGTGGCTGTTTTGCTACAGGAGTATATTTGGGTAATATTTCTCCTTATTTGACATCTTTCCACAACCGCCATCTCAAGTTCATTTCTCTTTAGCCCTGGCCACTAATAAAGAAGCTGCATAGAGGGTGACTCTTTGCCCACACTCCTTTGAGGAAGAGCATTATATCAACTGGGATGAAGAGGAATCCCCTGTGAGTTGTCAAAGTATGGTGGTAGTAGGCATACACAGAAGTCGCCCATCCCTGAAGGGTGATAAGACTACTACGTGGAGATTGTGCGTTATAGATTACATTCATCCTTTAGAAATGGACAAAGAATTCTTATTGGGAAATTGCCAGGCAGAGTTAGTATTCCTCTCTGCAGATCAACTGACTTATTGAGGAATTTACAACTGTCCAGCAGTTGATATACTAGGATTAAATCTGGCCATTTGTATGATTTATGTGGAGAAATATTGCAAGCCAGCTGGGTATTTCAGGGAAGGAGGTGTCAGAGACGGGTAATTTGGTTAGCCTTTTGTTTTATTTGTCTTCACCAAAATCTACAGTTCCTGGAGCTAGAAGTTTGATGAGCAGATGGTACAAATTCTTTGAGAAGGTATTTGGGGGAGATTGTGATTTGGGGGAGATCTGGGTCAAAGTCCTGTGATATTGGCCAAGAGTCAGGGCATTTTCAACAATGTCAGAAATAAGGGGTTGGATTCTCATTAGTGTCTCACGACCGGCAGCACCTTACATTTCAATTGCAGCGACTGTGCTAAGAATAGAGCAGGTCCGGGAGGCGGCGTGGGGAACTGGAGTGGTCCCAAAGCAGATGAAAGGAAAGCCTGGCGTGACTGGGAGCTGGCATTCCTTAGAGGACTTTTACCTTCCGAAAAGAGGGCATCTGTAGCCCTTAGCAGGACTCTGAATCCTGTAGGTGACACAGTGTGTATAAGCGTAAGAAACCTCCCTCTTCCTTCTTAGAATTTGAGAAATCAGACCACTCTAGAGGCTAAGCTGGGTTTGGGGCTTCCTGTCTTTAAAGCATGTACCAAGTCTAATTTATACTTTTATTTTGCCTATTGGGTAGATTGAAAAAAAATAAATGAGTTTTTCTTTATTTATTTGCTTTACTTACATTTAAAATTACCAGATGCCACAAAAATGTCTGCATCTCTGGCTTTGTCTGGAAAAATCAGAAGATCTGGTAACACTGGGCTCACACATTCCCATGTGGCCATAATTTTCTGAAGCTAAATAGTAATCACTCCCCATTTGTGATGGCCCTGTGATCACTAATTTCTTACTGTTCCCACCGCTCCCTGCAGTCTCCCCAACATGAAGCCAGACCTTCCATTGCCATATGCCATCGCCCTTGCCCTCTTACAGAAGAGCGGTATTTCTTCATATCCAAGCCTTATCAAAAGTAGAATCTGATAGTGCTTGACCTATTGCACTCATTTACTTTATCTGCCAGGCCCCTGAAGACATTGGGTTTTGTGACCTCAGGCTTCAGGTTTGGGTTGGGGGAGAAAGCAGTGAGGCTCTGCCACTTCCTCGCTGTCAGACTGAACCGTATAGCCCAAGGCCAGACCAGCTGCTAGAAGGGTGAGGCTTGTTTCTCAGTCCATACAGCCCGGGGCTGCTGGTGGGGGTAAACAGGGTGGTGATAACTGGGCCATTGTTCTGCCAACTCAACGCAGTTGTCATTCAGGGAAACTGCTATCAGGGTAGTACCTTCAAGATCTTGGGCAGTTGAGAGGACACATTTGGATCTCCGCGTCAACCCACTTATAGGTGGTAACAAATACCAACCCATACCTAGCCCCTTTGGTGCCCTGGAGCATTGCTGTTGGCTTAATGCCCACATGACTTAACTGTGCCTTTTTCAGAAGCCAAGGGAAATGACAACAGTGGTTTGACTAGTTCTCTGTAATGAACAAATTTCAATCATTAAAGACATTCTTATTTAAGGTCGTCTGACTACTGTATAGTTATAAATACTCTCTGGGGGTATATTACCCTTAGAATTATTTGATTCCACATTTCTAGATGGTGAGTTTATCTATTACCTTTTACTATTCCTATGTGGAGCTCAGTAAGTGTAAATTAATAAATATAAATTAATCATGACTAAGTATCTTGCTGGTATATTGAATTTAAATAAAACCCCAATGGTGAGGGACCTAGTCTAAATTCTAAGCGGCGTATACTTCCGAGAATTTGAAGAAATAACAATGCTGGTTCAATTCAGGAGTGCAATTAGATTTCATACCATGTTAAAGACTTGGTTTGGGTTTTTTTTTTTTTTTTTACTTTCCTTTTTCCCTGCAAGATCTCGAAGAATAAATACAGATGCTTGTACATATATTGCTAGATACCCAGCACACAGTAGGGAGTTGGGAAAGGCAGAAAAAAATTTGGAACACATACATCACTGAATGGTGTCTGCAGATGAAATTCTGTATCAAGAATGCTATTTTCCCTTAGGTTTCCAGGATATAGAAAGGAAAGGAAAGAGGGTTTTGTCCCCAGGCCAAGGCCAGTCCTTCCCCGCTACTGTCTCCAATCCCTCTGTTCCTCCCTCAGACTGGCAGGCTTCCTGGTGCCTGCTTTGTTGGTTTCTCACAGGTGCTCACTACTCAGGCCTGACCAGACTGACTTCTGGATTCATTTTCTAGTTGCTACCATTCATTACCAATTGCCACAAACTTAGTATCATCTTTATTTAACGTTACAAATGTTTTATCTTATAGGTACCTTCTTGGAGGTAACCTTCTGTAGGTTAGAAGATCCCCTGGGCTACAGTTAAGGAATCGGCAGGGCTGTGTTTTTTTCCTAGAAGCTCTAGGGAAAAACCCATTTCTTTGTCTTTTCCAGCTTCCAGAGGTGGCCCACATTTCTTGCCTGCTCACCCCATCTCTCCATCATCCAAGCTTCCCATGCTGCTCTCTGTGTTCTCTTTTAATTCCCTCTTCCACTTTCGGAGATATTCTAAATAACATTGGCCCTACCCAGATAATCCAGAATAATCTCCTGATTAGCAGGTTAATTTCATCCACAGCCCTAATTCTCCTTTGCCACGTAACCTAACATATTTACAGTTTCCGGGCATTAGGTACAGACATTTGGTTGGGGGGACACCCATTATTCTACCTGCTACGGACTCCTGAAATTGACAGTTCAGCTCTCCCTTCTTCTCGGTCTAAAGAGCAGGTGTGGCTAGAACATGGGTTCTGGGGTCACACTACTTGGGTTCAGATTTTGGCTTTGCCTCTTTTTAATGACTATCTCAGCTGGTAGAGGGATAAGAATGGCATCTTCTTTATAGAGTTCTTGTTAAGGATGTTAACTTTAAAAAGGAAATGCCTACAAAAAGAACTTCCCAACTTAGATCTTCTTTCTCTAGGCTGTTGGGATGAAGGAAGGAAGGAGGGAAGGCAGAAAGGAGGGAGGGAGGGAGGGAAGAAAGAGAACAGGCAGTGGGCAATACTGAGTGTGCCCTCAGGACAGGACGAGGTCCTGGGAGTTGACTGCTGAATTCCCTATAGGCTGTATTGCTATTCTGTATACCAGTGACATCAAGCACTTACTTTTAAAGAATATTTTTTTTTTAAAGATTTTATTTATTTATTTGACAGAGAGAGACACAGTGAGAGAGGGAACACAAGCAGGGGGAGTGGGAGAGGCAGAAGCAGGCTCCCCGCCGAGCAGGGAGCCCCATGCGGGGCTCGATCCCAAGACCCCGGGATCATGACCTGAGCTGAAGGCAGACGCTTAACAACTGAAACACCCAGGTGCCCCACTTTTAAAGAATATTTACCACTGTTTTGTGGTAAATGAAATCCTCTTTGGATGGCACTCTGAGGGATTATCCACATATCTTGCTCATATTAAATTAGGGCCTAAAATAAGTGCGTATAATTAGAATTATTATTATTCGGGGCGCCTGAGTGGCTTAATCAGTTAAGCGTCTGCCTTCAGCTCAGGTCATGATCCCAGGGTCCTGGGATCAAGTCCCGAATCGGGCTCCTTGCTCAGCGGGGAGCCTGCTTCTCCCTCTCTTTCTCCTGCTCCCCCTGCTGTGCTTTCTCTCTCTCTCTGTCAAATCAATAAATAAAATCTTTAAAAAATTTTTTAAAAAAGAATTATTGTTATTCAATATGTTACTGGATTATATGATTTTCTACTGTACCTTCCCATTCTTATGTGTTTCTCATTTGCCTTGGTTCTGTTTTGCTTCATTTCCGTGGGGTTCTATCCTGCATATGTGCCTATTTAAAAAATCAACACACACAGAGTGGGTGGAGAATGTTGGGGTCAGGAGATAGGGTGGGTTTTTTGTTTGTTTGTTTTAAGAATGAACAAACACGGGGAAATCCTGCATGGAACAGGAAATCTTGCTAACCTGAAACAGGGCAGCTTGCTAACATCCTAACAAGAATCTGAGACTGTGAGCATGGCTTGGGCCTTGGGAGAGCCTGGGAATATCCTCACAGGTAAGAGATGGCCAGTTTCAAGAGAAGAATCCGGAGGGAGAGCACACACTCAGAGCTATGCTGTCTCGTGTGCTGACTTTACTGGGATTCTAGCCAGAGCCTTAGATTGTAGGCTGCGGGGATATGGAAATGCCCACTCTATTAGTTATACGATACAGAAACCCGACTCAGGCTGGTGTTAGCTTTGAAGGGTATTTATTAGCTCAGCTGACTAAGGAGACCAAAATTAGATTGGTCTTTAGGTTTGGCTGGATCCAGGGTCTCAGATGTTGTCATCAGGCCTCTTTTTCTCTCTTTCTATCCTCCTGCCCATTTTTCTCTGTTGACTTTGTTCTCAAGGAGGCTCTTTCCCACATGGCCGTATGGATACCAGCAGCTCCGGCTTCAGTCTTGATAGCACAGTAGCCCCAGTGGGAAAAGAGCTTCTCTCTTTGAGTAGTTTCAGCAAGTGTTCAGGACTGGCTCTCATGAACCTTGGTGGGTCATGCGACTGTCGCTTAGTGGACCACCATGGCCATAGCTTTAGCCTTAGGAGGAGGGTCAGTCAGCCCCATACAACTGGGAGCGCAGAAGCACAGCTACCCAAGAGAAGATCAAGTTGCTGGTGCCAAAGGAAAGGGGGAGGAGTGAAGATGACCACTGCCTTTGCTCTGAGGCTGAGGAAGGCACTCAGTGGTGGCCCTCAGGCACCAAGAAAACTGGGCGTTTGAAAGGGTGGGCATTCGAAAGAGGGGGCTTGCAGATCTGCCTGAGTTTTAATCCCAAATCTGCCACTAACTAGCTACATGACCCTCACCTCAGTTTCCTTACCACACACACACACACACACACACACACACACACACACACACACAAGAGGTGTGAACACTCAGCATGGAAGGTTGCCGAGAATGGTACTGGGTCATGTTGGGGAAATGCCTAGCACATGCCTGCATGTTAGCTCATTCTCAATAAGCATGAGCTCACTTCTCCATTCTTTTTCTTGACTTGGTATAATAGAGACCTTGTAGGTATCACAGGCAGCATTTCTGGGTCTTCATTGACTCAACTCTGGGTGTTGAAATGTTAAGAGTTCCACCGTTGGATGATACGAGCTAATTATTTTCTGCTGTACTTCTGGTATATGGGCATGTCATGTGTTTCCGAAGCACCTTCCTATTAGTTTCTTCTTTAATAATGACAACTATGATAATGGTTAACGTTCACGGACATCTTCCTTCCTATGTGCCAGGCAAATATTCTAAGTACTTTATGTAGATCATCTCACTAATCCTCAGAACCAGTCTGTGAGGTGAGTGCTGTGATTACCCCCATTTTACCGAGGAGAAATGAAGGCACAGAGAGTTTAACATGCTCAGAGTCACACAAGGATTGGAAGAGCTGGGGTTAGAGCCCACACAGCCTGACCCTGAGCTCACCTTCCCCACACAGCGCCTTGTTTCTCAGCACATGCGTACTGCCACTTTTTGAGGTAGGGTTAATCATTTTCTAAGGGGTGCTGGAAGTTGAGTTGGTTGCCTGGACCCCTCTTATATCCTTGTTGTTGTTTATATTTCCTAGGTGTTTTTCCAGGTCTGACCATCTTGCCCTCCACATGAAGAGACATATCTAAAAGCCCTAAAGGCCAGAGTTGTCATGGCGTCGGCCGTTGTCTGAAGGAAATGCCGTGAGGCAGGGGGCTGGACTTCAGGCGGGGTTCCATTACCTCGCAGAAGAAAGTTCTCACTCACAAACCTCTGTGCACACACACACACACACACACACACACGCACTCACATAGACCCACACACACGCACTGTCATGCACTCAGCTATATTTAAAATATATACGTCTATTCTTTATGCCTTGCCCTTGCCAGATGGTAGAAGACGAAGAAGAAGGAAACCAGGTGAACTCAGCAAGGCAGACTGGCTGCTTACTTCAGCACCATTGGAATTATTTCCCGCTGTTGCCAATGGAAATCAAAGAAAATGGCTGTGACGTCTCCGCAGGTGGACGGCAGTAAGAGGGGCTTATTTACCTTGCTTCTCAGTGCAACTTGATAGGAGAATACAACGTCGTAAAGTTGCATACGTGTAGCACTAATGTTTCTTTTTAAATAGTTGGGGGAAAATGACCTAGACAACCAAATCGCAGTTTGGTAGCCAAAATTAACTCTTGGTTTATTTGTCCTTTGTGTGTGAAAAGTCCTACTATTCCGTGCGTCTGACTTCCTCACAGAACTGTTGATCGGTTTTGGTTCTTCTTAGTACTATTGAGATCTTTCGAGTCGATACCGACGGCCTTAGCAACGGCAGACTCTGGAATAACACCTTACACCTTTCTGGCCTGCATTTCTCTAGACTTCACTCTCAAGGGAGGAGTTTTCTTTTCTTACTTTTTGACTCTTGCACACCATATGCACTAGGGATTCTGGAAACTTCTAGCATGACTGCAAAGTGGCCAAGAGAATAAAGTCCTTGATGATAAATCACAGTATATCCCTTGAGCCTCACCTTATTGCCAGTGCTAGATTTTTTCTTTTTAATCTCTCTGTTTTTGCTAACGAAAACTTGAAAAGCTTATTTGGAAGCTTAAATGTTTTATCTTTTCTCCATGGACTAAATAAACCTCTCCAGGACTCTCTCGGCACCTGGATGTCCAGCTCTCGAAGCAGCCAATCAGATGGGACATCACAGTTCTCTCATCCCCCTTGAGGCACCCTGACCTCAGCGCATAGTGACCAACCCCGTGCTGTGTGTCGTTGCTACTCTATAACCAGTTTATAGATGTCGCTAGTCTCAAAGGGCAGCTGCATGTTTAACCTAACTCTGGGGTATGACCTGACAAAAAGCCAAAAATATCACTCTTTCCAGGAGTGGGGAAAACTGAGGATGCCTCCCGAGTCTAGTGGCTTCAGAAAACATCATCCTATCTTCCTCTCTCATACCCACTGAGCTCATACTCCCCCACTTGTTAAAACACACAATTCAAAATGCCATTGTGGGAATGAAGGGTGGACATTTAAGGAAAGGGTTGAGAAGTTTCTCTCACGGTCTGTCTAAAAGGAGAGACACGTTTCTAAATCTTTTTGGCTAGACCCACCATGACTTGTGACCTAGAGCACCCAGGATCAAGAGGCCTCACATTTACTCTGCAAGCTGACTCCAAGGGGGTTCACATTCCTCACTTTTCATCCCACACACATCCACTATCGGTCTCTTATCTGCCCGCATTCTTAGCTAGCTGGCACTGGCCTCAACTCCAAAGACTGCCTTTAGGACCATTCAATGGCCTATGCAAGCAAGCGGGGTGGTTATTAGGACAGATTGTATATTTTGTATATTCTGGGACCATCCCTTCAAGACACGTCTAAAAAACAAAAATGGCATTGGGTCCGCACATGGTTGCTGCTCCTTCATACCAGCTGGCTCCCCTTCTGCCCTCCTTTGACTGTTTGACTCATTGACTGTTAAAATGCCGCCCCATACCTATTTGGGATGCAAAACTGAAGTCTTTAAAAGGAAATAATAATATAAGAAACACAAATACACGTATGACAGCAACCTTCAAGATCCTTGGCATTTGGTTTCTCAGCTTTCTGCAACCTTTGATTTCCCTGAAATGTTGAAAAGTGCCCATCAAAGGGTAAAGGAGCCTCCTGATCACAAATGCGGTAGCTTACCGATGGGACACCTGGGCATTCTGAGGTCTGGCCCTTAAAGTTTTCTTTCTCTTTTCCCCTTTTGCAAGGTAGACCAAAAACCAAAACAACAGCAACAACAACAACAACAACAACAGCAACAACAACAACAAAAACCAACAACAGCAACAACAACAGCAAACAAAAACAAAAAGAAAAACCACCCTAGAACACACACACCTAAAAATCTGCCCATTTGCCGGAGGCAATTCTGTATATGTTAGTTGGAGGGTATTTAAAAAAAAAAAAAAAATCAGTTTTATTCCAAAGATTTAAAACTAGACATGACTTAGAAACATTTTCTGGAGCACTGCTTGCTGACAATCTCATAGTTCTCTACTGCATTTGAGTGCATTTCGGGGCCAGTCCATCAGGGCGTCTCATGGGATTATATTTGAATGTGTGGTGCATCCTTTCTGGGTGAAGGATGTGTGAGGGACCTTAAACCTCAGCTGTATTCAACTGTAGCGCCTCCAGTCAGTGCACTAGATGAAACTTTAGACACCCCAGATTCTGTTGGTTCGTTGATTTCCCTTTCTATAGCAGCCTCCAGCATGAGCGCACGCACATATCAGTGAGGCATTAGAGCCGTGGCTGCCACCCGTTACAAATGTTCTCTCCCCAGCTGGAGCTGCTCTTGCCTCTCGAAATGCTATTATTAAGGGTTTATAATACTGAATTTAATTTTTGAACTGACCAATGCAAGGCTCTATTAAAAAGAAAGTTTTAAAAAAAAAAAAAGAACGCAAAAGAGTAATCATTGCTTGTTTGCTCCCTGTTGTCATCTGTGGTCTTGAAAAGTTCTCATTTGAATGTGGCGGAACAAAGGCCCTTTGGTCCTCATTAGTGTCTGAAATGTTCAGTGATTCCTCTCTCTTGTATCAGTGAGGTCCTTTGTACTGTGTTCCTGACCTTTCTCAGAGCAGGGTGCGCTGAACCACGATGGTGGGGCTGGCTTGCTTCAGAGTCTTTTGTGGACTGTGAGAATTGGCCTGAAATTTGGTGGGTGCTAAGCATATGGCTTTGAAACTGTTCTTCTCTAGCCCGAGTGACACCTGCGAATGATAACCTATCCCTAAAAGCGAGGGTAGCACCAGTCATTTTGGAAGTGGATTTGTGAGAACATGTCCATCATCTCTGAAATGGTTAGAGATGGTCGGTAAGAGTCTGCGGAGAGTGAACAGGCTCTCCAAGAAATCACCGTCTGAAGATACTTGGCTCCCAGAAGGACAGGTTATTTAAAACAGTGCTTTACTGGACATTTGAGACACATTAAACCGTTGCTTTCTCATTTACCTCCTGACATTCCCGGGGATCCCAAATTTGGAAGGAAAAACCTGGCACGGTGTTTCTTGTGGTTGTCCCCTCAAGCACATCTGATCCAGGGTTCCGACTTTGATGTATAGAGAAAGCGTGTTTCTAAGCCATTGACAATTTTCTTTATTTCAAGTTGTGCTTCTTTCTCCTACCACATGGCTGTAAGTCAAAGATGTGGAAACAATGAAATTATAATGCTTCTCCTAGCTACTGGCCTCCTGCCCCACTGATGGTTAATTGGCCCAGCTTAAAGCCTGGTGGTGATGAGTACTGTGTCCAGAAAAAGAGATGTTCAGATTCCATGACAAAGCTGCATTTTATAAAAATATCAGAAACCCCAAAATGAACTTCATGCTGACCATTTCCTTCTCCTCTCTATGTGCTTTCCCTTGCAAAGCCCTTCAAACCCCCCATCTCCTCCCCTCCTGCACCTCTTGTGCCCTTTTTACATCTTAGATTGCCTGATTATAACAGGGTAAAAAAGACAGCCAACCTCACGCACGATTAGCAGAACTGATTCCTATTTTTAAAAAATCTTCTTTGAATCTAGATGCCAGAGAAGATTTTTTAAGGACTTTAGTTGGGGATAAGCTTCCAGAGTAGCCATGTCTATTTGCATCAAAGGGGAACTAAATGGGACTTTCAGGGCAGCTCACCTAGTGCATTCAGAATATTCCGCCCATAGGCCCCGTGCCTGAATGCGATGGCAAAGTCAAAAGAAATGAACTCCACCGGCGAGAACGGCAACATCTAGTGATCGGTTTCATTAGTTCAAAATGATTTCCTCGATGGAAGTCGCTCCGTAAGATATAAAATCCAGTGCAAAGTGCTTTTGTCTTCTCTTTTGCATGAGTTGGTTTTAGGATAAGAAGAAGGTAGGGAAAGTCGGAGAGATGCAACGTATTTAACTGCAAAAATCAGGTTCATTGTTTCTTTCTTTTTCAAAGATCTTACGAGGGCCGGCATTTCTGGCCATAATTTTGCACCTGGATCTTTGCCAAAGTGAAAATTCACTAAGTAGAACCTGTTTGAAATGTACTTGTGGAAACTTGCCCTGGCCTCTTCCGGAAGTGGCCACCTGCCAAGCGTGGGGTGGGGGGCAGGAGGAGAGAGTTCGAATTCCGGGTCTGGGTTGCATTTCGGTAAACATGGTGAGATCTCAGTTTGGAAACAAGAGGGGCTGGCCTGAGCGTACATCGATGCCTCTTTGACGGCCTGCTTTCCTCAGTGAGGATCTTTGGGAATACGTGAGATGGAACAACAAAAATGTGTCCAAGGAAACAAAAACTGCTGGTCAGTGTGAGATCCCGTGACTAATGGCCTGAGGCTTCAGGGTTTTCTCTTGCTTGTAACACTCTTAAATCCCCTCGGCTGGTTCCTCATAGATCCTGGAAAAGGGGGAAAAATAAAGCTGCAATTCTCTTTCTTCTGCGCGCCCTTCCAGTAGAGTACTGTATTCTTCAGGTGTTTTGCATTTGCGTTTGTAAGTCCTCGGGAAACAGGTATCAAAAATGGCAGAGCGAAATCCTAGGCCGTCACTTCACTAATATCCCAAACCAGATACTCTTTTCAAACAGGGCTCCCTCTCAGCGGTCACGAGGGAAGGGTGATACGTTCTTTGTTGGGGACTGTTTATACAATTTTTTTCAACTGTAAGCTTTGGAATCGTAAATTGCTTTGACTCCAGCTTCTGTCTACTGCCATAAAATGGACCCCACGTCAGAATAATGAGGGTGGTATGTGTGCCCACGCCCAGACACGTGGCCACGTGTACCTAGTGTACCTTCGCAGAAGGAAAACAGGCTACTGACGTTTAAGAGGAGTAGCCACCAGTGCCTAATATCTTTTGGGGGGGATGGATGCTTATAATGCCAGTATATTGAAACCACACTGGGAGCTCCACATGGAGGGGAGGGGCGGAGGGTGGGGAGAGGGGACATTTTAATCCTAGGCCTTGGGACTGGAGGCAGAATGATTTCTGCAAATCTAGGCCCTGAAAGGCTTTGGGGCTCATTGGCTGGTTCTCAACCTTTTTATTTTAGTTTTCTTTTCCAGCATGCATTTCCTATCTAAACCCAGACTTGGTTTAATTTCCTTATCTTTCACTTCTGCTTCATTCCAGGGAGGAAAAATACACCTATTATGGCCAAGATCTCCTTGCTAACACAGAGGCAAAAATAAATGTTTAATGTTTTTGCAGCCTCCCCTTCCTTTCTGTAAATCCCCACCCCCACCAAAACCCTTCCTCTCTCATCACCCTGTCCCCCTTCCTCTCTCATCACCCTGTCCCCATTCCCACCACACAACTCCCCAGCCACCACCACTTTGCTTTCCAGTCTCTGTTATCCTCTTAACAATTGCTTGAAGAAATTTATTTTTGCACTATACATTTTCTTTTTGCCAGATGTGTCTAACAAGTGTGTTCGGAGAGACCTCCTCCCAGCCCCCTCCCCTCTCCCTCCTCCCCTCGGTCACATTCTCTCAGGCCTTCTCTGGTATTTATAATATATCACAGAAGTACCCAGTCTTATAGCCCTCGGTTATGCCTTTTTTTGACATTTTATTTTTTTTAAGCTTTTTATATATATATATAAATATATTACTTTGTCAAGTTTTTTTGCTGTACAAAAGTCTTAAGATTTAAAACTATTATTTGTATTATATGATGGTGGTATGTTAATGTTACAAAATTATTAATGAAGAAAAAATTTATTTTTGTTACTGGTCTGTTTCATAATTCTTTTTTAAATTGGTATATTGTAAGATATCTATGCAAAAAATGTTATGTGACGCATTTTTATTTAAGAATGTAATATGTGTAATAAACAGTAGAATGTGTTTGGCCTTGGAATGCCTTACTGTATTTCTCCTTAGCTCATTTCGTCGGGAAGAAGAAAATCCTCAAAGAGACACAAATTGGTCCTTATATACCTCACGAGAGTTTTCTTTCTCAGAGAGAGAGGGGGAAGTCGGGATTATATTAGGTCATTTTTCTTGGTTCGGGAGGTTGTTGGTTTTGTGTGTGTGTGTGTGTTTGTGTACGTGTGTTTTATGGTTTCACTGAGGTAGCTCAGTTCCGAAATAAGAAGGAACTCTGAAGATAGTTTGTTTCTTTGAGGGGAGGGGAGTAAATGGTTGGAGGTTATGAAAAGCAATATTTTAGAACGAGGTGGATTATGGGATGTTTGTTTCAGGGGTTAGGAGAGGCTTATTGAAAGCAGTTTATTTGGTGAGAGACGGGGCAAGTTTGTTCTGGGACAGTGTTCAATAGGAGCATATTTGGAAAGGATAACTGGAAGCGGTTTGTGGAGGAGGGAAGAAGGGCCAAGGCTGGAGGGAATACGTGAGGTGAGGGGAGGGGAGGGGGAGTCTGCGTACAAGAGATGGTTGGGAACAAAGTGAAGAGACGGCTGACCGGAGGTGGAGAACTTCCGGTAGCGCCATGGAGGGCAGGAAGGTGGATGCAAATATGAGCAGCCTCAAACAGGAGAAGAGGCAGATGAAAGCCCTAGGGAAAACTCTCAGACCCCAAAAAGAACACTCACGAAAATCTCTTCCACGCACGACCTCCAGGCAAGAACATCCAAGTGAGGAGGAAGGGAGAGAACCTAACTGGTGTTATTATCCCAGCATTCCTTGCAGGGCGAGTCCCCAAGAGAAGTGGTGTCATTAACTGGAAACAACAGTAAACACCTCTCTCACTTCCCAGGGACACGGCGCTCCTCAAGCTTTCTTTTCGTGCTTTGGATTTGGAAACGGATACAATGGTGAGTAACTTCAGTCCCTCATCAAGTGAATCTGACAAGAAACTCTTCCATAAATTTTCACACAAAAAAACTGTGGCTGCAGCCACCGAACTCAGTACATTGGCACAGACACATCCCAGTCTCTGAACAGGAAAGCAGGTGTAAGGATGGTTGCGGTGGGCTTAGAAGGGGAGCTGAGTGATTGTGTCCTCACCCTAATAAAACTTAAGCTACAAGGAACAGTAGGCACTGCAGGGGCCAGGAAAATGTTTTTGAAAATTGTAAATATCAGCTGCCACATCTCCCGAGCAGACAGTGAGCTGGGCAACAGGGCAACCCGAGGTTGACTGAGGAGAAACTATGGGATCCAGGGTAAATGCGCTGGTCCAGAGTCTACACACCAGTCTCCTGGTGCCCGGTCATTCAGATGCTCCATAACTAGATGAGTAACTTAATTCTCATAGCCAAAGTCATTAGCCTAGAATTTCTTTGCAGGAGGAAGGATAAGATAGCTTTGCAGTATTAGAACAAGGATTATGGGGCGCCTGGGTGGCTCAGTTCGGTTTGAGTGACTGGCTCTTGATTTCGGCTCAGGTCATGGTCACAGGGTCCTGGAATTGAGCCCCATGTCGGGCTCCGTGCTCAGGGTGCTGTCTGCTTAAGGATTCTCCCTCTCCCTTTGCCCCTCCCTGCGCTCGTGCTTGCTCTCTCTCTAAAATAAATAAATATTTAAAAAAAAAAAAGAACAAGGGTTATTATTCTGTAATAATAAGCTGACTTATAAAAGGATAGCAAATTGGACATTTTAGGTGGAGGACAACCAGCACTGTGCTGGAATGAGGAGAGGGTAGTAAGTCCAATCATTTCACATAAGGAAACGAGTTGGTTTACATAAGGGGTTATTCTAGACAACTGAAGCTTCCACATTTAGAGACTTAACTTTCGCTTAAAATATGTCTAAAAATACACTACCCACTTTACAACCTCTTCGAGCATCCATTTTTGCAATACAGTATAAGCTCAGGGATGACTTCAGACTTTGGGATTACTGACCTCACACACTTTACACTCAGTGACTCTACCTTCTCTCCTGTGTCCTCCCTATTAGAAGTTGCGTGCTCTTTGTGTCAACTTCTAGCAATATTTACCTCCTCATCAACTAGCAGATCAGAGAAGCAAGCTTGGTAACTTAGTAAGGGCAAAAATAACTATAACCCCAATTCAACAGGCTGTTGTCTGAAAGTGTAACCTGGCTATCCTAGGGGTGTGATGTGCATAAACCTTGTGACAGTTGTAATCTGAAGTTGCATATCCAGTTGGGGGTACTCGGTGGTAATGAAGAGGAAACTCATAAAAAGCAGAGCTCAGTGCAATTGATAAATAACTGAGTATATCTAGCTCATCTTCCACTCTGATTATAGGTTTAGAAGAAGAGTAGCAAGATTTTGAGGTGACTGCTAGGTGATGGTTTTCTGGGTTATCCATGATGAGCCAATTCATGATTCCTTCTCCAATGTTAAACATTTTATCTGAGCTATTAAAAATGATCGATATTGACTGCCTTGAACTTAACCTATTACTTTTTTTTTTTTTTAACATAGCCTGACACGGGGCTTGAACTCACAACCCTGAGATCCACACCTGAGCTGAGATAAAGAGTCGGATGCTTAACTGACTGACCCACCCGGGCTCCCCTTAACCTTTTACTTTTTAAACAATTCTGTCTGATCACAGTATGGTTGTACATACCACCATACTATTTTAAAATAGTGAAATGACAATGACATTTACAAAAAGGTGGTAGAACAAGGTTTAGGTTTGTATAGAATTTTCATTTCACATGCAGTGCATTTGAGCTGTACAACAAGACTGCGTAGTCATGGAATAGGTATCATTCACCACCGTGACCCTTTGACCTCACAAATACAGAACTCGGGGCTCAAAGAGGGCACATGACTTTGTGAAGGCCCACGGGGCAGAGTAAATGGCAAAGCTGGCTTCAAGGTCCCCTGACTCTCAATCCAGTGGACTTACCTCTATACCTCACTGCTTTTAGGTAATCCAGGAGCTAACATGATGCTTACATGTGTCTAGCCATGACATCACCATTGGCCACACTGACTTTATTTCCCCATTTCCTCCCCATCAGTTTCAGAAGGTAACCTTTAATATGGATAAATCCTCACACACGAGAATTGGATGGGAAGTTAGAGATCTCTTTCAAGGCTACTATTGTACTTCAGTATACTGTGGCTCAGAAAGTTTGCAACTTGCCCAAGGCGGTCTAGCACATCCTTTGCCGAACAAGAGTTAACACAGTGTTGTTTGTCGATATTCAATAATACTCTACCAATATTGGCAGCATTTCTCAAAATTTCTCAAATTTTAGTCACTTGAGTATGACATTCAGAATTCTTGGGATATCCTTGCACTATTACTTCCTTAATATATATTTTTTAAATCAACCCACTGTTTGAAACCTTAAATATCTGTTTTAGCTTCTCCTACGCAAAAATATATCTGAAACCACTGATTCAACTGTTTTTCCTTTCAATACAAATGAAAATAAATGTATAACTCAAGATAAAAATGTTCCCCGTTGTGTCACATTAAAAGACAATGACTACTGGTGGTAGTAGAGAGACACTGTTCTGTGCCATAGTCTAAAATCTATTCTGTTCCATTTCTCCTTAGCTAATTATTTAGTCCATATGATGCTCCTTGGAGCACATTTCAAATTGAATCTTAAACTAAGTGCTTGTGAAAATTTAATAAAGACTGATTTGATGACTGGGAAGTTACTTAAGGACCCAGAGGTCTCTTAGGAGAAAGCAGATAATGTGACCGTGAGTGAAGTGAGCATGCATTCTCTGCCATGTTTTCCCATCCTTGGAACACCCATCTTCCCTCAGGGAAAAGCACTCTCAGTGGATGGGCTCATGGCCAGGTCACGCCATTATCCTGGGAATGGAGCCCTGGACGTTAGGCATTGACTGCATCAAGAAAATCACGTTTTCCTCCTGCCCCCCACCCCCAGATCAATAGTCAGTGCCTAGAAACAAATGTATATACTATAAAATATGACTTCAAAAATGTACTCAACTTCATGGTATGTTTCCTGGAATACCCAGGCCACTGTCTGTACGTGTGTGTGTGTGTGTGTGTATATATATATACATATATATATATATGTATATGTACACGATGCAACCCTCAAAATATTTTTCCGACCTTCTTCCAGGCACTTGATAGTCTACTCCTAAATATTTAGTTTTTTGCCTAGTGGCTTTCCTGCTTTTAAACTACAAGTAGGCAGAAAGAAGTAACTCTTTATGTCTTATCCATCGTGTGTACCTTAATGTGCATGAGTTTCTTCTCTCCTTTCACTAGAAAAGGCTTCAAGTGCAGGCGGATGAGAGATAGGGGGATTATGGATAGGAAAAAAAAAACACAGAAGCAGGTGGCTAACTCTGGGACTTGGGAGGTGGAGAGGAGTAAACAGCCTGGTGGGCAGCTCTTCGCCCATCTCCACAGAACACCACAGGAGAGTCAAATGACCTCATAAAGGGTCTGAAGCAATATTTTGTTGCTGGCAGTCTGCTGCACGATCAAAATAAGGGTTTGCGGGAAAATGGTCTGCAGAGCTTATCACAGGAAACAGCTACCAGCAAATAGGTGGCTTCTGGTTTGATAATGACAATGACAGACCCCTGGTTGCTGGGCTCGGTTCTGTTCCTTGAAGCACCAACTTCCTGGGTGCTGGTCTTGTGAGTAGAAAGTCCAGTTCCCTTCAGAAAAATGGGAATGCGCTTGAGTCTCTGGGGAAATGTTTAAAGGATCATCACTGATGGACTCCAAATAATATGAAAGACAAAGCAAGCCGATGTATTTTCTGCAGTTCCACAACACACTGTCTTCTTGGGGTTAAATTTGCAGACGGTTCTGAGAGGCACATGACCTGGGATTATGGGATCGCCAGTCAAAGGATCCAGGCTATAAGAAATAAACACCCTGATCTTATTTACATGCTCCGGAGAACTCACAGAAACAAAGACACAGATTTGCCACTTGAAACCTTACAGGAGTCACTCAGTGTCAAATCTGTTACAAAATCATTTTCCATCCCTGCTTAGAAGTAGCTAATCACACCACACCCTAATATATATCATATATGATGACAATATTAATGACTGACTATAATCTGAATCTTGTCTTTGGCTCGGGGAACTTTTAACACCTTTCTGTTCCCAATCTTATTTTTTTTTTTTTTTCATTTTTGTTCCCGTTTATTCTCTTTTCCTCTTTTCTTTCTCCCTCCTCTCTCCCTCCTGGTGTCTTCAGAAAATCCTATATTGGGCCTCCCTCTCTGGCATTGTCCCAGTGACCTGGCCTCATCTTCCCAGGTGCCCCTTCTTCCTCCTCCCTGCTTCCTCTTTATAGCATCACTGTGTCCCAGTTGAAGGGTGTACAGTTTTCAGCATAACTTAAAATGGTACTACTAAGAGAATGGTTTGGGTCGTTCTCCTGGCTCCTCTAGGTACAGTTAGAAAACTGCAGGATGACACGGAGGACTCCAACATGTCTTCATTTGCTAAACACTGTGATCTCCACACAGTGGGTCAGTCACTCAGGATATGTGTGCTCTCCAAGCTGTGTCGGCCACATGCATACCCGTTTGCATGTTTCTTAACAAAGACACATGAGCGGGCGCCTGGGTGGCTCAGTTGGTTAAGCAACTGCCTTCGGCTCAGGTCATGATCCTGGAATCCCGGGATCGAGTCCCACGTCGGGCTCCCTGCTCAGCAGGGAGTCTGCCTCTCTCTCTGACCCTCCCCCCTCTCATGCCCTCTATCTCATTCTCTCTCTCAAATAAATAAGTAAAATCTTTAAAAAAAAAAAAAAAGACACATGAGCAATCATAAAATAATAATAAAATGAATCTTAGAGAATCAGCATTGTAAAATACCAAATGTAAATTTTCTCTCTTAGCTCACAGTCCTGTCCATTACAACATGGGGGGGGCGGAAATTGTTTTATGCAACATCATTGTCCCCCAGATAGAAATTGACCTCTGTTTAAATGCATATGGAAGCCAACGGTGTGCGGTGTTTTTCAGAGTGTGAACCAATGACTACCCACATCGGAATCATCAAAGGTTCTTTTCAAAAGTGCAATTTTCTGAGTCTCATCCCAAACCTGGGTTGGATTCCTTGGAGCGTAGGACCTAGACATCCACATTTTGACATGTTCTCTTGGGGTCCTTTTCAGAGCACCTCAGAGTCTGAGAAACAATCATATGTAAGGCAAAGCAACATTTTATAATTTCATGTAAGTGTTTTCTGGTTTTAATTCTCTAAAAATATGGATTTTCATATGTACTTACGATTTGCTCAGAGTATGGTATGTTTTTCATCAGACTTCATTTGTTTAGGATCTGACACGATGAGAATTGCCCTCCTACCAGTTACTACTGGGGGACCTCCAACAGTGTAGCTGGTCAGGTAAAGTCCCAGGGACTCTCTCCTGATTGTGTGCTGAAACAGACCTTCTCTGGGTCTTAGAAAAGAACTCTGGCGGTAACTCTTTGGGGATAGCAAGGTTCCTCTTTGTTGGTTTTGATTCGATCTTCTTATCTGGCCTTGGCAGCTCATGCCCTGTGCCGACATGATCTCTGGGAGAGTCCTAACCTGAGCATAGGAACGCCAGCCTATTACCAGGTCTGAATGACTCACCCTCTCTGGGCACGAGACCAAAGTCTGGGCCCTGTCCTTGGCTTCTGAGACGCCAACGGCACCCACTCTGTGTCAAGTCCTATTTGTCTTTTAAAACTTTGCCTCCTTCATCACTGCCCCTTGATGCCATTGAAGCTCATCTTTTAAGCAGAAGTCACCTGGGACTAAGAGCTTGAGGACCCCAGAGGAGTCTGCTATCTCAAAGCCCTTGAGCTAAGCCCAGTTTTACATCCAGGTTTTATCAGCTGAACTAGAAGAAGAAATCCATGTCACAGTTGGAGAATATGGGTTTTTCTATATTCTGAGAAAGTTATTCTAAAAATAGGCCCGTGGAAGACCTAACAGGGAAAACTAGGAGGAAAAGGGAATTTTCAAAATGATTGCAAAAGCTCTCCTTGAAAATATGCATACAGCTGCCTGTTTATCTCCTTCCTCTGACCCGTAGCACCCCAGAGAGGAGGTGGTTGGCCTGGGGAACAGGAAGGGAATTGCCATAAATCTGAGCTCATTTGGAAAGGGAAGGATGAAGCAAATACTCAGCAATCAATAGAGCGTCGTCTTGTTTTGTGGTAAATGTTTACGGCTCTGTTGCTGGAATGTAATCCCGCTGCATCAGAACATGGGCCATTAGAGGTGAAATGAGTTCACCTAATGCCCCCCTGTGTAATTGGTATGCATCATTCTTCAATGTACAGCATCCAAAGTCCCTTGCTTCCAACTAGAGAAAAGGTTTTAGATGATTCTCCGCATCCTTTTTACCTTTTATTACTTCATGATTCCCAAGAAAGAGAAAAAAATGACCCATCTCTCTCTCTTAGTTCCTCATGTTCTCAGGATGGGATGTACAAACACCACTTAAAGTTTCCTTCCACTCCTGAAAGTGCTGTTGGGGGAGCAAGCAAGGACCCGAAAACCACAAGAGAACAGGGACTAGATTGTTCCCTCTCTGAGTAAGCTCAAGGAGTGGTGTATTGCTCAGCCACCAAAGCATGTGTTTCCTAGTCATGGAAAGGAGAGGGTATAAAAAATGCTTTGACTGAAAAGCGAGTTCACTAATTGGTTGTTAATGACTATGCAGCCCTAAATGTCTGGAATTTGGTTTAGATTCAATGTAATTTGACATTTGCCAACCATTATTAAATCCCTTTGATTCTCTCCCTGCGCAGCGGCAATGAGCAGCTGATTGGCTCTTGGGGATGGAAAATGAGGCTGGCTGGGCACGGAGTCAATGGGGGATCTGGAAGGTGGCCATCGGCACCCAACTCCCCACGGCTCCACCAGGCATTGGTCTTCCCTGGTCCCCTTCCTGTTTCTGGAGGCTCTTCTCTTTTGCTTCCCCTCATTCTCAAAGTGCTCTTCCCTTTCCAGAACCAGTTCACCTGCCCCTTTGCTCTCCTGGTTCTTTTAACTCAGAAGTCAACATCTCTTTGCAAAGAACAAAATTTACTACAATTGTATCAAGATAAAAAGATTTGTAAAAAGCTGCAGGGGAATTTCATGACAACTCATTGTGGGTCAATTGTCTCTGAGGGAATCTGAGAGTCATCGGGCTTCGCACTCCCACCGCCATATTTTATTTCTGTTCTGCTCTGCCCTTCCTTCCACGAACGAACTTCTTTGCTTCCTCAACCATCATATATGGTCCTGCATACCTTCCCCCCCAGCTGCCCCCAATAACTCCCTTCATCCCAGCCTCTACAGGACCTGTCACCTGGCTACCCCCAGGAACAGATGGTCTCTAGGCCCCAATTCTATTTTTCCATGAGGAAAAATGTAATTGGCCAAGTTCGGGTCTAGGACTCATCACTGGCTGTCAGCTATTGCTAGGGGAAGTGGGGGTGCAGAGACAAGGCAGGTAGTGTCTATCTTTCCAGAGCTGTGAGTGGCCACAGGCAAGAAGGAAAAGACAGGCACTTTTCGTGTACTTCTTCAGGGCATTGTACAAGGGTCTACCTCTTCATTTGTCAAGTGTCTCAGAATATCCAACACAGCCTTGCAAATAGTCCTATTTTTCATGTTCCTAATTTATAATATACTCCCACACTTGCACTGACCCACTCACTTTACCAGAAGCACCAGTTCCTCCTCATTCACATTTCTGCTACATTTCTTTTCAAAAGATTGAGGAACTAAGAGAAAACAAATCAGAGCACCAGGAGAACCAAAAGAAAAGCTGCAGCAATGGGGAAAAACACAGAATTCTATTAAAGACAAAGATGGGTTTCCCTATTAATTCATGTGTGAGGCAGTGCAGGCAGAAAGAACAGTGGATGAGGAGTCAGGAAACATTTTCTTAGCTCTAACTAGGCCTCTCGTGGGCTGTGTGACCTGAGGCAAATCATTTAGCCTTTCTGGACCTCGTTTTCTTTTCCTAAAAAATCAAGAGAATAGATTAGATGAATGTGTAAGTCCTTTCTTATTCTTAAATTCTGTGATAACTTCAAGAAACATTTGATACAGAAATTATAGAACAGCAATGTAGAATGGCCCCAGAGAATGGTTCCTCTTTTCATTCATTCTCTTCATTCCTTAAACAAAAATTTATCAAGACTGCTTTAATGCTAGCTAATCTCGGCGTGAGGCTCTGGATATGCAAATGGCAACAAACAGATATGATCCTTACACTCACAAAAGGCAGTTTAGCACATTAAGGAAAAACTTTATCATCTACATCGCCGAATTTCTGAGACAAAACTTCCTTTTAGGTTTAATGCTATGTTGTGCGATACAGCTCTGCACACACAGATGATGCATGGCTTCTTTCTCTTTGCCGCACGGGGAATGCAGCCTTCGCTCTCTTGCTGAAACACTTGGAAACCCTAACATTTAGGCACTGCAGAAAAACATGGACATGGTTGCATAGAGAAAATTGGTCCGCTTTTCCAACTCCTTCTGTGTCAAGTCTAACAGAGCTTCCTTTTTGGGTTTGGGATAAGTTCTAAGAACATCGGAAGCTTTTATGTCCAAAGATAAATGTAAAAGCATCATGAGATGCAATCAGACATCAATTATGAATGGTCCCCCAGGTTGACGGTCTGATCCTCTATTAGCAACTGGAAGATGGTTTTAAGAATGATGTGAGTTAATGCATGGACCTGATGGGACTGGCACCTGTTACATGCTCAGCGAGTCCTGACCTGCTGCATGCTACATGTTAACATATTAACAACATGGACACAATGCGACTGGCAAATGCTAAATGCCCAGCACATGCTGTGGTATAGGCTCAGTTAAGTGCTGGCTCTCATCATCATTACTAATGGCAAGCTTCAACATTTCAGGGGAGAGCTTCCCGGATCTGAATCTAATCATAGTCTTTGAGAAATCGGACACACTGCTCACACGCACCCCAAGTCTTGGACCAGCAGCCTCTGCTTTGGGCTCAGAGAAAGAAAGACCATGAGAGGAGCCCCATTCACAGCACACAGCCTCTCTCCTCCCACCCCAAGTACTGCGCCCCCCCCCCCCCCCCGCACTCCTCGCCCTGGCTCAGATTCTCCTTAACATTGAAATCGCCAGAGAGGCTAGGGGGGGTGGCAGCGGGGCTGAGTGTTTTCCAAGTTCAGTCTTCGTCTTTCTCCAGAGACTTCAGCCCCGAAAAGCCAATCAGCGTGTTCTCAGAAAACACTACCCTGGTGGAAATGTTTGCCATTTTCTTTGCTAAGTGTTATTTTTTCCATATTAGAGGTCTGATTTCCTGCAATTCTTGGAGAGTACCATGAGGAAGAAGGGTCAGGAAATGTGGCACAGAGGAGAGCAGTGATTAAGTGCCCACTCATTTCCATCACGACGGCAGGAAAGGGTTTTGAGATGTTCCTGCTTTGGTTATTTTTGTACAGAAAGAACAGGGCCTTTGTTAATGGGCCCCGGATAATGTGACAGAAGATTCAGCATTTTCCCTTCGGTTTTGTCACTCACCAGAGGTGGCTTTCCAAGAGCCTCTTCTCCTCGGACTAGCTTCTTCAGCCCCTAAATGGGGACAATATTTGCTTGACAGATGATTCCGATTTCCTTCAAAATAAGATGTCAGGCAAGTCTAACTTACTATTATTATTGTAAAAGGCTTCTGTCTTGGGAAGGAGCACTCAGTGAGTGGTGAGGAAAAGAGAGGAAACTTTCAAAAGGGAGAAGCACCAAAGAGAGTTACAGAAAAATAGGCTGAGTTATTCTCCACATGCCCCACCTCACTTTAAAAGGAACTTTATGGTGGTTTTCACCAGCCAATTACAGGTCGCAGTGCTCAGAGTAGTAAAACTGTGATAGGCTTGTAGGACCAGTTGACTTGACTTGATTATTTAGATTTTTAATGGCAGCTCTCCATAGGTACAAAATGAAGAAACACAACTTATCCAAGTATTTGCTAGTGACATAATAGGATAATAACAGAAGTTATACCTTCTTTGGTTATTGTTTTAATAGCTTGTCCATAACTTTAGTATACTACCTCATTTAATATTCATAATACACTTGTGCAGTCAAGAAGATAGATATTATGTAAGCCTAACTCCCTACCCCTTCTTTGTCTTTTGAATGAGGAGACCAAAACCCAGGGAGGTTGGGTGACTTGCCCAGAGTCACGAATGTGCTAAGCAATAGAGCTGAGGTGATCACATCACTCTTAATTCTCTTTCCTGTCTATCATGGGCCAATCAGCGCTTCCTGAAGCCGATGTTACCCTGCTGTGATGCAATGCCCAGAGGTTCGGTTCATTTAATAGATATGTATGTTTATAATTGAGTTATTCTAGTATTTTGGAAGTTGGTTCAAAACAATCAGTTTTGCTATATTTTTATGAAAGTAACTAGTCCTTATTTAAAAGTTAAAGCTGTAACTGCATTATTGGTTCAGTCATTTATAAGATCAGGCATTTTTATTTAGTATTGTGAAAAGTGTATGACACAAGAATTTGGATAAGGAATAATTAATTTACTAAATTATTTGATGACTACAATAAGCTAAAGATGGTGTTCTATGTTGAGGATTCAAAGATTCCTAGGCAAATATATTAATTAAAACTGTATTTTTCTGTTTACTTATTTATCTTTGCTGGTGACAGAAATTCAACTTGAAGTCATCTATGCACAAAGGGGAGTCATTAAAAGGAATTCATTGTAAGGGGAGAATTCATTATGAGGATTCATATAAGTATAATTCACGATAGGGATCTTAGAGTATATTTGTGAAAGCCCTAGATGTGGGACATGACTTTTAAAACAACTAGAAATGGGGATTCCAGAGCTCAGGACGCTCCATCTCAGCTCTATTCCTCTAGCTCGTTTATTTCATTCTTCTCTTTCTAAACATTTCCACTTCTTTTGTGCTGTCAGACAACATGGCTGCCAATAACTCTGGAGCTTATTGCTTTCAAACCAAGAGAGCCTCGGTTCCTTTTCTCAGTCCAATTTCCAAATTGGACCAGGAGCTTACCCTAGGCCAAATAACTCTGCCCTTTGGGTGGGATACTCTGCTTTAGTCAATCACTCGCTCGTAACCAGTCAGTGGGGTAAGGGCTGATATTACACCAGACCAGCATGGTGGGTCCAGTGATCACCATGTGCGTGAAGGTGGACATGAGCTGCTAATAGAAGAAGGGTGTGGAAAAAACAATCCTGTGAAAGATGGACAGTCCCATATCTCATGAGACTCCCAATGTCATGATCTATAAACATGAGCTCAATAAAAGAAATACATCAGATCACTCTAAAAACACAGAAGGAGCAATGACCCTACCTAAGAGGACATCAGGAACAGAGAAAGTAAGGTTCCAGCTGAGTCTTTAAATATGACCAAAAAAAAAAAAATCGTCAGTGGGGAAAGGGCATTCCAGGCAGAAGGAACTACATGTCTAAAGGCTCAATAGCATGGAACCATGACATGGAGGAACAAGAAAGATGAGGCTGGAGAGGGGCATAGCACTCTGTGTCCCCTTGTACCTATGACCCATCCACCTTCCCCATCCTCTAAGGAGCAAGGGACATCCTGAAATGAGAAGAAGCACATTGTATAGCACTTTTGGCTTCTTAGAACACTTTTTTAAAAAAAAGATATATTTATTTATTTTAGAGAGAGAAGAAGAGAGAGGACGCAGTGGGGTGGGGCAGGGGAGAGGGAGAAAGAGAGTCCCAGGCAGACTCTGTGTTTAGCACTGAGCCTGACTTGGGGCTCGATCACACGACCCTGAGATCATGACCTGTGCTGAAGCCCACAGTTGGCTGCTTCACTGACTGTGCCCCTCAGGCTCCCTTCTTAGAGCACTATTACATAAACTCTTTCACTGGATTCACACAATTTTGGTATGAGGTAGACAGGACATATATTTTCCCCCATTTTATTGATGAAGAGAAATTTTTAGAGGACTGTGACTTGGCTAAGGTTAGTTCAGGGGAAGAATTGTGCCTAGAACTCGGTTTTCAGTTCCTAACTCAGTGTTCCTTCTGCCCCTCCTTGCATTTTCCTTGAATGTCAGCATAAGGGATCACATCTGTGTCACTAATAATTCAGTCTATTGTGACAGCCACTTGGATGATACCAAATAGGCTATGTATACTTGGTTTTGGTCAGTTATTAAAATATCTTGCAAAACCTTCATTCCAGAAAATTATCCAAAAGAAAAGATTCTTCTCACCTGGAGGGGGAGGGGTGAGGGACAAAGAAATTACCTCTCAAGAACTGGTTTATTCCTATGATTCTTTTATTATAATCAGTACATACAGATGTAAGCAAATCAGATCAATATGTAAAATGAACTGGTGAACATTTTTCACCTCACCAAAGAATTGCCTGCTAGATTTTAAGCTACATGAAGACCCACTTTTGAAGAGCCAGTATTTGCTCGGAGTGGCCTGTTGAACCTGGCACTTACTTTGCAAACGCTCAATAAATGTTTGATGAATGAATAAATGAACCAACCAACATGGGGGACTTTAAAAAACAAGGACACAGCATAGATCTATGATTAAGAGCCTTAGTGGCAGATGTAATTGGGATCCGTTTGGGGCTGTACCACTTACTGAATGGGAAACAATCAGTAAATGATTGTCTAAGCCTCCACCTTCTTAGTTGTAAAATGGAAATAATAATGGAAGTCACTCCCAAGGTTGTTTATCTATTGAATAAAAATTTATTAGGACCTACTAGGAGCTAGACACTGCTTAAGGTTCAGGGAGGTATTTCAGAAAACACAGGTGACTGGGTCCTTAGGCAATCAACATGAAAAGAAAGAAGTAAATGAAATAATTAAAAATGTGATACAGTGCTACGAAAGAAGTAAAGGGTGATATGGATTCCACTGTGGCCATGCGGGTGACTTTAGATGGAGTGGTAAGAAGAGGCTTCTCTAAGGAGGTGACATTTGAACTAAGACCTGGGGAGAGGAGAGTGAGCATCCACATGTAGAGCTAAGGAAGAGCTTTCTGGGCAGAGGAGGGAATGGCCAAGCTGAGGGAGAGGACAGGATTGCAGAGCTGGAGAAACAGAGAGGAGACCCTGGGGCCAGAGCTTAGGAAGCAAACGAGGTAGGAGGCAGGAGAGAGGTTGGAAATTGGTCAGGTCACAAAGCGCTCTGTGGGGCAAGCTCAGAGACTGGGGCCTTGCTCTAAGAGCCATGGGGATTCACTGAGGAATTTAAACAGAGGGGTACCATTACCTGATTTACATTGTTAAACAAGCACTCTGCCTCCCTAAAGAGCACCAACATCCATCTCATTGCTCCTGTGAAAAACCGGAGTCCTTGACTCCTCAGTTTCCCTCCCCCTTTCTATAATGAATCCAATGAACTTGCTCTCTAAAATATACTGCTAAATAAATAAATAAATAAATATACCACAAGCATCTTGCTTTCTCTCCACCTCCACTAAAACCACCTTCAGCTCAACCCTTCTCTCTTGTCTAGGCCATTGCCATGCCACTTTCGACCCTGTAATTTTGGGAACTTAGCAGATTTTCAAGGGGGGAGGTCAAAGAGGCACTTGGACATTTAAGACTAAAGGTCAGGCTGGGGTTACATGAGATAATGCACATAAACACTTGGCACAGCACCTGGCTTCTAGAATGTTCTTAATGCACATGATCTTTTTTTTTTTTTAAATAACATCCATCCTCCTTGTGCTTTTCAGCACGATGAAAAGATCAAGGGATTTGGAGCAGGAGACTTGGGTTTACATCCTAGTTTCAAAGAAGCGTGGTTTTGGACAAGTCCTCATTTCTCTGAACTGCTGTTTCCCCTTCTGGGAAATGAAGATGTAAACACCTGTCTTTTCTATCATACAGGACTGTTGTGAGTTTCAAATGTGATGATGGATGTGAAAATGCTTTGTAAGCTGAAAAGCATCTCTTCATGAGCGATCAACTATATGAAATTATATTTAATTCAGTTTCCCTTTGTACGTGACCTCTCGGGGTCCTACACTGTAAGGCAGCATTACAAAATAAATTTTATTATAGGGCACGGGGTCTTCAGCTTCAAAGAAGACCGAGTCCCAGATTCTTAAACCTCTGCCTCGTATAGTCTAAACCAACAGATGTTGCTGCTGACATGGAAATGTGTATCTGTGCTGTCCCCTATGATGACCCGTGGCCACAGCAGCTAGCAAGCCCTTGAAATGTGGCTGGTATGATAAAGGAATGCTACATTTAATTTCTCTGGTTTGAGTTAATTTAAGTTTAAATAGGCATATGTGCTAGTGGGTATCCAACCGTCCAAATCCAAAAGCTCTTCTTTCTCAGGGCCCTCACCTATCAAGCAAGGTCTTTTTTAGTTCTCTCTGTGCTTCTACATACACAATTCAGAAATAGATAAGCCAATTTGAATAAAATAAGGGCTGAATTCCGAGTCACTTTTCTTATTCTTCAGTTGAAGATAATCCTTTGTCTGTTTTTTAAAGTTCATAGCTGGTTTATTTACCAACAAGAGGCGATGACAATACGGTCTCAAGGAAAAGGCAATTCTTTTTTTTTTTTTTTAAGGATTTTATTTATTTATTTGAGAGAGAGAGAGAGCATGAGAGGGGGAGGGTCAGAGGGAGAAGCAGACTCCCTGCTGAGCAGGGAGTCCGATGTGGGACTCGATCCCGGGACTCCAGGATCATGACCTGAGCCGAAGGCAGTCGCTTAACCAACTGAGCCACCCAGGTGCCCCAAACTAATCTCCGTGGAAAAGGCAATTCTGGAAGAGGAGCTATGTCAGAAACACATTCTCCTGGGAGTTTTATCCTGGTATCAAGTAGACTATTTGTTCCAGAGTTAGCGCTCCCCTTTTCTCATTAGGAAAACATCATCAGGGAGGAAATATTTGGAATCGATAAAGTACACGGATGGCTGCAATGGGGTTGTTTCTGTGATGTGGGCAGTCGCGAGGTCATCAGGGGTTTCCGTGTTGAAGCTGGTACTAGTTCTGTCTCTTCGTGTAAGGGCGGTGTTTCCATTCCTGGGTATTTAGAACATAAAGTGAAATATGGAGAGAAAGGGACACGAAAGGCAGGTAACATGATTGAATTGTTTCCAGCAAAAATGAGAGCTCAGCAGAAAAGAAACCCAAGACCACAGGAAAGGACCCGAGATAGGGTATAGCAGGGAGTGAGAAAAGCTTTTGAAGCAGAGAAATGAATATGGAACTGAAATCAAGAAGACAGAGAGGGAACAGATGGGGGTAGGCGGGGTGAGGATCAGAGAAGAAATTCCAGATCCATTTGTGAACGACTCCAGGAGCTGTCTGTGGGGGGAGAAAAATAAGGAGCAAAAATGAGGAAGACAAGAAAAAAAAATTACTTTGGAAAGAAAGAGAGTGACAAGGTAGTGAGGACAAAGAGGGACAGCTGTCATCTCATTTAATTAAGAAATTATTAATGGAACAGACGGGACAGCCACAGTGAGCCTTTACTGATGAGATGCTACTAAAATTCCAGATAATAGCAGCTGAAAGTTACTGAGAGCAAAAGTGGTGAGGATGCTAATTTCGTTGATAATAACATACTTAGCACAATGCTTAAGAATTTAAAAATCACACATCAAATAAATTTAAATGATTCTGGTTATCATCTAATTACGGTTGTTTAAATGATATAATACAATTAAACATTAAAAAAAATGAAAAAAAGCCCTGATAATTTTAAGTGATCACTCTCGTGTTCTGAGTCCTCCTTATGAGCAGCTTCTGTTCAATCCTGCAGTCCTAGTGGAGGTATTATGGGGATGGCCACACTTCTGCCAAATGTAGATAGTTGGCGGGTCGGAAGAAGACAAATGGCTAACAGGTTCTAAATGCCTTATTTTTTTCCTCCTCTGTCCCTTATTTTTCCATTATCAGGATAGGCAGCTCCTCTCCTCAAACAACTACTTTTTCTTTCTCCTTCCTCCCCTCGACAAACAGGTTCCCTGACAGTACCTTCCCCTTCCTTCATCATTTAGAAACTACAGCATCAGTACTAGTGGGCTAAATGTAATACTGGCCATATAGGAGCTGGGCCATGCAAGGTCATTCCACAGGAAACTATCTGGATGGCATCATCGAGAGCCAAGAGCCATGGACTTGTGGCCATGACCATGGAGAGAAAGGCCGCATTTGCTCACCTGGCTCCTTTATGGGAACGAGTCCTGAGCTTCTCAATTAGAGTCATGGCCTCATAGTGGGTAGAAAGGAAAAAACAAATCAACTGGTTCATTTGAAAATATCTTTATTTTTATAATTTGTATTTTTGTAAATTATTCCAAAAAAAATACAAAGAAAGTTAAAGCCTATCCAGATAATCTTATAACCCTATCCAGATATCACTATCAGGAATGTGATGCATGTTTCCAGAAATCAACATATATATAACATAATAGGATCCTCTCTATGCAGTGTTCTGTAGGATCCTTTTTTAACTTCATGTATGATGACTATATTTCCATGTCAATATGCCATGCTTCCACAAATGAAAGACACTTGCGATTGTAAGGTTATGTACCTGTAAAAAAAAAAAATGCTGCAGATTATAATCGGCAGGCTCTGTAGACAATAAGACATACCCTAATTTCAGAGATGTTAAAATATTAAAAAGGCAGCTTATAAATGATGAAATAGAGTATTAAAAAATTACATTACCTTTTGATGGCTCCAGAATATTGCATTGTACAGACAATATCATAAATTACTCAACAAATCCTTCATGAGTAGACATTTGTGTTGTTACCAATATTTTCAAATTTTTATGAACTTCTTTAATGTATATCTCTACACACTTGTCGTATTATTTTCTCAAGGTGATTCCTAGAAGCAGAATTGGTGGGTTAAGTAAGAGTGTGAATCCTGTTTACACCAGGTGATACTGATTTACACTCTTAGCGGTTGTGTCTCCAAATGCTCACTTCCTCAGTAATTGATATATCATCTACGGAAACCTAGCCTGGACCTCAACTAAGAAAAATCCAAACTGTACACCTCATTTGCCATCTGCTGTCACTCTTATATTTCTTCTTGGTGTTCCCAATATTTTAAAAACTTCAGGAACTCGAAATGATGATGTTCATAGATGATTCCCCAGTAACGGACAAAGGCCAGATCTACTTAGCTGCAGAGAGCCACCCTCAACAACAGGGGAATATTCAATGATCAGCTTGATTGCTTTTCATCTTTCTGCCAATTAGGGACAAAGCCTAAGGATCACAAATTTGGATGTGACTTCGTATTAATAGCACTGGGAACCGGGAGTTATACAAGGGCTACTTTCCTGAACTCTTCTGTTCATTTGATCTGAAATCAGTGAACCCACACTGTGCCCTAGGCTGTGGGGACACAAACATGAACCGCTTACAGTTTCCTGCCCAAAGAACATACAATCTAATGGGGGAGATGAGATACATTCATATAAAGTTATAGAACAACAGAAGACAAGATAATCGATTTCATGAGACTGGGATATGATTTAGTGTCAAATGTGCAGACATTAAGTCCAGAATTCGAATGAAATCTGGAGACAGAATGCTCTGTCCCTCTACGAGGCACCAAGACCAATGCTAATGTGCCGTGACCCTCTGGAAGCACCAAGATGACACATGGTCGAGCCTTATGTAGGCAGCATCTGTGTCCTGTATCGTCCCCTGTATGTCCCCCAGGAGTCTAAGGCGCATCGATAAATGCTCAGCCTTTTCCTGGAGCACAAGAGGCCAGCTGTCCCAGTGTCCTCTATGTCCTGGAGGGGAGGAGCCGCACCATTTGACTTCAGCCCCTCTTCAGGAGGGGTGCCCCAAGGGCAAGACACCGAGTTCCAGGATCCGAAGAGCACGGGACCAGGCTGCTGTGCTAGGAAAGTGAAAATGCACCGATCACATTTCCATGCCCAGTGGCATAGGGACTGAAGTCCCATTCATATAGCAAGCTTCTTAGTTAATCAGTAATTCAAGTTTAGGGACATATGTCTCCCAAACCAAATTTCATGAGAGTAAAAGGGGGAGGGAACTCTTTTCTTTCATTGTTTCTGAAGCCAGATACGCATGGCTTTTAAGAGGCACCACATTGTGTCCTGCTTCAGGGCGCTGATTTAATAAGAATTGCAAGAAACAAACCACTCACTTGCTAATATTGAAAGAGGCCAAACGCACCTGCCCCAGGCCCCCCAGGTCAGGACATGTGTTTATAAATGACATGCAGGCTATGAACCCATGGGAGGAGCCCTGGATTGGGAGTCAAGAGAGACAACTGGGCTCCATCAGTGGATCTTAATCAGAACTGTAGGTCAGAATACCAGAGAGTTTCAGAATAGATGCAAGTCTGGACACATCCGGACCCACCTGAAGCAGACTCTTGGGGTAGGTGGGGCATTGTTTTTCAAGAAATACCATCAGTGACTCAGATGTGCTCCTCTGGTTAAAAATCATTAAGTTAGGGAATCTCTAGCCAGGAATTATCGGACTCATATTTGACTTTTGGAGGCTTCTCTGTAATAGAAAAATCAAATGAAGCTTAAAAATTATTTAAATAGCATGTTTTGAACCTATAATTTGTGTTTACATTTAACCTAATAACACTTAATATAAGATTGCAATGCAATTTAATCTCACAAGATAATTAAAGATTTATGAAAAATAGTTATTCTTAGGGAACCATAGGCAGTCTGATCCAAAAATGGAACACAGGTTTGAGGTTGTATGATGAATAGCTTCTTTCAGTCCTGTCAGAGTAACTCTGCGACTGAAGATACCACCTCATTTGGTGAAATGATTAAAGTATAAATTTGACCCTCTTCATTAGTGGGGAGCCCAGGCCCACAGTTGTCCTGCCTCTGCTTCCTCCCTCCCCCACCAATGAAAGTCCTGCCATGAAAATCCTGGGCTTCAGCTGTAATGATCAACGACCCCTCGGTCAAATGTTGGTCATAACACTCTAGGCTATTTTACCCCCCAGGGGAGAGTGGTTAATGATGATATTAATAAGAGTAGCTAACATCTGCTAAGCTCTTACTATGTTTTGGGCTCTATGCAAGGGGCAGAAAACGGATTTTCCTTTCTATCCCAGGAATCCAGTTCCCCGAGAGTTTACAATTCAAGAGAAGAAGACTGTTTTCCAGAATAGCCTCCTTAATCATATTACAATTACAAGTGTGAAATACGGTTTTCCTACCCTTCCAGCCAATGTATTGGCTTTCACATAATTATCATCTCTCTTTAGGATGCTCGAGGACCATTGAGGGTCCAAGCCCATGACATTGGACACAATCTTATGATTTAGTGATTAAGAAATACACAGAGCCGATGAGGCAAGACTAGATACACAAATAGGAACCTCTGAATGAAATGAGAATAAGAGAGTGATAGCAGAGAGCTCACAGCTATGTAGCCCGAAGAGTCAGTCTGGTCCTCCTGGGGTCAAATCTCTTTCCAACATCCTTTGAGACGTCTTCAACTGAATACCTTTCTGAAACTTGACACCCCACATTCCTAAAATCAAATTTATCCATATTCTTCACACCAAACCCAAACCATCTTTTTCTTCTAACTTACATATTTCTATTCATTTCTTGTTCTAACTCCATTTCTTGATCTAGCAAGAGCTCAAGGTAGAAACATCCCCCCCACCCCAAGATGGGCAGAGAGCAAAGAAGAGTGGGCTCTGTTCAGTCATTCAGGACTCAGGCAGATAGAGGTTCTTCCACCTTCAGTGCATGGCTTCCAAGGAAGTCTCAGGGGCTGACACCCAGATGGCAAGAGGAGAAAGGCCACTGAAAAGATCTGTATGGGAAGTATACATTGGCCAACTCCGGAAGTGACATGCATCATTTTGTATACAGTTCCTTGGCTAGAGCTTGGTCATGTGGCCTAGTTGTGAAGGAGGCTGGGTAATATTATCTATCCCAGAAGGAGATGGGTTTTAGTGAGTAGTTAGCTGTCTCTATTCTTCCTATAACCTGAGTCCAAAGCCTTGAAGGAGGTATCCCTTATGTTTCTTCTTCTGACTGCCTCTCCTTGTCCAGTTAGTCCCCAGGTCCTGTTAATATTTCCTCTACAACGCTGCTGAGCATATCCAGCCTCTCTTTTTTCTCCTCAGTACCATCATCTTACCTCACGCTTTCATAAACTAACTGGGCAACTCTAATAATCTAACTCAAGTCTTTCCCCCCCCCTTTTTTTTTTTTAAAGATTTTATTTATTTATTTGAGAGAGAGAGAGCACATGAGAGGGGGGAGGGTCAGAGGGAGAAGTAGACTCCCTGCCGAGCAGGGAGCCCGATGCGGGACTTGATCCAGGGACTCCAGGATCATGACCTGAGCCGAAGGCAGTCGCTTAACCAACTGAGCCACCCAGGCGCCCCAAGTCTTTCCCCTTCTAATCTCTCATGTATTCAACAAATATTTATTACACACCATGTTAAGTAATTAGGGGGAAATGAGGAAATGAACAGGCCTTGCCCTGCATTTACAATCTTGTAGGCAATATAGATGAATAAATGGCTCTTCCCACATTGGGCTGTTAGTACCTGTGATGGGGAAGTGTAAGGTACAAGGAAAATGGTTAGAGGGGCCCCAACTCCCCTGACCACTCCACTGAAGCAGGGCACACTGTGCCCTACACACTGACTCCCCCATTGCTCTTATTGGTCTCTGGCCCGACATCTTGTTTTATTTCATCATGGTCCTTAACACCATCTGAAATGGTCATGTATATTTATGGGTTTATTTTTTGGTTTTATGTCTTCTCCCACCAGAATGGGTGTTCCACCAAGAATAGAGGCCATGGCTAATTTGTCATCAGCATAGAGACAGGATCCAGAAAAGTGCTGACATGTAGTGCAGTTAGAAGGGACCAAGTTGGGGGCAGGGGGGCAGGGAAAAGTTCAGATTGGGTTTCCCAAAGAAATGATCTTTAGGTTGAGGCCTAGAGAATGTGTAGGAGTTAACCAGGTTTCCTGGGGGTAGGGAGGAAGGTGGAGTAGGAGTTATTGCTCTAAACTGAGAGGAGAGAGAACATGGCTAGAATTCAATGCTGGAAAGGGGAGCACTAAGGATGGAGGTGTGTGCATGACCTTGTAAACTGTGTATGTGGGTTTGGGTTTTCTCCTAAAACCAATGAGGAGCCATGAAGATTTTTTCACTGGGGGAGCCACATTAAGATCCAATTAGAGTTTTAGATCCCTGTGCTTCTCTTTGTAGAATAGACAGGAGGAGGGCAGCAAGAGGGCAGGATGACCTGTGAGAACCTAAGGGCAGACCCCGGTAGCATGAGCCAAAAGAGCACCAGTGCATTTCATGTTAATTTTTCAAAAGTCTTAGTTCCAGAGGGGAGGGGGTGGGGGGATGGGTTAGCCTGGTGATGGGTATTAAAGAGGGCACATACTGAACGGAGCACTGGGTGTTATACGCAAACAATGAATCATGGAGCACCACATCAAAAACTAATGATGTAATGTATGGTGATTAACATAACATAATAAAATTTAAAAAAAGTCTTAGTTCAGTCGATACCATTCTCTCTAAGAAAGTTCTCTTAAATGGTGAACATTGTGAAAAGTAGGATGATTACTACATTTTTCCACTTCTGTTTTATCTGCCCTTCCAGCTTGGATCCTACCTCCTCCCTGAAGCTTTCTGATTTACCCCTGCCCTGAACTGTGAAATTTCATATTTATGTAATTCAGTTAGCACGAATGCACTATCCTATACTTTTTACTTTTATATTCATCCCCAATCTTTTCCCCAATAGATTGTTAGCGTCTTTGAAAAGTGAGCTTTGTTTGTTATTTCATAAAAGTGTGCTTATAGGAATGTAATTTGAACAAACTAATCCACACTAAGGTGTTTGTCACTAATGACAACCACCCCTATGATACTGGAATCCTAAAAAGGAGAAAGAGTTCTTTGGGGAAGGAGAAATGTTTAGCCCAGTCTTTCTGAAATCCTATCTCTTTAGGATGTTCCAAATTGCAAAGATAGCCCATTGGTTTACCCAAGTGCTACAAACCAATCTTGATGGAATTTCTGGCACTTCTGGGGAGATATGTTTAGGTGAAACCACCATAGAGACAGGACCTCAGGGAGAGCCTGAAGCCAGCACATTACACTTTCCTAGAGATCCTTCTCTCCTCAGGAACATTCAGACGCTGACCATCAAACTCCGCAGCAGATCTGAAGTGGCTCAAGAGAGCACGTGGCCCTTTGTCTGGGTCTTTTGTTGACAGGCTCACGGAGCAGGGCAATGTTTTCATTTCAGCTGATGTTGGAGGTCCACCTGACACTGAGAAGGAGATTTTTGTCTTAAAGGTAGCCTTTCTTTTCCTATTTTTATCCTCCAAACTCTAGGTCCATCAAGGCCAGCCTTGCAATTCAAGGAAAGAAGAGCACTGGAGGAGCCAGTGGGGTTTTTACGTCTTAAGTGCTTGGGCTGCGAGGGGTCGAAGGGAGTAGGGAAGCATTTGGAGGACGCAGAGTGATTGTCACCTGGGAAGCCAGTTATTCACAAACTCCACGAAGTAAAAATGAAAAAGCCCTTTTATACAACTCCTGTCTCCCCTTGTCAGGACAGAATATGCCAGTGATAATTGCCGCTGAGGCGAACATCTCAATGTTAAGATATCATTTATTCCCCTTTCCTTTGTCTTTCAATCCACACGCATATTCCTTCAGCTTTCTCCATCTGCTATTCTTCTGTTTCTTTTTAATAATAATGAAAATAGCAGACACTTATCATTTGTAGGAAGTACCTCTGGATTTGTTTTGCATTTTTCATTTTACATCACCCTTGTATTTATATAAAAATGTTCCCTTTTCATAAAAGCTGCATTTTCGATAGCTTTTCTGACTGCAGTGTTAAATCATCGTGGCAGTTGTTGGGGGCTTTGGGTGTAAAAAGATGTTGTGTGTATGCAGCCACTCAAGCTCTAACACCCATGTACCATTTACCAATTTGGGCAAGAAGGTAAACAAAAATATCTTTTTTTCCCCCTTCACGCAATCAAATTAAAAATCTGGTGTTTGGGGGCGCCTGTGTGGTTCAGTCCTTAAGCATCTGCCTTCGGCTCAGGTCATGGTCCCAGGGTCCTGGGATTGAGCCCCGCATTGGGCTCCCTGCTCAGCGGGAAGCGTGCTTCTCCCTCTCCCACTCCCCCTGCTTGTGTTCCCCCTCTCGCTGTGTCTCTCTCTGTCAAATAAATAAGTAAAATCTAAAAAAAAATCTGGTGTTTGTTAGATAGTGAGATCTAAACTAGATTTATGGAAGGGTTATCCATATCTGTGATTTTCTGATACTCAAAAAATGTTTTGTGCATTCAAAGAAAGAGGAAGAAAGGAAGGAAGGAAAGAAGGAAGGAAGGGAGG
Organism: Leptonychotes weddellii; assembly: GCF_054177405.1. Classification (NCBI taxonomy): domain Eukaryota; kingdom Metazoa; phylum Chordata; class Mammalia; order Carnivora; family Phocidae; genus Leptonychotes; species Leptonychotes weddellii. The sequence goes on from NC_138371.1 coordinate 26,203,472, forward strand.
AAGGAAAGAGGGAAGGAAGGAAGGAAGGAAGGAAAAGGACAGCTAAACAAATAATCCCAGTGTTGCTTAGAAGCAAGCAGCAATACTTTACCAATCTGCTAGTGTTCTCAATCCTTTCCCATTGCCCGCCTCTTTGGAAGGGGTGTTGGAGGCAAGTAGCTAGTGGGAGAGAACAGGAAAATGAGATTTTCACCAACCACAAACTGGGTAAGCAGACTCAAATAATAGAAAATTGACTGTTCTTATTTCTTGACACACCCTTGGGCTGAAAGACCAGAGACGTTTTGTACACTCCACAGGAAGCTGTGGGCTTGCAGGTTCTCACAAATGCCTATTTCCCAGAGGCCAAGGTAGCATGTTCATATGCTGCGTGACCATCTTGGACTTCAGACTTGGCAGGTTGTCGTTGCTTTTACTCAAAACCAGGCCCTGAGAGGAACGTGAACTTGATCCCTGTAATAAATCAAGTTCTAATACAGGGTGAGAGCCTTAACCCCTCTCCTCCCAGCCCCCCTCCTGTGGCGTTCCTCCACATGGCTTCCAGTGCTATTGAAATGATTCAGAGAGCTGAAACCGGGCTGTTATTTTTATCACTCAGTCCCAAAGGTAAAATGTTTGGCTAATTTGGCTCTTATTCCTGACCCTCATCCCTCCATATTTAGACATGGAAGGGGAAGGAATGCTTAGGCAAATCAGTCTGAAACAAGGCTTAGAAAAAACAAATGGAAGGAGGGAGGGAGAAAGAAAACCAGCGGGAAGGATGTAACATGTGTCTGGACAATTCCCCTTTGTTTTCAAAGCCTCCCCTCCTCCTCTTAGGAGTGTTTCTTCCTTCGCTCTTATTAATTTTTCTCTGCAGCTTATCTCTTAGCCCTCAGGTAAGGAAAGATCAGAGCCTGAGAGCTCTGGGCAGCCAAGCCTGCAGGGAGCTCAGAGAGCACACTCGGCAGCTGAGACCAGCAGGCATCCAGCAGGGACCCGGGCTGCCCTCCCTGAGAAGAAGACAGTCTCCTTATCCCCCATAAGCACCCTGAGGGACATTAATAGCCGTCCTCAGCGTTGAGCATTTGTTCTTTCCTCTATGTCCTTGATGTGTAGAAAATATCCATTTTAATGCCTCCAAGCAGAAGGAATATCCCTAAGAGGTTAAGGTAGGGAGTGGACAGTGTTATTCAGAGATACGCTGCTTGGAACCGTTAATGACTACACTCTGGAGTTGCTCTGCCTTCCCAGTGTAGTGTTTGTCATCATCACAATTATCACAGGGCGGAAAAACTAGGGGCTTGAAATGAACATATTTTCAAATCAACTTTGATTCTTGTTATCTCTGTGACCTTGATCAAGTTACTTATATTCTCTTAGACTCAGTCTTCTCATCTAGAGAATGGGGGTGATAATAATACTACTGACCGCAGAATGCTTTGAGATAATTGGATGAACTGATGTGAATAACGTGCTTAGTATAGCACTGTTTGCCTCTAAGGACACCACATGCTCTGGTTGAGTAGTGAGAGATGCTACTATTATTGTTGTGATTGTATTATTAATTTTAATTATTGACGAGATAATCTGAAATCTGAATAAAGGTCTAATCTGTATCTGTATCCAGTGAAGAGTCTCAGAAAAGAATAGACTGGGTTGATAGGCAGGACCAAGTCAGGAAAACAGAACCCATTTGTAAGTATTTTAAATGGAGGGAATTTAATACAAGAATTGATTATGAAGGTGGTAGAAGGGGCAAGAAGCCAAACAGGAGATGGATGGTGAGCTACCCAGAGGTCAACAACAGCAGGAAGAAGCTGCCACCCTTAGGACTGAAGAAATACAGGGACAAGGTGATGTTATAGAGGCCAGAAGCCGGGGACTACCTGATAGAAACTAGGACCTCAGAGAAAGGGGCTATGAGGAGGACAGCTTGAACCATAGAATTCAAGCACTGTTGTCAACTGTCACCTGGAGCTGACAGAGCTACCCTGAGTCCTCTCTTCCTCCTGCCCTCCTCTACCCTCCCACTGACTGAACCCGGCCCAAAGCCTGTTGATGAGGCAGTCTGGGAAATGGGGTTTGCAGAGTCATCAACAGCGATGTATTCCAACCTTGGAGGAGAAAGAAATCTTCATGCCTATGAGGTATTGATTGAGGAACTGCTTGATAGATTGAAAAGAAGCCATTTAGACTCTGGGTTTCAGCATTTAGTTGGAATGCCTAAAGACCCAGAAGTTTGAAGCCAGGTGATCATTTTGTTATAAGCACACCTGAGGCATAAGATGTTAGAAACACAGGAAAAGGAGGGGAATGACAATCCCACACCTTTTGGGAAGCTGTTTTTTATTTTTTTCTCATCTAGAGAGCCTTTAACCACAATCATTTCAATAACTTTCACCAAAAAAAGCTCCATTATTATTTATCGATGCCATCTGTATACGTTATTGATCAAACCACTATTGACCATGGCAAGAAAATGACTTTGCCATCATGGAAACAAATGATGATTCTTTGGTGCATTAAAAGGTGCAAAGGGGAAAGAAAAACTGTTAGTGTCTTTGCTTTCTGCAGAGTTGCTTTCAGGCTGAGGGATGTCCCTTTGAAAACGTATTAGTCTTAAGAATGAAAGAGGGCACTAGATAAAGATTCAATCTCATACATGCTCTAAATGCTCAACTAATACCTAGGCTTCATCTCTCCGTCCTAGACCATAACACTTGTTTCTTACAAAGTGCCAGGTTCTGGCTCTCTTCCCAGCACAGAATGGGCTCCCTAGCCGTTTCATTACCAGAAATTACAATGATCATCTGCCTAACTGGGAATAGCATTATCTGAAACACAATTAGAAGTAAACTGAAAGTCTAGGTGGCCCAGTGATGACTAATCAGAAATATGACTGCCTGGCACACCACAGCAGATCATATCTCAGGATCATCACAGGTTGTTTTCATTTTCAGGAGCACCTCGATTACCATTAATGTGGCTGGAAGGAATGAAACAGTTATTAATATCTTCAACTTAGGTATCAAGAAATTGAAGCACACAAAAATCCAGGGACATCAGGATCAAAGGCCTGGGTCAAAACATTTTCTAAGCTCCCATGTTACATGGTAATGATTTGGTACAGTGTGATTCTAAGTCTGGAATTCGCACCCAGTGAGAGTAGGGAAAAAAGTCACCCTGAAAAATTGGACTGCTCAAGGCTCGAAGAGTACACCCTAATTTAACAAGCTAGCAGGGCACATGGTCCAGGAGAAGCATGCTACTGGAATTTCTCAGAAGACAGAAAGTGCTGGAGTATGGCTCTATTTGCATCTGGAAATAAATGTAGGAAAAATCACCTCCATATGAGTTACAAGGACCTAGCCTCAAGATCACTGACTTTACCAAGGCCAAGTCTCCCCTCTCTAAGGAAAAACAAACAAACCAAAAAGGGACTGCACATTTGTTGGCCACAATGGAAGAGAATGTTCCGAAGTATGTTGCATGTGTTTGGCCTTGCAATCATGCAGTCGCATGATGGTAGAACGATTCCTTTGTTGTTCCAAAGGAACAACTTTGGGCCAAAGCTTGGTTCAGGTGAACCCAAAAAGCTGAGAACCAAGAAGTCACATAGGAGAGTCAACTGCCATATCTAAAAGAGAAGGATCAAGAGCCTTGACCATCAGTGGCCCAAACCACTCTAGGTTGTCTTTTTCTAAAATTGCAAAGCTCATCAGAAGAGGTGGAAATAGCATTGTTGCCAATAGCAGCATCCAATGGGAACATTTCTGGAGCTGCCTAAGGACAACCATGGTGGCTGGTAAGTCAAGCCATCCCTGTGACCAGAGCAAGGGTAAAGAATAATAAAATGAAGATTTAGTTTGTATCAGCACTCCCTGTGCATTAAATGTAAGAGAAGTGTCCCCAAATGAATTGCAGTCTTTTTGAAAATGGTGCTCTAGGAAAAAGAGCAAATATTGACACTTCAATAATGTTTGCCCAGCAATCAGCGAGCTGTATACAGCACTCAGGGTATCTATGTTACTGGAATCAATTAGGAAAATGGAGAATTGATATCCTCCAATGAGAAATATATGGTAACTGCTGACATTACAGATAACGCCGGCTCTGCAAATCATCTCTGAAGTCACAGGCCTACCCGCCACTGTCGCTGATGTTGAGGGAATCTGTCTGAGAACATAGCTCTTATCTCAGTTATACTGCCCACAGCTCTTATCAGACGCTGTCTTCCCTGATGTGCAATTTCCATCCCCTGCAACTAACTCTTCCAATTCATTCATTCATCCAACAGATTTGTTGAGAACTTACCTTGTGCTAACACTAGTCTAGATTAGACAGAGTCCTTGCTTCTAGGGTTTTTTGGGGGGGCAGGGAGGGGCAGATGGAAACCATGGAAAAATACAAAATGAGACACTTTCATATAAAAGTGAAAATGAAGGAATCGTGTGAAGATTTGAGAAAAGAATAAAAGAGTATTCCATCTAGGGGACAACAATGCAAAGGCCCTGAGGTTATTCAACTGCCTTCTCTTTACTCTCCTGGTATGTTTAGTTGTTCTTTAGTCTCTGATTGTTTATCAGACTGTTTGCCTCTTCTTTCTTTCCGTTGTCCACACTTTCCTTCCTTGCTTCTTTCGTTTTATTACTTATCTATTATTTATACTCCCAGAGGTCTTTTAAGGGTGTCTAATGACTATGAAAATCTCACACCATAAAGACTTCTTTACCCAAATAGAACTTCGTTGTTTTTCAGATGCCTCTCTCTCTCTTTTCAAATAGATTTTAAGTTCCTTGAAATAAGGACACACACAAGGATCTTAGATTTTTATGGATTTCCTAAAGTACCCAATTTAACAAGGGGCATATAGGAGAAGCCCAGTATAATAAATGTTGGCTCAAACTAAAATGCTTATAGCTGGAGAAGCTTGTTGAGATAAACTTGCCCACCCAACACAATTTTTTACTATATCTTCCTGATCTCCTGCCATCTGTTTGTCATAGGTATTCAGTTAATCTCCAGGAAACTAAAAATTTTCAAAGTATTCTGGGGAAGAAACCGTTAGATGTTGCTGATGGTTTTCATTTACCTTTGTTTAGAGTATCAATTCTCATCCTGTAAAGTAACTGATAAAGTCTTTATTGATAAAGGGAATCCGGTAACAAGCAGTTTTTAGGTAGTAGGTATGTATGTACAGTGTAATCAGGCTGGATGAAGTTGAAAGATAAAGTTCGTTAGCTTCTTTTAATAGGAGATGCTTCCAAAGAACTGACCAGTGATTTATACGATGTTTGGGGAAAGCCCCAATCCTTAGCTTTTGGAGCCAGTGAAAATGTCGTTCTCAATGCTCCTCTTTAGAGAAAGAAAGATTTCATGTCCCTGAGTGAGATGGGGCTGGAGTGAGTGTTAACGTGCATTCTCAGTCTGTGGATTTCAGGATCACAGCTTTGGCCACCTAACCTAAAACTGGTGTCGATGAAAAGGGTTTTTATAGCAGCAAGCTGGTGCCATAGTGATAGGATGGTTGCTAAGGATGTCATTATCACTCTGATTGCAGGAATCGGTGAGTTAATTGGCATGACCTCATTCAAGTCCTCAGGGCCTACCTGTTCACAAATTACAAAGGACACAAAAAGTTGATCTTTTTATAGCATCAGGAGGCAGCACCTGTTAACATTTAACATTTGAAAACAAGCTATAACACACATCATTTATCTACCCGTTACCTTTTTCTCACACTGTATCCTCTTTCCTTCTCTTTACTACATAGAATTAAGACATGCCCTTCTGAAATTTTTTTTTCCTTGCTCTATTTTCCCCATTCCCTCTAGAGGAAGGGGGATTTTTTTTTTTTTTTGGTCTGAAAATCAGCTGTTAAACTGAAGAAGGCTCAAGGAAATGAACTGAAATGTCTCATAGGAAGAAAAACAGCACTATGAAGATGAAAAAAAGCCCAGGATAATGGAGATTGATCGCTCGATCTATCTATGGCCTCAAATAAAACTGATTGAATTTAACATGTTAGGTTACAGTTAAGAAGCTTAGTTGTTTCAGTCAGGGTAATATAGTTTCAGATTTTCATAGGGAACCATTTATTTATTTTTGCATTTGTGAGTCATTTAGTCATTCCCTTGTGAGTGAGAATACATTTATTTTCCAACTCCCTGCTGTTAGGCGTTCTATTAATACCACACTAGTTGAAATAAATGGAGCAGTAGAAACTGTTTGGTGGTGAATTTGTTTTTCGGATTTTTTTGATTCTGCTATTTTGGTAAGTTGGCTTCCCGACCTCTCCAGTGGTTTAAATAAAGTCTTAACTTCTCCTCTTTCTCCTCTCTAGCTCCACATTGGATTGTTGCTTTTGCTTCAGTATTGACACCTTCAAGGCGACCAAAAGCCCTATAACCCAAGAAATGCATCTTAAAGAGCGGGTGTATGGTAAAATAAGTTTAATCAAGCAATGAGATTGTCCAAATTATGGGGAAAGTGACAATTTTCTTAGCCAGAAGTTTTCTTTCCATCCCTTTGTCCTTTACCCAAAAAGGAAAATCCAACCTAATAAAGAGGGGAATTGATTCTACAGGTTATAAGGAAGTGGCAAGGGTCATGTTTCCCAGGATTCTAAAAGGTTATTTTCAAATGTATTTGTGCTGAAGCAGAATAAGGTTTGCTCATGCGCCTTCGGAGTAAAGCTGAGCAAAGATAAAGATAACGTCCTTGTTATTCTGGGCAGCTAATTACTGTCAGTAATTGTTGTTTGTGATGAACAAGATGCGGGATAAAGGCAGGCTGGGGTGGGGGTGCTGGGAGGAGGGTCCGTAGGCTTTGAACCACAGCCAGCCCTCGGAGGCTGATGTGGCGGAGCCGCAGGAGGGCTCCTTTGGGGACACGTTCAGAAAAGCCCCAAAGGGGTATTGGAGGAAAGCATGTGGATCTACACATTTTCTGGCACTGGCAAAGGTCAGGCAAATAATCGAATCACTCTTCCTCGGCTTTCAGTTCATCGACTGCACTGATGCAGATGGGGGAGGAGGGGGGATGCAGAGGGGGTGGTAGTAGGTGGTCCATCTTATTCCTGGCGAGGGGGAGGGGGCTGGTCAAGGACATTCCATTCCCTTCGCTACTCTCACGGAAGCCTTGGGAAAGAACAAAGAAAGACTGACAAGGATACAGGCATGCAGGGCACGCGCATTCACAAACACACACACACGCAGCACTTGCAATAGGGAGTCAATAGGAGCAAGGATAATTTATGCCTAGGCTTGAAATACTGAGGGAAAGCCAACGCGGAGGTGTAATGTGGGGAGGGGGGAAAGAATGAAGACAATCCCTTGCATTTCTAAGTATTCCGCCATTCCCTAAGCTCTTCAATTATACCTGTGCCTGAGATAGGTACACAAGGGGTAGCAGCTGAAACTGACAACTGAGGAACCGGAGGCTCAGAAAAACAAAGGGAGTCCTCCGAGGGCACAGATCACAGATTCAGGGAAGTGACAACTACAGTTCAGGGGTGTGTGCTGAGCTGGTGTTCATGACCCAGGTGGCGGTGGCTGAGAGCAGCGCGTTAGAGAAAGAACGAGTGATCAGGAGCCCACTGGGCAGGTTTCGACCTGCTTCCCATAGAGATTTGTGCCTTGACAAGGTTCTAGGCTGTCTCTGACTCTTTTCACTTGTTTTATGAAACCAATAAAGTCAAGTCAATGAAACATTTTACCGGCAGTTCTGGGTGTATCCTAATTGCTCTGTAGTTGGAATTCCCGTTATTGCCAGGGAGAAAGCAACCACTCCAGCTCCCTAAAAATTACTTAGGGGTAGATTTATGAGGAGGAAACAGGAACAGGGATAGAGACTCAACTTCCTAAAGCCATTTTCTTTTATTTGAGGGGGAAGCTTTGACCACCAGCTTCCCACCTGCATTCCCAAAAATTTTCACCAAGCTTCCTCCTCCACTCCCATTTTCATCAACACACTCCAAATCACCAAAGATGGGCTCTCAAGGCCTACCTCATCCAGAGGTGGACCATCACCTGAGACAGGTCCCAATCACATCCCTCCTCTATCCTCCGGCCAGTCTGGCTGCCGGCTGGGAGAACGGGAGTTCGAGTGCTTTCGCAGCCCAGCCTCCCCCAAGGTTGGTTGATGAAACTGACAAGGAGGTGGCTGCCTCTGCCACCCTGGCCACGGTGACTATGCATTATGCTGGGGACAATGAGGGTGGTGTTTGCTGGCTGTGACTCTCATAAGCAAATGCCACTGAATACATTTGGAAAGAGCATGCTACTTGGACACTGTCGTGCTGTAGGAATCAAAACCAACGAGGAAAGGAAGAAAAAGTGCACAAACGTGTTATTTCTTCAGCTTTAGTGCACGGGATCTGGGCCAGGACCTACATTCAAATCTCAGCTAAAGCAGGCTTTGAATCTCGGTCAAGTTATTTCACCTCTTTTGTGCCTCAGTTTCCTTATCTGTAAAACAAAACAAAACAAAAACACAGGATTAGTACGTAATTTACAAGTTTATTATGAGGATTCAATTATATTATTTGTGTGAAGCAATTAGCACAGAGTCGGGAAACAATTAGTACTTGACAAATGTTAGTTTAACAAGCCTCACTCCTTCTGAGGTCCCTGTATCTCAGTTGCCCTTCAGCTCTTCAATTTGTAGAACTTAACTAATATCTTCTAGGTAGTCATCTTGAGGAGCCGACAAGCAGGAAAGGATTTAACTTTTGACTTTTGTATTTTGCTGCTGTGGATGTTTCTTCTAAATACCTCCATTGAAGTAGTTACAGAGAATATTGCAGAATGAGAGAAATTTTTATAAAGTCTTACAAATGTTGACTTTCCTATCCTGCTGAATCTTATGATTTGATACATTCACATGAATGTGTCGTGATTGATGGGTTTGTCATTATTAAATAGACATTGTCAAGTGCCCATCTAGTCCCCACATAGTTTTAATGTTTTAGCAGCTTTGTAGTCAAAATGAACAGACCCCATTTTGGTGGGAAGTGGAAACATTCAGTCTCACATTTAGATATGACTCCATTTTTGCAGGAAGTTAGAGCAAACAGGACTCATCCAGCCTGCCTATGGATGTCTGGGCCGATTTTCCAGGGACAATGCAGCTGTTGAAATATAAAGCAAGTCCATTCTGGCTGGTAGGTGGCAGGTGGTAGCCCAGCCATTTGCCATCAGTGGAGGGGTTAACACATCAGGGGATGGTTAGGTGATGACATGAAAGAGAGGAGCCCAGAGATAGGAGTTCAAACCATTTGGACATCCTGGCAGGTAGGCAACATCAGAGATGTCTTTAGGGAGATGGGGGCGTGGCACAGATACTGGGTTTCTTCTCCCAACAATGGGTTGAAATTGTAGAGTCTGGTCCAGGCCCTAGTTCTAGAGACTAAATGCTAGGCAAGCTATGAGGACAAGGGCTTCAGACCTGAGGTTAGGAACCAGCTGCCAGGATGGGAGAGCGGGCAGGGACTAGGTCTTACTGGAAGCAGCAACAGCAATAATAGCACACACTCACATAGTACTGACTACATACCTACCACCCATCCATATGCTTTAGCTCTATTAATTAAGCCTCACAGTATGCCTCTGGGTTGGGTATTATTGTCATCATGCCCATTTTTCAAAGGAGGAAACTCAGGCATAGAGAGTAACAAGGACACAGCAAGTACCAGAGTTGAGATTAAACCCGAGCTATCTGTCTCCAGCATGCAGACTCAACCACGGCATCCAATGGCCCCTCAAAGCAGATGCTCCTTTAATATCATAGTGTTCGAGAACCTTGGCCAGGGTATCACCTGTAGGTGAGTATTGAGAAGCACCAGCTGTGGGGTGGATGGGACCCAGGGTGTAGGAGTTAGGCTTGGCCTGACACTCTGTCCCAGTGTCCCTTGGAGAAAAGCATCACAGGTCTTCTCAATAAGTGGCAGTTTATGTTCCAGTCAGGAATTTCCTCCCTTCCAGTTTAGATCTAGGGATTTTGGCTCAGTGTTCCATCCTTCCTAACCCAGAGATTCCCCTAGGAAACCAGGTAATTTCTGGCACTGACCTGTAGAATTTAAGGCTGCTGTAACAGATGCGAAGATCCATCTGCTCTGGGGTCAGACCATGGTGAAGTTCAAGAGAGAAAGTGAAAAGTATTTGTATTTCAATGTATAAATCCTTTTCTTTGAAGAAGAGAACTTGAATTTATTGGGGGCCTACTATACACTTTACATAAATAATTGCTTTCAACATTTGCAATGAATTAATTTCCCAAGGCTGCCATAACAATAAATTGGGTGTGTTAGAACAATGGAAATTTATTCTTTCCCGGCTCTGGAGGCTGGAAGTCTAAAATCAAGATGACACCAGGACTGTACTCCCTCTGACATCCTGAGGGAAAGGATTCCTCCTTGCCTCTATCTAGCTTCTGGTGTCAGCAATCTTTGGCCCTCCTTGGTGTGTGGATTCATCACTCCAATCTGTCTTCACATGGCATTCTCTCTGTGTCTTCATACTGTCTTCCTTCTGTGCATGTTTTTCTGTGTCCAAATTTCCCCTTTTTATAAGGATGCCTGTCATATTAGATCAGAGCCCATCCTAATGACCTCATCTTAACTTGACTGCATCTGCAAAGGCCCTATTTCCAAATAAAGTCATATTCTGAGATTCTGGGGGTTAGGTGTATGGTGGTGGTGAGGGTACACAAAACAACCCTATTCAATTAGTATCCCCTTTTCCTTCTTGCAGATGAGAAAAATGAGGATCAAGTGCACTTAGCTACTATTTGGTAGAGAACAAGAATCACACCCAGTCTGATTCCAAGGTCTATACTCTTCCTATCCATATTATTCAGCCTTCTCAGGAAAGCAAGTAGTTTAGCTCCTTAAGTGACACTGGATACCTTTTAAGAACCCATGTGTTTGTTTATGACATGACTCAATCTTGCTAGTGACCTGGAAGGTCTGGTACCTACTCAACACTGGTTCTTTGACTAAGTCTTCTATTCTCGCTGTTGAATAAACATGACATACACCCCATATTATCAGGGGGATTCATAGATGAACATGTGATGGGTGCCTCTAAAGGTCGATGTTACATCCCAAGAGGTCTGCACTGCTCAGGAGAGTTTCTCACACTTTCTAAACAGCAGATGTTATATGATATGTTTTACCCTGGAAAGCTGCATTTGTTGTACAAAGAGTCAGAAACTTGGAGAGATAATCCCATATTGGCACCCAATGCCTTGAAATAAAGTAGTGTGTGGCCTGGGGCACCTCACTAACCTCACAGCCTCACCACCTGGGGCCTGAAGGTAACAATGGCCAGCTCCTTGGAGGAATCATTTGGGCAGCTTCAGAAAGACCTAGAAGACTTTGGCAAATGGAAATGCTATATTGACAGCAAAAACATTAGCCGAAAATAATTGGTATTGATAGAATGCCATTCTTAGGAATCCTACATTTCTCATGCCCCATCCCCATTTTCAGACTTCAGGAATTGGAAGAATTAATCTGGAATGTTGTTAAAATTAACTCCTCCCCAATCTTCTTTGCCATTCTATTTTCAGTTAGAATCATACTTTGAGTTCTCACTGAAAACTGAACACTGGGCCAAAGGGGAGGTTTGAGATTATTAACTACCATCCATCTTCTGAGAGTGAATGTGTTTCTGCATCAAATTCTCCCTTTGATTTCCTTTTTTGATAAAATGCATTCAGCATCTAGTCTCAGAGGCAGGCTCTTCTCCTCTAGTCTTCCTGACTCACTCAAATTATTTAATTATATTGTTTTCACTATCCCTTAGTGTCTGGCTTTTGGATACCCATGTAATTATCAGATTAGCTCCTATGTAAACTCCTTGCTTTTGGTTTTCCTTCCAATATGCTAAATATACGTCTAGTGGCAAAGAGCTGGCACTGGTACATTAAGCAGCCCAGAATAGAGTGGAGCCAGATGTAAAAGGGTCTCATTTCACTTGTATTAATAATGCTCCAGAGCTGTAGAGACTTTTGCCTATGTTGAAAACCTGCTTGGAAGAGAATGGCATCATAGCACTATTCTGCAGCATGAGTGCCATTTATCTTTATTAAGAACCAGCCCATTCATAGGTTCCAAATAAAAAAGGCAATGCAATCCCATTATACTAATTGTTCCCTATGAGTAGGAAGATGACTAATTAAAATTATTAGAAGTAACACCTTTGGGTGGGTCTGAACTCTCTACTTGCTTAGAGTTCATGCCCTTCTCAGTGTCTCTACTTGCTTTAAAAAAAGATAGACAGATTTGGAGCTGCCCAACTTGTGCAGGAATGTTTCCAGCCTGCACATTTCCTGGCAATCCGTCATTTGGTCAGAAATGCAGTTATTTGATAGAGTGTTCAGTCCTCAAATGCTGGTCCCTGCATGTGAACAAAGAGAAAACAATTTAACTTACACAAATGCCATTGTTCAATCCCTCATCTGCCACAGAGTTGTTCAAAACCACTAGAACATCTCTCTAGATCAGCACTATCCCACTGCTGCTTATAAATGAATGATTAGCCAAGAGAATCTATAAATGGCAATGCTTGTTTTAATTCTAGTTTGCTGTCTGTTGCTGGACTTCTTCAAGCACTTGAAAATATATTTTCTAATTATAGCATTTTTAAAGAAGTAGAGAGAATTGTTAGAGGGACTCCATTTGCTGCTTATTATCTTAGGTCTACAGAACTGAGACAATTCATGAAACAATCAACCTTGCAAGGCTCCTGTCTTACTATTTTATTTCATCATGTTTTATTTTGTTTCTGCCTTGGTCTCTATCCCCATCCACCCTGGCACTACCATTAGCACCTCCTCAAGTGTTTTACATAGATTCTTCCAATCCACTTCCCACTGTTTATTTAGTTTATTAGTGTTTATTTAGAAGATTGTGTTGTGTCACTTATGCATGGTTTTTAGTTATGTAGGTGGTAGTGTGCTATAAATCTCATTCTCTTTCTTTTCATATAACATAGTGTTTCTAACATCTGTTTTTCTCTATATAAATCCAGTTTATTGCTTCTTAGTTCTGCAGATTATGTCAATACATGCATGTAGCATTTCTCACTCTTGCATGTAGCATATTTCACTATTCATTTCCCTAGTGGACATTTAGTGGATACCTAGATTCTCTAGTGGATACTTAGATTGCTTCCAACTTTTTGGTACCACAAATAATGCTACAATCTTCCGTCAACATGTTTCCATGTGGATCTCTGAGCACGAAATTCTCTGAAGTATATTCCCAAGAGTAGTATTTCTAAATTGTGAGGGTATACACGTACTAAGTACTTCCAGATTGCTGTACAGAATGTTTGCACCAATTTATAATTTCACCACCAGTGAGGGTAAAATTTCCCCACATCCTTGCCAGCACTTTCTAATTTTTGCCAATCTGGTGGGTGTAAAATGGTATTTCACTTTTTAAAATTTGCATTTCTCTGATTACTAATGAGGATGTAGATCTTTCATAACTCAGTAGCTGTTTTCATTTCCCCTTCTGTTAATTGCCTGTTCATGTCCATTGCCCATTTTTTCTTTTGAATTTCCTTTCTTTTTCTTTTTTGCTTGTTTGCAAAGTTCTTTATATATTCTAAATATCAATTCCACATCACTTTTGCAAATATCTTTTCCCTAATATTTTGCTGATTTGTCTATGGAAAAATGGAAATCTTTAATTTAGATGTGGCCAAATCCATCAAATATTTTTTCACTAACAGATTTTCATTAGCAGCCCCTATATAAAATTCTTGTTTGAATTTTCCTTCTGATATGCTCAACATACATTTAGCAGCAAAGAGCTGCCTCTGGTGCATTAAACAGCCTCAAATAGGGTCTCCCCTTCCCCTTCCCTCCTTCCTTCCTTCCTTCCTTCCTTCTTCTATTTATGTATCCCATTTCATCCTTATACCACTACCATTTCCTCCCCAGCCAAGTTAATGTGTTTTACATGTATCTTTTTAAGTCAATATGTTCTTGAAATATATGTATTTTTGAGTGTACATAATTTTTTAATTTTTGTGAATAATACTGTATTATATCTGTCATTCTATTTCAGGTCTTTGTGTATTCGAAACAAATTATCCCTTGTTGTTCTAGATGCCACAGATATCTTCTCCTATTTTGGTAGTTACCTATGAACTTTATGCATAGTACTTTCAATTGAGCTAAAATTCTTAATTATGGTGTAATTTAATTTAGTTCTTTTTAATATTATTTATTTATTTATTTATTATTTAGCCTTCTGATGCATCCTTCTGAAGTTTTGTTTTAGAAGTCATTCCCTGCCCTAGGTCACAAAGGTATTACCTTACATTTTGTTCCTTTAATCTAATTGTTTTCACTTACTTGCTTTTCTTATTTTTTAAAGTTTTCTCAAATTATAAATGTAAGTATTGAACTTTATCAAACAGTGTTTTGCATCTGGGATGACAGGTGATTTTTATTTTTGTCCATTAATGTGGTGAATTATATTTATAGAATTTCTGATTCACTCATTCTTCCATTCCAAGGGTAAAGCTGACATAATTATGAATTATTTTTTAGTAAACTATTGTATACTATTGGTATACCATTTAGTTTATTTGAAATTATTACATCCATATTCATACATGGAACTGATATATACATGTCTTTATTATACTCTTACAAAGCAGAACTTATTCAATTAAATTCTTTTCCAATTTTGATATCAAGGAAATACTAGCTTCATGAAATGCACTGGTCAGTGTTATGAGTTGAATTGTGTCTCCACAAAATTCATATATTGAAGTTTTAACCCTCAGCACCTCAGAATGACCTTATTTGGACATATGATCTTTACAGAGGCAATCAAGTTTAAGTGAGGTCATTAGAGTGGGTCCTAATCCAATATGAATGATGTTCTTATAAAAAGGGGAGATTTGGACACAGAGACGCATATAAGGGAATATGCCACGTGAACAGGAAGGCAGTCATCTACAAGCCAAAGAGAGATGCCTGGAACAGATGCTTCTCTCATAGCCTTCAGAAGGAACTAAATCTGCCAACACCTTGTTTTTGGACGTCTAACCTGCAGAACTGCAAGGCAATAAATTTTTGTTTTATAAGCCACCCATAAGCCACACCCAGTTTGTGACACTTTATTACAGCAGCCCTAGCAAATTAATACAGCAAGCTTTGCATTTTCCCATTTATGTGCACAAATTATATAAAATGGAGATTATTCAAAACTAAGCATTGTAATATATTCATATATTTTCTTTCTTTTTTTTAAGATTTTATTTATTTATTTGACACAGAGAGAGAGACAGCTAGAGAGAGAACACAAGCAGGGGGAGGGGGAGAGGGAGAAGCAGGCTCCTGGCTGAGCAGGGAGCCCGAGGCAGGGCTCCATCCCAGGACCCTGGGATCATGACCTGAGCCAAAGGCAGACACCTAATGACTGAGCCACCCAGGCGCCCCTATATTTTCTTCCTTGTGCAATTTTTTTTCTTTTCTTTGGCATTAATCATTAATTTGTTTTCTACTTGCTTAGTTTTATAGGCACCAAACACCAATTCAGCCCTAAAATTTCTTCTATGTATAAGCCTCTTCTCAACATTAAAACATATCAGATATTTCAAAATTTCACTTTCTTGGAGGCATTTCTCCCAGAGCCCTCTGACCTCCTTCTCTAACACAGTTCCCTAGCTCTGCCACATGACAATCATCCTGGAATCTCTTCTCCCCATTAACTTGAAGATCTCCTTTTCCTTTCCTGTGATGAAAGTCTTGTTACTTGGATCTCATGTGTTTTCTTTCTTAGTTGAGTCTCCTCAGTGGATCACATACTATGGTAGCCAGGACAAAGGATGCAATTTTTTTTCTTCAATTTGAGGAAATTCTTCATCATTGCTTTTTCAAATATTTCTTTTCTCCATCTAGAGACTGATTTCTCTCCTTTTGCAATTCCTAATTGATAGAGCTGTTAACTTCTAGTTCTATCTTTCATATTACTTAGCTCTTATTTCATTCTTTCCAAATTTATCCCTTTCTAATGACTTTTAGGATAGTTCTCATATATAATTTTTTAACTCACTAATTCTTTCTTCAGCTATGTTCATTTACTCTGCTATTTGACCTAACCATTGAGTTCTTGATATTGTGAAAGCTAGCAGTTCTCCAACAGGTTGTTTTTGCTTCTCATTCCCAGTGGTCTACTGGGCTCCATCACTTCCTTGAGGTTATATCACCTTGGACTGGACTGGCCTGCCTAAGGCAGCAGTGGGTGAGCAGGGATCTCCCAGGACAAAGAAAGCTGTTCCACAGTCATCCCTTTCCTTGGCTTCTGACCTATCTTCCAAGGCTGTTCTTCTTATCACTTTTGGTCTTCCCAAGGGTTATATGCAGTTGGTGGTAAGTTATTAAGGTTCTGTGTTCCATTAGCCTCTTAAACTCTCATGTGGCATCTCTAAGATTGACCTGCAGTGGGGAGGTGGGGGCAGTCAATAATCTTCACTAACCCACCATCTTGCCCAGACTGTTAAACCCAGATCATCATTATTTTTATTCCAGGACCTTCATTAAGTAATCTCACTAAGCTCTGTTCTTTTTTTTTCTTCTATATGCTAATTGAGTGATAATATTTGTTCTGTTTTGTAGGAATCTTGGGAAAATTGAAATCATAAGGTTGAGAATTATAAAATTCCTTTACCACACCTAGAAATTATTCTAATTATAAAAATTCCCAAGGTTATTGTTGTAACATTAGAACTTCGGAAAAACAGACTCTATTCTGGTTCTTAGTGTCATTTTCATATCAGAAAAAGTGATCCTGACCTGGGGATGTTTGATGGGAGGAATATTAGTTATGGCTTAGGCTTCAGAGACAGATGGAGCTGGGATTCATGGATCCGCCACTTATTACTGCATCTTAGTCATGTTTGTATCTCCAGGGCCTACCACAGTTCCTGGCACATGGTAAATCTTCAATAAATAAGTATTAAACAAAAAAAATTCTTAGCTTCACTAAGCCTCAGTTTCCTTCTCTTAGAAATGGGGATAATAAATTCCTATCATAATGCTTGGCAAGATGTATGTGTTAAATAAATATTAGTTTCCTCCCTTACTTTCTTTTTCTTGTGGTCTCAGCCTCTATATTACCCAAGTAGCTTGTTATTTCAGTGCCCAAGGAAACCTGTGCTAACATGCTGTTATTATCTCAATTCTTAGAACAAAGCAGGGAGGATGATTTTCTCCAGCTGTTATTCATACAGTAATTTCCTAAAAAGTCAATTACGAATGAGCCCACATTGCAAAACCCATCCTAGAGTCTGAATCAGGTCAGAAGATACATTAAAGCTAATGAAATATCTAATGTGGAAACATTTTAGAATCCGCAAAGCTAAGGAATTGGCAGTCTGATATAGAATTCAAAATTCATTTCATTCAGGGCGCCTGGGTGGCTCAGTCGTTAAGCGTCTGCCTTCGGCTCAGGTCATGATCCCAGGGTCCTGGGATCGAGTCCCACATCGGGCTCCCTGCTCGGCGGGAAGTCTGCTTCTCCCTCTCCCACTCTCCCTGCTTGTGTTCCCTCTCTCGCTGTTTCTCTGTCTGTTAAAAAATAAATAAAATCTTTAAAAAAAAATTCATTTCATTCATAATCTCCCAATGTTGCCTTTTGAAGGGACACTGATGAAAATGTTAGGTGGAAATCTAACCTGGTCCTTTTTCTGTAGTTAAGTGATATACTTTGTTTACTTTTTATATTAGAATTGGCATGGATACTGAGACTACCATCCAGGGTACAGAATACAAAAAGGCAAATACTAGAAAAGGTTAAATATTGACTTTTCCTTCAAGAGATTTGTGGCTAATTAAAAAATTCCACGGCAGTGTGTTTTTTCTCCCTCAGATGTTTCTAGAACAATGTGAGGTAGAAATGAGATCAAAGCCAGAACTATTGAAAATGAGTAATCCACACCCTTGGCCCAGTTAGACCTTGGTCTATCATTACTTCCCGTTCATTTTAGCATCTTGAGCTGGTGCAACAGAATGTGTGGTTGCAAACAAAAGGAATGGATTCTGGCTAACTTACATAAAATGGTTATTTATAAGTCAGGGGAGAGATTATAGTTGAGGGAGGCTCACAGAATTGAAAACTGAGGAACTGGACCAAGGGGAAAAGAAGGAACCAGACTGCTTTAGAATTCTCCATTTCAAGATATCTCATCAGGGTCTGCTGCCATGATGGGTACATGCCACCCTCAAGATATTTAGGAGGGAGGCCCTGATTGACCTGGCTTAGTGACATTTCCATTACTTATTGAGGGGAAGGTGAGGAGCCTTCATTTACAGTTCCACCTAGCCTATACATCCTGGGGGAGATATATTTTCCCTAAAGGGAACTGGGATTTTGTCACCAGAAGACAGGGGGAATGGATTCTCAATAAACAAAGAAAGAACATATATCATTCCAAAATGCAATTTAGAAAAAGAATATTTTAAATCAAAAAGTTCTTAATGAATGTGTTCATGAATTTAAAATTCAAATATCAACAAGTCATTACTTAAATTTAGTGTTCTCTTATTTGAATTATTGGGAGTAATTTGAGGAAATGCCATTCTCTTTATAGATTGGATTAAGGATGGGAGTAATTTCCCAGAAGAATAATTTGGGGTGGAGATAAAGGATAGCAGTTGTAGTGGTGAAAAAGTTGACCTTCCGGGCTTGCCTACTAACCTACTTTATAATCAACACTGAGTAATTCAATTTACCCAGCCTTGCAAATCATTGGAAAATAAATAAATAAATAGACCTGTACAAATTCTGCTTGGCCTGCAAAATGTGCTTGGCTGTCATCCATGTAACCAGTTCTCCTCTTGATCCCTATGGCTTCTCTCATGGACAAACTAAGAACATACCAGCTTTGATGTACTCAAGCATACTTGAACATCTCTCTTACATGGCTTCCTGGGAGCCAAAACCCCCATCAACACACACCCAAAACAAACAGAAACGAGGAGGTCTAAAGGGAGAGAGATGATTGTTTTCTCATGAGGCTTAACATAATTTCTTTTCCACCCAGAGCATGTGGCAGGAGGTAATTTTTTGCAAATAAATTAACCTCTGTGCTCTTTAGGGTCAATAATACTTTCCCATTTTACTGGAGAATTTGAATTATTGACTGTCTTGTGTCTTCATTCTCTAGAAGGTGAATTGAAGGAATTAATGTTTTTAAAGTAGTTTAAAGAAAAACAATTGGTAATTTGCTAATATTATTTTATTAATCCTTGACAGTTTTTGCAAAATGATGTAGTGACTAAAAGCACTAATCCCACTTTTTAGTGAGGCACAGAGAAGGTAAGTTGGCGGCTTTGAGAACAAATGGGTTTCAAATATTCAAAGAACCTTCTAGCACACACTGGCCCAGCATAAGATACAATAAGTGTCCTCTAGTTCAACATCTACATTCCTGTGGCAGCTAACTTCTAAGACTGTGGAGGAGAGGCTATCTTCCAAATTGATCACATGCCAATTTTCTAAGACCCACTTTAACTAGTTGTGCCTTTAAAATTGAATTTAAACATTTGGAGCACTCTGAAAAGGAGAGAATAAATGGTCAGACATCTCAGTACTTATCTGAGAGCCTAGATACTTATTTAACACCAGAAAAACATATTTTAGAAGGCCATGTTTGAACTCTTTATTAAAATAAACAAACAGCAACAACAAAATACCTTTACAGGTTGTTGAAAAAAGCATGGTGATGCAGAATAAAAAGTGGGAGGCTTGGAATTCCAGATAAAAATTCCAGCTCTGCCTCTTGTTAGCAGTGGGCAAATTATATATTTCCTCCTAAAGCTTCTGTTTCCTCATCTATAAAATGTGGAAAATAAATAATACAGGTCTGGCAGTGAAAATTAAATAAGCCTAATGCATGCAAAGAACTTGTGACCTCTGTGCATACAATATGGATTCAGTAAATGATAGCTATTAGAAAAGAGAATCCAAACCTAGTATGCAGGCTAACATGACATGCGATTTAATATCTATTTGCTTTTTTCACAGAAAGTAGATCACCAAGTTATTTTTCTTTGGTGAAGAGCAGATGGGCTCAAAATAAATCTCTGGTTCATCATACACCCTCAGACAACTCTCCAGGAAAGGGAGGTTTTTGCCCTCCTTTGCAAGGTCAGTCTCTTTCCATTTTCCCCCCAAATCCCTCCTCACCCCCACAGGCACTTCTCCTTTATATGTTTAATTATTTCATAGTTTTTCTCTATAGTATGTGTTTTATGCCTTCTTTCCTCTCATGCAAGAAAGATAGCTTATTTGATGATATTTCTCATTCACTAAAGAAAGTGCTAAGTCAAACAGCTATAAGGTCTAAAGAGGTGACACTCCTCCTATCAGGAGAGCCAATGGCTAATAGCCATCATGCTAACTTTAAATATAGATTATTATTATTATTGAGCTTATAGCACCTTGGCTGTTTGCCCAGCATGTCCTTGCTAATTCAGGGTCACAAAAAAGAGTAATTCTCTGCCACAACTCAGTAAGACATGGGATCTGCATGATTAAAATGGCCTTAGCATTTGGAATCCTGAAATAATGGCGCTCCAAATTAAATTAAAAATGGGTTAGATTGCTTTCAGGGAAGAATTGCTATTACCCTGTACCTGTCTTCTTGCTCCCCTCCAAAGTCTTTATTGATTTCATTGTTGCTCAGATCTGATAACATCTGTCCTATTGTTTGGGGGAATTTAGGATGCTTACAAAGATTTGCCAAATTAATGAATTAATGGAGGGAGGTTGGAGAAACAAAGAAAATGAGGTGATTTAAATACACACACACACACACATACGCACGCACACATCCCTAATAGAGGTTGCTGCTGTGGCAGATACTTTCTTTGATAAAAGCAGAGCAGAATTCTTTGTTCAACAGTTGCTTTCTGGGTAAATGTGTTTAGTCAGGACATGAAACCACTGGCCCTTGGATAACTCCAGCTCATTTGCCCCACAGCAACCACGGTGCCCACACAGACCATTCTGATAATTAAATTCCCAGAAAACCTGTTCTGAATCACCTAATAATTGACTGAATTTGTATTTGGATGCCATTGCTGATGAGAATAAAGCACCGTGCAATAATGCTTTCAGTTTCACCATGGTTTTATTACCTTATTGGACCACCAGGGACCTGGTACATCCCAGGGGGAATACTTTTCAATTTAATTAACCTGTAGACATTTAGCTTAAAGAGTAACAAATAATAGACAAATACTCCCCTTTCCCCTATTTGTCTCTTATGGAGAATTACAACTACTAATAACATAATAATTGAAATCCAAAATAAAACTACACAGCCAGGGAGGTGATTAGGCAGTGAGGGTGGAGAGTAGAGCTGCAGAAGGCTAGCTGGGGTGTCTGTACACCAGCTCTGGTGAAATAGGGCTCTCCTTCTCTCTGCTACAAACTGGGAGGCAGAGAAGAGAGAATTAGTTACTTTCATGGCTAGGATTTCAGGAGTCCCAGGAAAGGGCCCCTGCTCTGCACAGCCTCCTTCCTAACCAGCACACTGAGCCTTCAACCCCAAACAAAGCCATTCTTTCTATTGTTACGTAGAAGGCTTGGAATGTGAAGTCTCCTTGGCAAGGGAAGAGATGATGTAAGCTCATTAACAACTGAGAGGCTAAGGACTGATGTCACATTCTCTCCTGAGGGCTAATCTTGATGATGAAAAATGGGGAGAAAGACCTGGGCTTTGAAGGGGGATAGGGAGGGAAACAGAGTCCAAGGTTTGGCATACTTTGCACTTCTAGCTAGGACTGTTTTCTTGGTGAAACATCATCCCTTCATCATCTGAAAGCAAAGCTACTGGTATATGGATATGTATCAAGCATTTACTGTGTGCCAGGTTCTGTGAGAGGTACTTTCCCACATAGAATCTCTCATGATTATCACAACATTGCTGCAAAATAAGATTCTAATCCCCTTTTGTGGGAGAAGAAATTGAGGCTGGTATGCATAAATTAATTTATCCAGGATCACCCAGTTGCTACATAGCAGAGCAGGAACTGAAATCAAGGTCAGCCTGATTCCACACACCGTAAGATTTCTACTCCCACCATGATAGCACATAATAGGGCTTGATCTAAAGTTTGGGGATGAATTTTTTTTTTTTTAATACAAACCAAGTCAAAAGTTTGCCATTAACTTTGGAATATTTTAGTGATAGTAGTCAGATGGATTAAGTCCATTTTAAAGATAAGACTGGAAAAGGATGGGGTGCCTGGGTGGCTCAGTTGGTTAAGCATTTGCCTTTGGCTCAGGTCACGATCCCAGGCTCCTGGGATGGAGCCCCTGCATCATCTCTGCTCAGCAGGGAGCCTGCTTCTCCCCCTCCCTCTCCCTCTGCCTGCCGCTCCCCGCTGCTTATGCTCTCTCTCTCTCTGTCAAATAAATAAATAAAATCTTAAAAAAAAAAAAAGACTGAAAAAGGACTGTGGGACCAAACCAAGCTTCTATTGCAAAGCAGAAAGTAATTAGGATTCAGTGTTCTGATGTTATACCCAGTTGCTTGATTGACCTCTCCTTTTGGGTTTCTCTTGGGCACCTCAACTCAATCTGTGCAGAACCGAACCCACCATCTTGTATTAGCCCATTACCCATATCCCTTTCCTGCCACAACCTATTCTTTCTTATATTTCCTTTTTTGATCACTGGATACCATAATTCCTCTTTGTCACTTAAGGCAGGTATCTAAATGTACTTCTTTATCTCTCCCTCCACTGAACCTGCCAACTCTGCCCCCCAATCTAATCAGTCCTATTGAGTATTCCTTCCAAATATGTCTCACATAAGTTTCCTTTTTCCTCTTTTCCATCTCCAATGTCAACTCCTGGGTTCACACTCCAGTCATTTCTCCTCTGGCCCTTCCCTGCCCCTATCATACCGAAATTGATGACAAGTTGGTTTTGCTAAAACCCAAAGCTTGGTACGTAGTTAATGCTGAATGAATAAATGAGAAAATAAACAAAAAACAAATTAAAAACAAATCTACTCTCAAGTACGAATACTAGAATAGCAACAAATCAGCTAGAAAAAATACAAGCTGTTTGTGCTCCTTTAAATTGATGTAACATATACACACAGTGAGAGATGAATCTTAAGTATAAAGTTCAATCAGTTTTGTCAAAATACATACTTATGTAAACAACCCCTCAATCAAGATATAGAACATTTTCATCATACTGGAAATTTCCTTCATGCCTTTCCAAATAATGATTAGTGATACTGAGTACTTTTCCACATGCTTATTAGCCATCCCTATATCTGCTTTCGTGAAATGTCTGATTATGTTTTTCACTTGTTTTTAAATTTGGTTGTTTTTAATTGAGCATTTGTAGAAATCCTTTGTAAATATAGATGAGAACTTTTATCAGATAAAGCTAATGTGAATATGTTTTCCTAGTCTTGCTGTTTCACCTACTTGTATTTTTTGAGGAGAAAAATTAGAATCTTGATCTGATAATTTTTTTCTTTTATGGTTAGTGCCTTTTGTGTCTTACTTAAGAAATCTTTGCAACCCCCAGGATTCAGTGATATTCTTCTGTTTCTCCCAGAAACTTGACATTTTCGCCATTCTATTTAGGTCTAGAAGCCATTTAAAAGCAGTTTTGTGTATAGTGAGAGGTAGAAGTCAGAGTTTTGTTTTGCTTTGTTTTTTCCCGAATAAGTCTATCCAGCACAATTTATTGAAAAGATTTCCTCTCCCCATTGAATTGCCTTCGTGCCTTTGTTGAAAATCAGGTGACTTACTATGGGTCTATTTCTGGATCTGTTATAGTCTAGTGATTTGTCTATCTTGACACCAGTCCGACACTATTGATTACTATACCTTTATAGTAAGTTTTAAAAACAGGTAAGACATCTAGTCCCAGGTTATCAAAATTATTTTGACTATTCTAAACCCTTTGCCTTTTTCCTATGTATTTTTAAAAAATTATCCTGTCAATTTTCACAAAGAAAAGTCGATGGAGATTTTGATTGAGAATGTGTAGAACCTTTAATCTGTTTGGACAGAATCAACATCTTAACAATAGTGACTTTTCTAATCAACAAACATGTCTCTCTTTTTTTTTTTTTTAGGTTTTATTTATTTTCTCGTAGGTATAGGCCTTACACATGTTTTATTAGATTTCTTCTTAGCAATTTAATTTTTTGATGTTATTTTAAATATTTTAAAATTTCATTTGCCAATTGTTTGTTGGTAGTATATAGAAGTATATTTAAAACATTAAAATATTTTACATAAATAATCAAGGGAATATGTGAATAAACTTTGTTTCCCTTTTTCCGTTCCAGTCTTTATGCTCTTTATTTCTTTTTCTTGCGTTAAGACTTACAGTGCAATTTGAATGAGGTGGTGGAATTTACATGTTCCCAATGTTGGAGTAGATCCATTGATTCACCGTTAAACAGCGTGTTAGCTTTAGGCTTTTTGTAGATGCAGATGTAGATCAGGTTAAGAAGAGTTCACTTACATTTTCAGTTAATTGAAAGTTTTCATTATGAATAAATGTTGAATTATGTCAAATATTTTCCTGCCTCTATTAAGATGATCATATAATTACTCTTTTTATTACCTGTTAATATGGTGAATTATATTGAATGACTTTAAATATTAAACCAGCCTTGTGTTCACTTGGTCATGATGTATTATTCTCTTTATATTTCACTGAATTCAAGTTTCTAATATTTTATTTAGGATCTCTGCATCCACGCTCACAGGAGATATTGGTCTGTAATTGTCTTTACTTGTAATGTCTTTTTCAGGTTTTCTCATCGGGGATATACTGGCATCATAAAATTAGTTGAGGAGTCCTTTATTCCTCTCCATTGCTCTCCATTGCCTTAAAAACACATCTTTATAATTTTTTTGGTTTGATTTTTTTGCTCTAAGGCCATGATTCTCAGACCACCTACAGGTTAAAGCAAAACAAAAACTGATGGCCCCCTTCCCAAGAATTCCTGATTCAGTAAGTCTGGGTAAGGACCAATATTTTATATCTTTAACAAATTCCTAGGTAATGCTGATATGATTAGTCCGCAAGTTAAACGTTGAAGACCACATTTCTAGGGTTAAAATATGCATATTTAATTTATCATAATTTATTTACAGTTAATATTGTACTACTTTATATAAAATGTATGAGTTTCAACAATAAAATCCTATGTAATCACTATCTTTTGTGTTATTGTGGCCACATGTTTTTTATGTACCTAAGTAATAAAACAAAATACAATTTTATAATTTTTAATTTAAAGAGCAAATTGCCACATAGACTTCTGGAACACCCTCTTTTGGAGTTTCCTCTTTTCTAGTACCCTCTCCTGAAAATTCTAGGTACTTCTGCAGTGTACAATTCTGATCTCTGCCTTATCAACTCAGCTAGATGGCCATTCTATTTCAGCTCTGAATTTCTACATTGTGCCAGGAAAAAGCCCCCAGAAGAAAGGGATGGAGGTTCACCTTGTGTGTTTCTCTTCTCTCAAGGATTGCAATTCTTCATTGTCTGTTGTTCAATGCTTAAAAACAATTAAATCATATCTTTTGGTCATCTTTACACTTGTTTATGATGGGAGGACAAGTCTGGTACCAGTGGCTCCCTTATGGCTGGGAGCAAGACTTTGAAAGTTGTAACCTTAAATCAGGATTCTATGACTAAGTACAAATGCATTTGGTGAAAACAATGCAGTAGAAACTGAAGTTTGGGGGTGCCTGGGTGGCTCAGTCGGTTAAGCATCTGCCTTCAGCTCAGGTCATGATCTCAGGGTCCTAAGATCCAGCCCCACATTGGATCTCCCTCTGCCTGCCACTCACCTTGCTTGTGCTCTCTCCCTCTGTCAAATAAATAAATAAAATCTTTAAAAAAGAGAGAGAGAGAAAAGAAACTGAAGTCTGTCTGACTGCCATCACTTCACCCAACCCCATACCCACACATATGCCAATTATCTGCAAATTCTCAACTCTAGTTACTGCTGGGGGTTACAATGGGCTAAGACTGTGTAGTTAGGACTTTGACTGCAGTGGTGTTTTATACTTTTTTTTTTTTTTTAACGAGTTGCCATCAGTTAAGAATTTGAGAAGTTTCACATAACAGTCCAGAGTTTCTAACTTCTTTTAAATGGAAAGATCTGGGGCATTCAATAAACATGGCAACAGCAGCCTGGAGCAGGATAGTGGTTGCCTTCTTTAGAGAGGATATGTGGTTTCTGGTTTGCCTCAGTCCCGAGCCAGTCCATTTTACTTAGTTATGTCACCTGTCTGATCCCTGTAGTGTTTGTGTGTGTGTGTCCCTGGCATGAAAACAGATGATCTCACACATAAGTAGCATGCCCACCATATCCAACATGATCCACCCCTTCAGTGCCACAGTCCCCATGATAGTTTTATTCTATGAATGCACCCAGTTTTCCCACATGCCTCCTGGGAATATCTTCACTAAGGAAAAGAAATAAAAGAATGGGGAGCAAAGACATAGAATGGAGTTAAAATTGGCTGGCATAACCCCAGTCTTCATGCAGGTAGAAGTTCATCAGTAAGTAGTCAGGGCCAGTCACACTGTCTGCTCCCATCTGATTCCAAGGTTAAGTGTGTTTATGCCTTTCAGCCAACAAACCTCTCTTTTGTTAAAATCTTCTCAGATATTACTTTCCTGGAAATTCAATTTGGCCCTGCTCTGAATTTTATACCCATAGTTTTGCTTGAAAACTCAAAGAAATGAAAAATCATAATTGCTTTGCTTATGCAATAGGGATATGGTCTTTGTATTTTATAATAAAAACATTGCTTTTTCTTGAATTTAGTGTGTGTGTGTGCATGTATTTTGAGGGATAATAATATTAGCTAAGATGCTTTGGATACTTACTATGTACTAGGCACTCTGCTAAGCATTTTATATGAAAGATGAAATTTTATCTTCAACAACAATCCTGTGAAGGAGGAATAAATGTTCTCTTTGTACAGATGAGAGATGAGGCACAGAGAGCATAAATACCTTGCCTGAGATCTAATGGCAAGTAAGTAGTGAAGTTGGAACTTGAAATCTCTGAATTGAAAATGAAATATCTGAACCAAGTGCTAAACAGTTTGCACCCTTTGACTCCTTGTAATGGTTATGAGCAAGAGTGTAAAAGTCATGCTATAGACACCCCACCCACCACCCCTCTAGCTAGTCCCTGGGTTGCACAATCCAGAGGGACCTTTCATACCTAGAGTTATGCTCCATGGTGGCACTGGGGACTCAAGCATTCGCTATGAAAAAGGAACCCATTAAAGTTCATGCCTCTTTAGAGTACAAGTCAACAAAACATGTGAAATGAGCCACAGAATGTCACAATAAAATAACATAGAAAGTGAGTATCACTCTCTATGCTCTATACTGATTTTGCAGCTTGTCCCTATGTATTGACCTCACAGCTCTTTGACTCAGAAAGCAGGAAGTACAGGGGCTTGCCTCAGTGTTCTCAGGGCAAAAAGCCCTGGAAAGACCTAGTTGAGGAGACCAGGTAAACCTTGAGGAGTGTTCTCTCTTCTCACTCAACATTAAAATTGGAAGAAGCCTAGGAAGACATTTTTCTCCCACCCTCTTGTTTTACAGATGAGGCAACTGAAAGCCAGAGATGGGGTCTGACTCCTCAGGGACTAAGTCAGTGATGGCAGAGGTGAGTCCAGAACCCAGGCCTCATGGCTTTCTGATACAGTGCTTTCTGTAGACACTGCTATGGTGCCTCTGCTGGGCAGGACTTAAGGGTCTGCTCAGAAAGTGACTCCACTCCATGTTCAGCTATAGGAGCAGAGGGAGAGCCGCACATATATCAAGAAGGAGGTGGCAGTGGGATAACAGTGATGATTCAATCAAGAGCCAAAATATCAAGTTATTAAAAATAGAACTGTTTCCCTTCCATTACCACCAAAACTTTTTCATTGAAATTTCCAAGCTGTCTTCTAAGAGATTGGAAGTAAAGGGAAACAGAAGATATTGTTTTACTTTTTGGTTAATTCTCTGATGATTAATGTCAGGAAGAAGAAAATTAAAATTGTAAGGGTCCTGAGGACACACTGAGTGGTCTATATATGACTCCTCATTTGCTTTGATCTTTTGACATGGTGCCTGCAGCTTGAGTTCTTTCATGGGTAGTGTCCCTTGTCATAAATAAAGAAAATGGGCTTCAGAGGTGAACTGATTTTCCAAAGCCTACATATTCACTCAGTTCAGAGGACCTAGAACCTTTGCATTTTCAGTCATTCCTTCTGGGGATATGTATGTAGCCATTAAGTCAAATATATCTAAACTTAAGGGAGACATCAGTATGGGGAGGCAAATTCTGAGTAGTGGACAGAGCTGGGATATTCTACCCATAGACAAATATAGCTCTCTCTAGGTCATGATGATGGCCATCCACTTGACTGGCCTAAGCTTTAATTCTTCTCATCTACAAAACAACAATAATAATAGCTGCCTCACGGGACTAATATGAAGATTACATGGCTATTCTTACATTACATAAAATGATTTTCATGGAGTAAACGTTCAAGAAATGTTAGAGCTTGTTCTTTCAAATATCCTCCGTCAACAGTCAAAATATTCAGAGGGACAAGAACAAAAAAAAATCTATAACTGGTTAGGTATCGTCAAGATACTAACAGAAATACTTACCCATCCTTACTTCAGTAAGGCTTCTCATCAGACTCCTCCATGGCATAGCTATTTGTTCCCCTCTTTTTACGACCTTGCAAATATTTTAACTGGTGTGCAATCAGGGAGAATATGACTTTTTAACCTTTCCCAAATGTCCCTATTTAAATCCTTCAGATAAAAGTTTGCCTCTACTAACTCTGATATGCTACATTAGTATGTGTATGGAGTTTTTAAAAGTTTTTATGATAATTCCAGTAAGTTAACATACAGTGTATTAGTTTCAGGTGTACAATACAGTGATTCAACACTTCCATACAACACCCAGTGCTTATCACAGCAAGTGCACTCCTTAATCCCCATCACCTATTTCACCCATTCCCCCCACTCACCTCCCCTCTGGTAACTATCAGTTTGTTCTCTGTAATTAAGAGTCTGTTTCTTAGTTTGTCTCTCTCTCTTTTTTTCCCCTCTGCTTGTTTGTTTTGTTTCTTAAATTCCACAGATGAGTGAAATCATATGGCTTTTGTCTTTCTCTGACTGATTTCATTTAGCACAGTACTCTCTACTCCACCCATGTCGTTGCAAATGACAAGATTTCACTCTTTTTTATGGCTGAATAATATCCCATTGTATAGATATACCACCTCTTCTTTATCCATTCATCTATTGATGGACACTTGGGCAGCTTCCATATCTTGGCTATTGTAAATAATGCTGCCATAAACATAAGGGTGCATTATCCCTTTGAATTAGTGTCTTTGTATTCTTTGGGTAAATACCCAATAGTGCAATAGCTGGATCATAGGGTAGTTCTATTTTTAACTTTTTGAGGAAACTCCATACTGTTTTCCACAGTGGCTGCTCCAGTCTGCATTCCCACCAACAGTGCATGAGTGTTCCTTTTTGTCCACATCCTTGCCAACACCTGTTGTTTCCTTTGTTTTTTATTTTAGCCATTCTGACAGGTGTGTGGTGATACCTCATTAAAGTTTTGATTTGCATTTCCTTGATGGTAAGTGATGATGAGCATCTTTTCATGTGACTGTTGGCAGTATGTGTTTAAGAGAGTAGTTGAATAAAATAAAGACCATGGATGGGTCCCTCTTCCAAAGGTATAGGCTCTGGTACCTCCATATGGCAGTCCTGCTCTCAGGTTTTGGAAATGAGAAACAGAGTTCTAAGAAGTTGAGTTACATATGTCAATGATAAATCATAAGCTCCAGTTAAGATAAAGAGATCTTTTATGGGTTTATAAACACAGAACTGATCACAAGTGAAAGTACTTAGGAAACTACCAGGAATTAATATAATGAACTATAACCAGATTTGTGTCTTCCCAGACTGTATTTCACTTTTCTAAGAACAGTCCCCCCACCCAAATGGGTGGGCTTTTGTTGCTGTATTTGTATTGACTGACACATCTTTTACTGGCCATACCTGATTGGATCGGAGATGAACAGTGGACCCAGATTGGGCCAATGAGATTCTTCCCTAGGAGTTTGGACCTAGGGTGGTAATCAATTACTTATGAGCCTTGATATTAAGAGGTGATGTGCTTTTAGGGCTGGGCCTGTAATGTTCCACCATGTGCAAAAGGAGCTGGTGTGAAGACAGAAAAAAATTAAGTAAACACTGGGAGAGAAGTGGGGGCAAATGGCACCACCATCATGGGGAGATTGGCAATAGCCCCCTTGGTCCTACAGATTGACCAGTCCCTATTTCCTTCTTTCCTGGAGCACAAAGGTTGTTGCGTTCTATGAGATACCCATGGATTTTTCTAACAAATACTCATTTTCACACATTTGAGTCTGCTTGTTACCTGTATTAAAAATCTCTTTATTGAGATAGTGTCTGCGATAATTAAGTAGTCAAGGTTATTATCCAGCCCCCTGTACTGGAAGTGTTTTGTTGGCACGGATGAGTTTCTCATCCGGTGGTCCAAAGGGAGCAGGGCCTCTGCCAGAACACAGCTACAACAATCTCTTGTTTGAGGTCACCTTCCATGTTGTTCTATTTCCCCTTTCACGTACCTGTATTCTCCCCAACTACACTGGAAGCTTCTTTAGGGAGATGACTCTTCTTATTCACTTTTCATCCCCTATAGCACCTAGACTGTGATGCTATTGAATTTGCTTATGGTGTTTATGTAAAAAGAAAAAGAAAAAATAATAAAGAAACTTTCTACTTCAATAATTTTGCATTTGGGCAAAACTTCTCTTGCCTCGATTTAGGAAATAATCACATTTCTTTCTTTTTTTGTTGTTGTAACCAATCTCTCTCCTCAGCTTTGTGTCAATGAGGAGATAGGTTTATTTAGCCGGTAATTTCCACTGCAGAAAATCTTGGGCCCAGATTGCCCTGCAAAAGCAATATGTTCTGTTTTATTTTTATATTACATTATATTTATTTTAATTGCATTCTCCATCTGGTCAAAGATAGCATTAGGCACCATAGATGGAGAAAAGAAACAAAGAGATATCTAACCATGATAATAACTGAGATTATTATTTAAAAAAATCATCCAGGTGTAATATAACCTGCCGGCATGTGACAAAAAACAATAGCCCTCATGTTAGAGAGCTCTTGAAGGATTCTGGAGAAGAAGAAAGATAAAGAGAAATGGACCAGATTGGGACTCCTGGTGTCCCCTCAATGGCCCAGAGTGGACACTTGCACCCACCCCACACCTGAAACTAGTTCTAGGACAGTGTGGGCCACAGTGTGACATGATACATATAACCCTTAAGCTATCTTGAGCACTTTTACTATTTCCAAAGTAGTTTCAACAGTTCATTAACACACAGTTTCAGTCACAATTTTTAGTAATAAATTTTAGAAGAGACCTCCATGAGAGAGGTCATTTTCTTCTCATTTCAGGGGATGCTTTCTGCAAAACTCTGCTAGCACTTGGAGGTGTTCCAAATGAAGCTGATATTATGTCAATGGTTTAGCATATCAGAAATCAAATCCTAAAACTGGATGCCTGCAGGGGACAGCTAGACACTTAGCTTCCAGGTTAAGATGCTGTATGAGAGGTTATCAGAGATGCTGAATCAACTCTTCCTGCTTTTAAATCCGAACAAATGAGGGGACTTGAGGGGAGGGTTTACACGTGAAAGTTTGCCAAAAACGAGTAGGTGGTGACATTCCCTGACTATGATCCATCTCTCCTCCCACCCCCTGCAGTCTATCACTTAGGATAGTTTATGTTTCAAACAACAAAAATCCATTTGAAACTGGCATAAGCAACTAATGGAATAGTCACATACTGACAGATTTAGGGGTATATGGCTTCCCATGTGGTTGGAAGCAGAGATCCATTGTATGAATCATGGGCTCTGTTGATTTGAAAGCCTTTTGTGCACCTTTTAGGTCAGGTCCTTTCTTCATGTTGGTCCCAGGTTCAAGTTCCAAAAATTGTTTCACAGCTTGGAGCATCACATCATTTTCCCATGCCAGTCAGAAGATAAGACTGCATCTTTGCTAGTCTTTAATAAGACCAAAGGAACATTTTCACCTGACACCCCAAGAGAAAGTCTCCTTGCATCTTATTGGCTCAAACTGGTGCTCATCACTAAGGCTTGTGCCTGGGAAGGGGTGAGTCGGCTTTGCAGATTGGCTTAAGTTTATCAGAGCTCATTTCTGGAAGAGAGTGGGGTCATTCCCATTGAGTGTGGGGCTTTTTTACCAAGGAAAATCTGGAATGCTATCATCATGAAAGGAGGGAAACGGATACAGGCAGCAAAATCCCAGGTACCTACTATAATGTTCAGAGCCATGACAAGTACCACAGCTGAACCTTTCCCTAGAGGGACCCCTTTCATTGACAGTTGCTACTCTTGATGTTAATTTCAGCATATTTTGCAGAATAATGAAAGAACCAGTATAACAATAAAAGGCAGAAAAAGACAGCAGTTATTCATCAGGTGAGGGACTTTGTGTTCTGAGGAGGACTTTGTGTTCTGAGAGGTCTAATAGGAACTATCTTTGAAATAGCAAGCCCAAACAGGAAGGTGGATTTAATAATTAGAATCAAAGAAGGCTGTCTTAGACACAATCCATGCCCTAGCTATATCCCTTTCACCAGGTTACAGGCACCTTTCTCCAGCTGCTACGAGTGTGGGCCACTAACCCCTTAAAATTGTCCTGTTCTCTGGGGATGAACTGCAATTGGCTGAAGAACGTTAACCACTGTCTCCCTCCTTGACCCCCAGCTAGTCACCGATTGATGAGATACAAAAGCCCCACCCCCTTTCCTCAAGCTGAGACACATCTGTGGCCAGTTCATCTCCTAAGTTCACTGTGTCTCGGGCCAACGCTGGATCTAGTCTCCTGGGTCAGCTCTTCTTCCTTTTGATTTCCTTACAACTTCTTCCTGAAGAGCAGCGCCTCAATAAATATACCCCCTGAATCTCTGCCTCAGACTCTGGTTCTAGTGAACCTGACTTAAAACAGAGGCCACTTGGTACAGAGGAGGAAAATCAAAGCACAAACTAACAAACAAATGGGAGCCAGAAGCCTTGTTCAAGATGGGTTCCATGAGCTAATGCGTTACAAGAATCAGAAGGTACTCAAATGAATTAGGACTTTACTGTTTCCAAGGAACAGGAGCCCCCACCCTCAAAGTAACTTAAATGTAAAAGGGAGGAATTATTACATAGAACTGGGTGCTACAGAGGACTGCCAGCAAGCCTCAGTAGAAGGCTGTTCACAGTATGGGCAGCAACAACTGTTGCTTCTCTCCTCCTCATTCTCACCTCTCTGTACCTGCTCATTGCTTTCTTCTCTACTCCCCAGGCCTTGGCGTGGGGGTGGGGGAAACAGAGTCATGCCAGAGCTGCGAATATTTCTCTCTTATACTGAGGAGACTAGACTGGACTCCACCGTTCCAATGTTTGGTTCCAAGAGAAGGAACTTTGGCCGACTTGTATCAAGGAAGCCCTAGACCAATCAACTGTAGTCAGGGAGCAGGGTTATTTAGCAATGACTACTTACTAGACACTACAGACAAAGAGATTTTAAAACCCAGTTCTCAGGTTAGATGGGTTATCTGGAAATACTATCTTATGAGAAGTAGAACCAAGAATGATTTGATCAGAGGAGACAAGACCTATAGAAGTAGCAAGATAGCTGTATTCAGATACTCAATAAGTTGTGTAGAAAAAGAAATGAGGCTGGGTTCCACTTTTCAAGAGGGTAAAAGAAGTATATGAAGTGGTAAGTAGAGAGAGGCAGAGGCAGATTTGTGCAGAATAAAAAGGAGCTTGCTAACGATTAGGGACGTCCTATGTGAGGGAATAGGCTTTATTGCCAAGAGTCTACAAGTTCCTGCAAGTGTCTAGGAAAAGATTGAAGGTTCGCAATGATAATACTAGCTGCCATTTATTGAATACCCACCACATGCCAGTGTGTTTTGTATACACTATCTCAAATCCTCACAATAATCCTGCAAGGCAGAAAACATATTACTGCATTTTAGAAATGGGTAGCCTGAGGCCTAGAGGGTTAAGTGACTTGTTGAAGATTGTGTTACTTATAAGTGGGAGAGTCTGGATTTGAACCCACGTCTGTTTAATTCCAAAGTAGAGATGTTGCGGAGTAGATTCCTGCCTTAGAGGGAGTTTAGATTAAACAACTAAGAAGGATTAGTATACTAATTTTATGAATTTACTGGACCTCAGTTTCTGCCCAGTAAAGTCCATGACCTCTGAAGTCTTTACCAAAGAAAGCATACCATGATTCTAAGTAGGACCTTCTGGGAGAAGAGACCAGATATTCTACCTCAATGAGGTCAGAATAAAAGATAATTGATCTATCAGTACAGATTGGCTGCAATACTGAACAATTCCAAAATCTCAGTGGCTTATCCCAGTAACTCCACCAGGGGTGGGTCAGAGAGCTCTACCTATGACAGTCAGGGACCCAGGCTGATGGCCCATGCTTGCATCCGCACAACAGCAGCAGGCAAAAAGCATGGTGAATTGTGCACTAGCTCTTGAAACTTCTGCCTAGAAGTGACATGCATCCCTTCCACTGACATTTCTTTGGCCAACACCTGGTCACAGCTAACTTCAAAAATTGTGAGGAAGTGTAATCATATCACAGGACCAGTGATGAAAAAACATAGATTTGGGATTGTACTAATGAGTTCCACATTAGGGTTTTGATAACAACAAATATTAAGAGTTGACATTAAGTAATCATGATAATTAAGAATTCCTAGAGGAAATTGTGAAAATAGAGTATGAAATTCATTCTCTGAAAGTTTGGGAGACCATAAATTGTCTCACTATACCAAATTGCCAAGAGATGAACCAAATTGGTCATTTTCATTCTGTGCCACGGATTCCTCAGATATCTCTGTAAAAGGTTAGGGATAGATTCTGGATTCCCCTCCTTTTCTCTCCTCAGCTATTTTCATGTGTGTATGTTTGATGGATTTTGCTTCTCAGCACCTATTCTTTCTTTCTACCAACACCCCAATTTCCATCTGGAGAATTACTTCCTCCATATTGTGTACAGCCTTAAGAAGTCCTATCCACCAGCCAGAGACTACTGCCTCTTTTTACTTGCAGCTCTCATCATCCAGATACAGCCAAGCATGTGACTAAAGCTTAATCAGATTCTTCTTAGATTTTAACCCTTAGACGAGTGACTACAAGGGCAAAAGAAATGGTCTTTGCAGAGAGGGAGAAAAAATCCACAGAGTGCAGAACTGAGCTATTCAGCATGGGTGGTGGCAGTTCAAAGGACACGTGTCAATAATCGAGGGAGGGAGGCCAGGAGGACTACAAAATGGGCAGACATTTAGGGTGGAGACTACAAGGGCAAAAGAAATGGTCAGAGTTCATTCAAGAACACTTCAGTTCCTGCTGCTATGCATATTACCAGGCTTATGCTTCCATCCTTCCTTCAATCATATGAAAGCACTAAATATTTCCAGTAAACTCCCTTATGCTTCAGTTAACTCTACAACCAAATAACCCTGATTGGATAAAGTTTCATTAAGATAGGGGTTTTTTTGTGTGTTTGTTTTTAACATAAAGTTCCACTGCTAAAATATTAGAATTTGGGCCAGATAATTTTAGATGTGGTTCCTAGTCCTATGTGTTTAAGTTTAAAAAACAACACCAGAAAAAAATACTTATTGCAGATCAGGCCACTGACTCAATACAAACATTACCACCAACAGGAACCACAAAGAAACCTAGGTCAGAAATATTCTTGCCTAAAAGATGCCTCAGTATCTTTCCCACCAATCTTCCTGCACTGGCACTGTGAAATTTAGCTCTTTCCAGTGTCCAAACATTCAAAAGCTGCAGGCTTGCACATTCTGGAGCTGTGTGATCTGGGTTTCCTTTGTGAACCTCACCCCATACTTCTTTCTGTAATGGAGGAGACAGACCATTGCCCCATGCACTTGCTGACTTTGAATGAAGTGCTTTTTAGGGTTGCACCATTTCTGTACAATGGAGACACCATTTTTGGTGAATAGTTTGTATAATCCTGGCACTACCTCCTCAATCTTCCTGGCTGATATTTACGAGTTTAAATATGGCTAATGATATAACAATCCCGCCAGATGGTCAATAGGAACTACATGGATTCAGATACTTGAGCATTAGGCAAAAACTTGATCCCTTTGACTGAGACTCAAACATAAAGCCACTTTTGGAAAATAATTTAATTCTGAGGATTCATAAACACTATAAGAAGTAAACAAAAGTAACCAGCTCAGATAAGTGAAACAAGAATGAGCTTAGCATGGACCATGCATTCTTCTCAGCAAGATGGATAATTAGTGTCTCACTGGGGCTGGTCCATATCTTAGGACTACTTGCATGTTCTGTCTGGGACACCTGTTATCACATGGGTTGCCGAGAGTTCACATGTTTCCTCTGTGATCTGCCCAGTGTTCACTTATTTTGGTTAGAGGATCTTGCTGCTTCATTATAGATGTGCATAGATTTCCCTGATCATTTTCATCACCTTCACGGTCCCCACTGTATTTCTGTTATAAAGTATTCTTTTGTGGTAGTCTGAACATTCATTCTGTCCTGCACTGCCCAGAGGAGTCTTCATTTCCCTCCTGTTCTCGGCTGAGTCTCCACCCTAAATGTCTGCCCATTTTGTAGTCCTCCTGGCCTCCCTCCCTCGATTATTGACACGTGTCCTTTGAACTGCCACCACCCATGCTGAATAGCTCAGTTCTGCACTCTGTGGATTTTTTCTCCCTCTCTGCAAAATGGGCACTTCTTCCTCCTTGCCCAGAAAGCACCTTGGTTTCTCCTAGGAAGAGCTGGCCTCTTGAAAGAACATCATCCCAGCACTCAAAACTGAATTTTATCTGTGAATTTTCATTTGTGTGTTTGCTTTGTTTTCTAACTTTTAAAGTGTCACTTGGCCATGGCAAAGGCAGGCGTATTTCAAGTGCTATCGGGGGAGCATGGGAACACTACCTCTGTGCATTTCTTGTCTATACTTTACAGGCTCTCAGTGAGGATTACTCTTAGAATTAAAAGTAAGAGGGTGGAAGGAAGAAAGAGTTTCAATGGAAGAAAAGGATTTGTGGGGAATATAAAACAAAGTTTCACTGGAAGAGGGTTAAGGAAGAGAGACAGCAACTACTTTTCTGCAAAAATTAAAAGGAAATCACATACAGACTCTGGAAGAGTTCAAAGACATTTAAACGGTTACTTCTTTAAGTATCATTTCCCTTTGCACAGATTTCTCAAGCAATCCACCTGGCTGACCTTACTGCTTTATCATCCATATGGAGGTCTCTGGCAAAGTCCAAGGGGCTATAAACAACAACAACAAAAAACACAAATAAGAACCCTGGAAATAGAGATTCAGCTCTCAAGCTATGAACACAGCTAGTAAATTATGTGACATTACTGAAGAGTCATTGCCATCCTCCCGGCCCTGACCTTCTCGGGCTCATTCATTCCTATAGAAGTGCCTGTGTAAACCAGCACCTCAGCCAACAGGTTCTTTCCGGGGAAAGATATTTGCCTCTCCTCCGTTTCATTCTTCGTCCCTAGGTCTGTCCCGAGATGTCATTGTCAGGGCTTGGGAATTACAGTATCTGCCGGTCACCCTAGTAATGCAGTCAGCGGAATACA
This sequence comes from Leptonychotes weddellii, assembly GCF_054177405.1. Taxonomy (NCBI): domain Eukaryota; kingdom Metazoa; phylum Chordata; class Mammalia; order Carnivora; family Phocidae; genus Leptonychotes; species Leptonychotes weddellii. The sequence continues at coordinate 26,241,274 of NC_138371.1, forward strand.
TTTCTTCCGTGTGCAATCACACACGGTGATTCAGTCAATGGGCAGTATTCTCCGTCCTCCCCACTCCTCCCCCTCACCCCCACATTGGCATTTCCTTAGCTGTGTGGAATCTGGGGCCAGACTTAAGAACAGCTCTGCCTCTCAGGGGAGAGACTGATTGGCTATGCTCTTCACCCTGAACAAGGAGACCTTTCATTTAAAAAGGAAAGATGTTTTATTTCCTCCTGAATTAGAATAATGAAATATTTCTTGTAAACCTGGAAATTAAAATGCAGACAATACATGTCCTTCAATTTCCTTTTATTGGTCTTCGGAGGTGAACCCAGGAAGAGTTGTAAATATGGATCAGGGTGGCTCCTGGCCTGGAGGTATTGAAACTCCACTGACAGGCATGCCGATTGTTGCTGTCTGGTGCCTCCCTTTCTCCCCCGCCTCCGTGTCACTTCCATCTCCCTCCCCTGTTTACAGTGACTTTGAGACTGGTAAGATGCATTTTGAGGTGACACTCCAGCGGCTGTGTGGTCTGGAATGCATTATAATGCTATGTCTCAATTATAATATTCTGTGGTTGATGCAGAAGGCATGAACCAGGATCCAGCCTTAGAGTGCACTGCCATCTCCTGGAAAACGCTCTATACCGGAGGCCTGCTGTCCTCGGTCCTCCGATGATGCCACGAATCGGAAACCAAGGCCTCGGTCATGGCTCTCTATCGTCAGCACCAAAGATCTGGGTGCACCAAGCCTTCTTCTTCTGCCCCTTTGAATCGGAACACACCAATTCCTGAAGGAAATGAAAAGGTGTTGTACTGTCATCTTAATTAAAAACAAGTAACTAGGTTGGGGAGGCCACTGGTGCCGAGACTGTGATTACTACTCCTGCCTTCTGCTCCCGAGGCTGGTAACAGACGCTGCTTCCTGTAAATGAGTGCCTGGCCCCAGTACGATCCTGCCCTTGGGATCTTGAGAAAAAGCAGCAACCTTATTTACACCATTAAGGACAGTACTGAGGATTCCGGGCCAAAGTCACCTGCTCGGGCAGAGCATCAGAGGCAAGAAAGCCCTGAGTTCTTCAGCCCTGTGCTCTGTGGCGATTGCTTATGGAGATTCCACCTTGCAGACATATTGGGATAACTAATGAGACATTTTCAGAAAGCACCGAAGACACAGAAAAGCACCTATGAGTTTCCATTTACACTCCCAGCATATGAAGGCCAGCACACACAACAGTGTCTTAGAGGCAACCGTGGATCGTCATGAACAAGAATAGGGTAACGGATTTCTCCACTAACAGCTTTCTTCTGAAATGAAGGATTATGTGTATAAAGACAAATATAAAAATATTCTCATTAGCTGAATTGATTGATTTCAGTTAATTAACTGAATTGCTTAACTAGCAACCCTCTGAATCAGTAGTTCTTATCTTTCTGAAGACTCTTTGAAAAATCTGAAAAAGTATGTATCCTTTCCCCAGAAAAATGCATACGCATTCTGCATATGATTTAATAAAGCTCATTAAAGCCGAAGTGATTTTAACAGCACTCATGAAAATGCCCTTCGCAGCTAGACCTCTTTGGCAAGTCTGGTTTTAAGTTTTGGGTCTCCTGGTTATTTTAGGGGGAAAAGGAGGGGCCACAGGAATATTTGCAAACGACGTGACCTCTGGGTTGGCACCTACAAGGAATGGCCAGGGATGTTTCCCCTTCCTTCCATGCCCTGGCCTCATATTGAAAGTGGGTTTAAATGTTCCTCTCTTGAAAATCCTGGACTTGCAGAGGCACACATGTGAAAAGCTCTGATAACGCCTTGCTTTAGCCCGCCTCCGGGCAAACAAAGTGGAAGCAAGCATTGTGCCATGGCACCTGGTGGGGCTCCTCCTTTGCCTTAACCCCCGGAGAGAAACCCTAATGAGAGTAATGGGAACACAGCCCTCTCTACATGACAGGAAGATCACACACCACCTCTCCTGACAAGGTCATGGTAGTGGAAGCCCCACAACCCTTCCAGGGGACTCTCGTGTGTGAAAAAAGGAGCAGATCTCACGACACAAAGGGTGAGAGGGATTGTAAAAGCTACATTAAAATAGTGATAAAATACTGACATACAGGATTTATCTCAGGGTTCAGGCTTCTAACCAAAGACTTGTGTCTTTGGCTCCTTGTTTTCATCTTTGTCATCAATTCCTAGAAGGAAGCCTTTTGTCTTCCTTTCCTAATCTATTGGCAGAAGTTGTGTGGTCACATGAGAAGGTTCTGATTGAGCCTTCAAAGAAGTTTTCACTCTCCAGTTTCGTTCTTTCTGGGCCACTTCAGCAGGTTCCTGGGAACTCACTCTTGTTTCTCCCTCTGAAGGTGATAGAAATGGTGGAGTTTCATATTTATATGGTACTTTTAACATTTTTGAAATTTCTCCCACTTAAGCCTCATTTCTTTCTACTTACAGGTGGGAAAACGGAAGTGCACATAAATGAAGATAAGGAACATCAATTCCTGGCACTCAGTAATGATAATAACAAGGAAGCGCTAATTGGTTCTTGGGTATCGGGCAGTTTGTTTAGCACTTCACATACACCGTCTCTTTTACTCTCCCCAACAACCCTGTACAAAGGTACAATGATGATCCCTTTTTTTCAAGTTAGGAAACTGAGAGAAGATTCAGTTAGCTGTTGCTGCAATAAGGCTGTGTAACAAACACCTACAAGTTCTCAGTGGCATACGACAGGAAGTAACTACTGATGTCATCCATGTCTGGGTTTTCAGGATGTTGGCTGTGCTAAGCTGAATTCAGCTGCGGTGGTTCTGTCTTTCATCCTCTTGGGCCAGTGGACTAGCTGGGGCATATTCTTCCCATGGTGCTGGTAAAGATGAAAGCAACAAAATGGAAATATGAAGCCACTTAAGTTGTAGGCTCAGAACTAGCGTGGGGCTAATTCCTCTTAACATAAAATTAGCTAAAGCAAATCACATGGGCGGGCCCAAACTCAAAGAATGGGGAAGCACACCCTGTCCAAGATGAAAACATGGCAAAAGTAGATGTAGGGAAACATGAAGAACTGGAACCCCAAGCTAGCTAAGGGGCAGGGTTGGAATTTGAACAAGGCTTAAAACCCAAATTCTTAACTACTATTTACATCACAGGGACTTAACAAGGGGCCACTATTGTTATCTTAAAAACTCAATTGGCCCCCTATAGATTGAGTGAATTACTATAAACAAACAAATGAGAGTAGGAAGGAAAAGCTATTAATAAGAAGTAATGATGGAAGAATAAGAAATGGGACAGAGAAGGAATTCATAACAATAATCCATTATACAGTGTTCACTATTTACAGGATACTTTGTTTGTATTTTACATCATCATTTCAGAGCAAATGAAAAGAGTGTCTCATTTTGTCTTCTGAGTGTCTATATTGGCATGGGTCAAAAGTTTTGAGGCTCAAAGTCACTTTTAAGTAGCGATTTGGGAGATGTGCCCTGTTGTAGTAGCATGCTTAACTTTAGATAAGTCAGGGACACTGTGTTCTCCTGGAAAGGATGCAAGGGCCGGAAACATCAGGGCCTGACCTCAAGAGGAGCAGTAGGAGAGCAAAGCCAACATCAGTGAACCAGACAAAGACAAATAGAAAAGAATGGGACAATGGCTTAAAATGACCTACGAAGACTTATGAGGTTGGAATAAAATAAAGGTATGGATAAAGAGTTAAGAAACCTTTGCCTGCCAGGGAATGGATGACCTAGTTTCTTTAACTTTGTAACCTCAACCTAGAGCTAGATTGCTGGTGTCAACTACAGATAATCTCACGGGAGATCAACACATCCAAATGCCACCCCCCAACAAGAAACCAGTGAAGGCCGGAGAAGAGGTCATTGCAAAAAAGAGCTGACTGACCCCTCAGCCATCTAGTACCTTCCCACTGGGTTTATGACATTCCCCTTTCCTCTCCTTTTTGGAAGCAATCTGTTTGGATTACCTTAGACAATGATTCTACTCTTCATCTCCTTATTCCCCTAACCTGAAATCATATTTAAGGAACTACTGATAATTGCTCTTTGCTCCTCGCTGGACATATGTATGCCTCATTGCTGTGATACCAGAAACCTGTCTTACAGAGGGAACAGGGAAGAGAGCCCAGAGAGCCCACAGAAGACCAGAAGTGACTCTGGGGTCAGCCAAGGAAAAAGGCAATAAGAGAGAGAGGAATAGAAGGTTCTTACAAGAGAAGGGAGAAAAGCTCTCTCTTCCTGGTGACATCAGTGAGACTTAAGTCTCAGAGTAGGTGCTGACACCCAGCAGGTAGCCAAATGTGGGGGACCCCTGTGGTGCATTCTGGAGTCATTCATCTGTACTTTGCCTTCCTCCTCCACCCCAGCCTTCCATGCCAGGTGTTATTCTTGAAAGGCAAACTCCTCTTCAGTAATGCCACTGTGAGACATCTTACTGATCCCAGAATAACCAAATGCTGAGAAACCAGGAGATAAAAGAGAGAACATTGGGAATATTTAATCATTGACAATCACATCAGACATACCCTAGGCTAGGCAAGTCATCATGGGGGAGGACAGTTAACAGCTCAATAGACTCAAAAGTGTTTTCCTTTTTATTGTTACTCTATGGTAAGAGTTCCCTTCCTATATCTTTGGATTTCCATGAGAGCTGGGGACTAGGGATGATAGAAATAATAGTCTTCACTCCTTGCATTTATTGTATTGTTGTTGATGTGTTTCTTTGATTTTGTTATTAATTGGCTTATATAATTGGCTGCTCCCATGTTAGGGGCATAGATATTTACAATTGTTAGATCTTCTTGTTGGATAGACCCTTTAAGTATGATATAGTGTCCTTCCTCATCTCTTATTATAGTCTTTGGTTTAAAATCTAATTTGTCTGATACAAGGATTGCCACCCCAGTTTTCTTTTGGTGTCCATTAGCATGGTAAATGGTTTTCCACCCCCTCACTTTCAATCTGGAGGTGTCTTTGCATCTAGAATGAGTCTCTTACAGGCAGCATATCGATGGGTCTTGTTTTTTTTATCTAATCTGATACCCTGTGTCTTTTGATTGGGGCATTTAGCCCATTGACATTCAGGGTAACTATTGAAAGATATGAATTTAGTGCCACTGTATTGCCTGTAAGGTGACTGTTACTGTATATTGTCTCTATTCCTTTCTGGTCTCTGTTACTTTTAGGCTCTCTCTTTGCTTAGAGGACCCCTTTCAATATTTCTTGTAGGGCTGGTTTCATGTTTGCAAATTCTTTTAGTTTTTGTTTGTCCTGGGAGCTTTTTATCTCTCCTTCTATTT
>NC_138371.1:26247072-26308203 GCF_054177405.1 Leptonychotes weddellii
AATACATTGTATTGTTAAAAAAAAAAGAGAGAGAGAAAGAGAGAGAAGATAGTAGGAAGGGAAAAATGAAGGGGGGGAAATCGGAGAGGGAGACAAATCATGAGAGACTATGGACTCTGAGAAACAAACTGAGGGTTCTAGAGGGAAGGGGGTGGGGGGATGGGTTAGCCTGGTGATGGGTATTAAAGAGGGCACACACTAAATGGAGCACTGGGTGTTATATGCAAACAATGAATCATGGAACACTACACCAAAAACTAATGATGTAATGTATGGTGATTAACATAACATAATAAAATTAAATTAAAAAAAAAAAAGGATCCTGTCACAGGAAATAAAAAACTTTCAGAAGAAGTAAAAAAATATGTCCTGGATCTCAGATCCCCACCCTGGCCTCAGAGCCATGTGAAGCACCCCAAGAAACCTATGATTGTGCCCTAGACTCTTGGAAGAATCCATGTAAGAAGTTTCAGGCAAGCTAATAGCTTGCATCTCCATCTGTTCCCTTCCAATTTTATTTGCCCATAGGCTCAATCTTTAGACATAAATTAAGCTTTGTAGGTCAGAGTTCCTATAATACTTAGAGGTCCAAGTTGTTAAAAGACAGTCATAGATACTAAAACACAGGCTAGATGAAAGCTGATAATCCATGTTCCAAGGCATAGCTCCCTCACTTTTTTCTTGAATATTGCATTGGTGGTCACACTAGTTTTCTTCCCTCCTAGGCTGACTACTGATGAGACCCCACCATTGTCTCCTGACAATGCCACAATTGTGGAGTTGGCATTTTTATGTAAATAGCTGTTCTCTGATTCATTAAGCCCTATTGCCCCTGACATTTTTTTTCTTTCTGACCCTTATCAGCCACACACTGGCAAAACAGGAAGAAATAAAGAGGACAAAGAAAGGCAATAAAAGGGTTACAACCAAGAAGTGTATTGTGACTGTGACCAACAAGGAAATTTAGAAATGGGTGACTGAACACCCAAGGATGCTGTGTCAGCTGGTTACAGCTACAACGTTTGTTCAAAGCCTGACAAGTGCTTAGCACCATTTCAAGGTGTCACATAGAGATACATAGGAAATGACAGTCATAGACACTACCTTAAGAGCACTTGCAGTTTAATAGACAAGATAGCACAATTAAATGCCTATATTCTTGTATATGTACAATCTGGCCCTTGCTTACCTCTCTCCTTACTCTTTATTTCTCTCATAGCACCTGTTACAAGCTGCAATATTCAGTTTATTTATTTGTGTTCTTGATTATTATGGCTCCCCTGAGCCAGAGTTGCCCTGTATGCAACAGTGTGTCCATTCTAATTATTTATAGCTACCATCCCCAATCTCACCCACTGGAATAGAAATTCCAAGAGGACAGGGGCCATGTCTATCTTATTCACCACTGTAACCCTAGAGCTTAGCAAAATATACCTAGCAGATTCTGAAAAAGGATTTACGAATAAATAAATAAAGACAATATTAAATAAAGCCAGCAACGACTATATAATTCTGAATGATGCTACTAATTCAATAATACAAAATTAAACGTGAACCTGGTTCCAAAAAAATGAGCAAATTTTTCAAAATATGTAGATGAGAAAAAAACATCTTTAGGCCCCAGGGTAGCTGCGCTGAAACTGACCACAGATGCATAAATGTGCATGGCCAAGATCAGCAGAACTTCCCAGCAGACCTACAGATTCATGAGTCACTGAACTTTGGAGTGGCTCGGTGTGGCATTGTTGCAGCAATAACTAATAGTATACTCTTTTAAAGTAATAACTGATTACCAGCAAAACACACCTGAGAATGCAAACATGATCCCTCTTTATTGAAGTGGAAAGTATCTTTAAATTATTTGATTCCTCTTTAGCCTCAGACAAACACCTTCCCTGCAGCCACATTCTCATGACTGGGGCTGAGCAGACCTGGGTAGGATAGACTCAGAGAACAGACATGAAGGAGACCAGCAGGCCCAGCACCACGGCAGTAGGTGTCCCCTTTCCAGCACCATCTGAGTCCCAGTATTTCTCATAGACATCATCCAGGACCGAGAGCACGGCCTCCATGGTCTCCTCGCAGGTGGCCTGAATCTGCGCGGCTGGCAGAACAAATCCATATGTACCATTGTCCCTCAGCTCAAACGTGTATGAGAAGGGAATACCAATGTCCCGAGCCCAGTCTCTTGAGGACCCTGATGTGGTATCTACAAACAAAAGCATGAAGGCAGAGGTAGAAATTATATTGCGAAAGGACAGGTTTCTATGGCTATTTCAGGGAATCAAGGCTCAATGCAGCAACATTAGTGAACTTTTTCATATTAAGGATTCTCCCTCTCATTGATATGACACCCTGTGGGGCAGGAAGTACGTCTCGTTTAGCCTGTCTCCCCTCGCCACCTCCCAGAATACCTAGCATTATGTTTGGCATATAGCAGAAGTTTGGGTAAAGTTTCTCCACTGAATCAAAGACTAGACAACCTATTATTACAAGGCAAGTGAACTGGCATATAAAGGAACAGAAGTAAAATGAGCAACAAGGAAAATATTATGCAAATATTATCCAGGTGGTCCTCAGGTGGGTGGAGGAGGTTGTGGCTGGGTTGGGGAAAAGCTGCGCACTGTCCTTTTAACTAAATTCTTTTCTGTGTAAGATCCTTTCTCGAGGCCCCACCTACTTTGCTTTCTCAGACTGATAGGTCCTCTGAGAACTGAATCAACTGACCAAGGGTCACTGGAAAACGTCCTTCCTGTTAACTCCTGTACCTTCTCACTTGCCAGCTCTTTTTAACTGAAGCCAGAGGGAGTTCTGGTCTGAGCCAGTGTATTAATTTTTTTTCTTTTAGCTCACACTTTATCCCTAGAGAGCATAATTCTGTATTTGTACAGACTCCCTTTTATCCTTGGTCATTTTGATTTGTACAACTTCCTGTTGAACCCAGGGAGCTCTTCCGTCCCTCTCCTGCCTATCCCACTCCCCAAAGTCCACTGGCTTCTTTTGTGCCTTAGATACTATTGAAGAGGCAAAAAAAGCTACTTACATAAAATATCTGCACTCGATCCAACTCTATAATTGGTTCCATGCTTTTTTTTCAATGCATTTGCTGCCTTCTGTCCAACTTGGATCTGTAGGTGGGAAATGCAGAGACAGATATCTGGTGTTAAAAATAAATCCAACAATCCAGAGGGTTGGGTATTTTGTCCAAATCCATCTCCAGAGTTCCAGACCATCTTTCTAACTTCCCATTGGACCTCTATACCTAGGTAGCCTTCTGGTACTTCAGACTCAACACACTCACACCCAATTTCATCATTCCCCCACTAATAAAGCTGTTCTGGTTTCCATATTTCTGACTTATCTGCTCCCCCAAACACACATAAAATCCTGCAGTCACCTTTGACTCTCCTTCTTTCAAATGTTACCAAGTTGCATTTCCAGCACCATCACCCTATTTTGGTCTCATTACCTCTGAAATGGACTATTGTATTCTTTTAGTAAGTTTCTCTTCCTCTCACCAATCCTTATCCCAGTCGATCTCCTCTGGATTCCAGGTGAACTTCGGTAGAATAGAACTATGATCATGATCCTGCCGAAAAGCCTTATTCTTAATTGCCCACTGAATTAATCACAAGCTTTTCAGTTTCACATTTGAGATCCTTTACGATGTGGCCCTAGCCCACCTTTCCCACACCATATTCTTTACATCCTACCCTAGATGATAGTCACTCTCAAGTTTTCCCACTGTTCCCCAGACATGCCCATTTCTTCAGACTCTCTACCTTTTATCTGGATATTCAGTCCACCTGGCATGCCTTAACTCTTTTCTCTGCCTGTTGAAATTCTACCCAACCTCAAAAGACTTTTTCAAATGCTGACTCTTCCATGGGACCTTTCCTCATCACCCCAACTAAATCCTCTCTCTCCCCACTTCCCCCCCACCACGTGGCCCTTTGTTCATACTTCTCTTATAATTCCCTTCTTATTTTTCCTTATAGGTATTTGATACTTATCTCTTATAGGCTTATAGGATTTCAGAGCTAGAGGCTACACCCCTCCCCACACCTACCACCATGTCACCTGACTGCACTGGAAATCTCTCAGAACTGAATGATTTCTAATGTCTCAGCCTTGCTCTCTGCAAACCTTTTCCTGAGATCAGAGCCACTAACACTGAGAGATCCAAGTGTATTGGCTATGTTTATTAACCTTCTGATAAATTTCTTCACATACCCTTTCAACAGTCTTTCAATAGTCTTCTCTAAGTTTTCCCCACCCCAGACTCCCTAATACCTCCCCTTAGATTTTACACAAACACCACCAAAATCCCCTTGACCACTCCCTGCCTGGACTGTGATCCACCTTTGCTTTCTTTACCCCTTAGGGCAGCCTGACTGCTTTTGCAGGTGCATCAGCTCCTCTGACTTCTGACTAGTGATGAGTCTAACTTTAAACCTTCTTGGTCCTGCATTGTCCTTCACTGTCCAGCTGAATCCTGGGGTATGACAGAGCGGTGCGTGGGCAAGAGTAGGGATAGGCATGGTGAAGTTCAAAAGGAAGAGTAGAAAAGGGAGTAAGTGGTGGTAGGTCATATACAGCAGCTGTGAGCAGCATTCTTAGGGCGCTTGGGACTTTCTGTGTGTGGCAAAGATAAAAGAAAAAACATTCAACTGAACATATGTTCAAGAGCTTTGCCTCCTCTTTACTCACTACTGAGAATTCTGTCTTGGGCCAGTCACCTTCTCTCTCTTCCTAAAAAAAGGATTCTAAGTCTGGCTTAGGTCCTGGGCTCATTGTCCAGAATGACATGATTGGTAAGAAGGGCTTGAGAAGTGCATGAAATAAAGCTGGTTTGAATAATTTACACTGCAAAGAGGTACAAGAGCTGTTTTTGTAGATAGAAGAGAAAATAAGAAGGAGAAGAGAGTCAGAAAGAAGATTTCTGGAGAGATAAATTCTGCTAACGAAATAAAAATGAAGGGTGCAGAGAAAGGATCAGGGTAGTTGTTATCTGTGAGTGAAATGAAGAGCATGAGGCGGGGAGGGGGAAAGAGTTGCTATGATTTACCAGCTACACTCCCTTTTGAAGTTCTTTCAAAGTCTGGTAGAGACATGAATTGCCTTTAATTATTTTTAATTCCCATATGTTTCTGCATTTCTCTGAATGAAACTCCATGCTAACTGGTCCACGTGGGACCTTAACTTTTATTTGGGTTATATGCATCAGCTCCAGGCTACATTTTCCTTCCAAATGACTCTTGCATTTTTTTCTTGTCTGTTCACCCCAGACAACCATTTCTTTTTTCTGATTGCCAGCCTTTACTTATTTTATCCTATGTAATTCCTTTCCCTCACATCCTGTGGGGTGGGAACAGTCTTCCTGCTTTCTTCTTCTTACTATGGGGAAGTTGATAGGAGTAGTATATGAGAAGTATACAGTTGTGACCCTAGGTTGTAGACTTGGTTCTTTCCCAGAAGATGAAATAAAATCCTAAGACTCTGACTTCTATCCTTAAGGGTGGACCTCCTGATTATTCTTCCCTCTCCTTTTGACAATATACCACACGGCCATAGGGAGCCAATTTCTCTGCTGACCTTCTTCTCAGCCCAAAGGAACGTTAGTCAAAACAGTAAAAATCCTCTTGCCAGTAGTACATGATTTACATTTCTAAAGACCTCAAGCCTCCTTAATAACTCCCAGAGAGTTTCCTACAGGCATATATTCACAGGGAGGCACACAAAAAAGGTTGATGGAGGCCCTGGCATGTGTGTGGGAGGAAAGAGCTTGGGATAGGAGCTAGAAGTTGATATGGGAAGAGTTCAAGTGGAAAGAATGTCAGCATTTAAAACATTAGAATTTTTATAGCTATTCTAATTTCCAGAGCAATTTAGAACAGGACTATATATAGTTATGTTTCCCCTACATAGTGATTGCCAAGTTGTCTATCATGCAGTATAATATTTATCATGATTTCTACAAATTTTTGGTTTTGTAAATACATAGAGATTAATTACTAGTCTCTGGTAGTTGTAAATAGTACCAAAAATGGAGATCTCCTTCAACAGTTGGCTTGATTCTGTGTCTTTGTGCACTCTATCAAAGCTTACTCATAAGAACTTAAAACAACTGCTAGCTAGCTTCAATGAGGTTGACACAGGTGGCAAAATTTTCACACTGTCTTTTTATTGACAGGTCTTGGAGATGAATGTTTATGCTAACTCTTTAGCACCTGAGGCTGTAAGAGATACAGAATGGAAGTGCCCTTTCTCAATTCGATGTGCCCATTTCTGCATATGGTACTGAAGGGTTCTCGGTAATTCCCACCTAACCCTAACCTTCCAGCCGTGGTGATGTCAGTGCCATAGGTCTCTCCTGCCATTTTGCCTCCTCTAGTCTGTGGCCAGAGGGCTCTAACCAGAGAACCAACAAACAGCACAAGACCCTCTCACCTTTGAATACAAACTTTGCAAAATGGTCATATAGTATCTGTTTTCCTGAGCCAAGAAGGGAACAGAATTCCCTAAAAAAAAAAATACCAGGGGTTACAGTCTGCTTTTTTCTGCTGGTGGAAGGCCTGGTCCATTAAAGATCTATAGTGGCCTGCCTTTGGTGGTTCATTCGTGTTTGTCACAGATCCCTTTGAGCAGAAAGTAGACATCTACAACAAATACCACAGGAACTGGGAGATAAAACAAGTTCTGGGCTTCTCAACTGAAATCTCTGTTTCTGCAGTTTCCTTTACTGAAGAAATGAAATTTCTAGAGCTCAGGAATAGGAGGAAATAGGACACAGTGATCTGGTCATCAAAGTTAAAAGGAGCTCCTAGAAGTCGCATGCCCTTTCCGAGCAGAGAGGCAGTATGAGGAGGCTGAATGAATGTAGCCTCTGGAGTCTGAAGACATGAGTTCTAACCTGGGCTCTACCAGTCACTGTCTATTGTTAACTCAAGGTCTCAATATCTACAGCTTCAAAGGGAGCTTATTATATTGTCATCTGGTCAGATGAGATAATGGTCCTAAAATCCCTTTGTAAATTGCAAAGTGCTAAGCAAATGTTCGTTATTGTCACATCTTGCAAAATGATCACATAGTACAAATGTCCAAAAACACTGTGAGAAAGCTATTGAAGTACTACTGGATATTCTTGGTTGTTGGGGGAAGGGCTTCCTTCAGCAAAGATCAGTAATGGTTTTTCTTTTTATGCCCAGACATGTGTTCTCCGGGTCATGCTCCAGTGGGAGAGGGACAGGACAGGTGAGAGAACCACTGGGTTCCCAAGCCTCTGTGACCTCAAGACCAGAGTGAGCTTAGCCTCCATCCATCCCAGCATTTACTGATAATGAGGGGTTTGTTCTAAAAAATAAAAAAGATGAGCAGAGACTAACAAGTGTTGATGAGCACGTGGGGGAAATTGGAACCCTGTGCACTGTTAGTCGGAGTAGAAAATGGAGCAGCCACTTTGGAAAACAGTATGATTGTTCCTCCAAAAATTAAAAACAGAACTGTCATATGATTCTTCAATTCTACTTCTGGTTATATACCCCCAAAGTTGGAAGTGGGATCTCAAAGAGATCTTTGTATACCTATGTTCTTAGAAGCATTATCTGCAGTAGTCCAAAGGTGGACACGATTCAAATACGTACTGACAGATGAATGGATAAAGAAAATGTGATACATACATATGATGGTATATTATTAAGCCATAAAAAGGAAGGAAATTCTGACATATGATACAACATAGATAAACCTTGAGGACATTATGCTAAATGAAATAAGCTGGTCACAAAAAGATACTGTATGATTCCACTTGTACGAGGCATCCAGAGCAGTCAAACTCACAGAAAATGAAAGTAGAAGGGTGGTCTACAGAAGCAACAGGGACCGGGAGTTGTTTTTAATGGGTACAGAGTGTCCACTGTACAAGACGAAAGAGTTTTGATCAGTTGCACAATAATGTGAACATATGTAACACTACTGAACTGTCCACTTAAAAATGGTGAAGATGGTAAATTTTAGGTTTTGCGAATTTTGCCGTGACTAAACGTAGAAAAAAATAATGTTTTTTTAAGATAACAAATATTACAACAATTCTAAATGTGCCCTCCCTTTGATTTGTGTCCGCTGTCCTCAGGTGCATGAAAGGGCAAAAAGACCGGTCCTATTCAGCAGTTGTGCCTGGTGCTTGAGTAAGCACAGCTTCAGAGGACCCGGATGTAGTAAAGGGCACTTTCCCTGCACCGGCTTGGACTTCGCTGGCACTTCTCCTTACACATATCCCTAAGCAAATACTAGAAGCAGAGTATAGAAGAAAATAAAGCCTTGCTTTAGCAGAGAAGAGAGCAGATATTATTTAGCCATGTTATTTTAGATACGCCATATTCCACTAACTGCTGGCAAGTTCTTTAAAGCACGGTTCAAAAGCTATAATTGCTGAACGGAGCTTCAAGAGAATTTACAGAAATGAAAGCACATTCCTGCAGATTATTAACATAATCGTCTCATTTATATTATAGACGAATACCTAAGATGTCTCCCAACTTGACACTTTACGAAACAGGTAGTTAATTAATGTAGGTAAAGCAGCATTTAACCTGAAGCCTTCCCAGCAGGCGTCTGGCAAGGTGTAAAAAGCACAAGAAAGAAAATAAGGAAGAGCAGAGAGAACAAAAGCAGGTCTGGAGCCAAAATCTTGAAAATGGAAACCAGAGAAAGGAAAGCCAGGGTCCCACGGGGGCTTTTGTAAAGGCTCTGGTGCTATGGTCTTACCAGTTCCTCATGGTTACTGGACTTATTTTTAGTGTAGCCATAAGGCGTGAGAATGAGCTGCCCATACGAGTGCATGGTCAGGAAGCACACAATGCTCTCCTTCTTGCTCTCTACAAAGCTGGAAACAGCCTTAGTCTCCGGCTCCGATGCTGGTCCTGTCCCACAGAATGTTAAATCGTGGCAGTCTTTAGAGGCACCAATACCTGGAACATACAGAAAACCACGAAGAAGTCAACATGATACCAGTTTAGAATGGACTGAGGGCAAGGAGTCACCCTTGCTCAGGGCAACCTGTGGGTGGAATTGGGGCTTGCCCTGGCTTAGTTCAGGTTAAATTAGTGAGCAAGGGTAGTCATTCAAGGAGGAACTCAGAAAGGCAGGAGGGCTGACATTCAGATTTAGAGACAACCTCCATGCTTCCATGGCCCACAAAGGAAGACGCAAAACGAAATGGCATTTTCAGTCATGTTTTACTTAAACCTGTGGTGGGCCCTGAAATAGATGTTTGGGAACCAGTTCTTGGGTTCCTAGGTCAGGCTAAGTCTCTCTCACTGTCTTACTGGCTTCCATCTCAGTAGAGCTATTTTGCAAGGACACAGTAGTCTGTTCTCCTCAGTGATGATAATAAGGACCAGCAGCTGAGCACCTTGTACCCACTGGACATGGTGGTTAGCCCCTCCTCTGTGGCAACTCATCAAATCCCCACAACTACCTACTGATTGGATGGTAGGACTACGGCCCACATTTTAAATAAGAGAAACCTAAAGCAGAAAGATGAAGCGATTTTTCCAAGACCACACAGCCGCCGAGTCTGTATTTTAACCCTTGCCATCTGGTTTTTAACCAGATTGCTCTTAACCATTTCTACCTCTTTATTTGCTTCTGATTCACTGGGCATGTTGAGATTCAGAAACATGAACATGCCTTAAGGAGAAGGAAATGTTTGCCTTATTTACTTCTGCCTTCCCACTATAAAAATAATCTGCAAGGATAATTCTCTGATTTTTTTCTTTTCTTTATGAAAATTCATATATTTAAAAATAAAGTGATAGATTTCAAACATATTCACTTTGATTTAGGTCTTCTTTGCCCTCATTTAGCCAATCCCACTTGAAAAGAGTCCTGCACTTGAGTGTTGCTGGTTCTTCCTGCATAGATAATGTCATCCCTTAGGGTGAAAACACTGGTCAAGAAGTCCAGAGAGCTGTGCAAAATTAGATGTTTATTTTTGAAAGTTTTATCTCTAGTAATTCACCTCCATCCTAGCTTCTCTTTTCCATTCTTTGCTCATCAAGTCATCAACTAAACGTGTACTTACTACACCAGGCCACATTGAAATTTCGATTGAGATCTGTCCCAAAACATGTGTCATTATTATGGGACGAACGGGATTTCCTCCAAAGCCGATCCTGTAACAGAGGAACATAGAAAAGCTGCTGTTCTAGGGCCTCATAAATCACAGTGTTGGGGATGAGTGGGTGGCCCTGGAACATAAAAAATAGTCCCTAGGATTGTCTGGGAAAATTTGCCTTTAATATAACAAAACTCGTGCCTATAATTTTTAGTCTCACAGATGGGCCAGCAACACCCAATAACAGGAACATCTGTCCAATCCAAGCGTACCTACATGTACACTATCAAATTGGAGGGAGTATGGCTTTTTCCTCATGAGCAGATTAGCAGTGCCTGGTGGACGTGATCTGCTTAATCAGGGAAAGCTTCAGAGAGTCATTTTTTATGTCCGAGTGATACAGGATGAAAGGTAAATAGCTTGGCAGATGGAAAAAGGCTGTTCCAGGTGTATCAGTGATGGTCTCTGCACATTTCTGGAAGCAGAAGACTGATGAGTGGAGATGAGCATAAAGACAAGTTTCTCCAGACAAGCTTGGAGGGAAGAATTTGATTTATACCCAGGCTGAAAGGCTGCTGCAGGAAAAAGAGTCCCAGGAACCGCTTTTGGGGGAGCAAAGGGGAAAAGGGAGGAATGGATATTCTCTAGAAACGGATTCTTGTTTGTGGAGCGATCCACTTTCAGAACATTTTAAAGAGGAAGTTTTCTTTAAGATTTTTTTTTTTTGTTTATTTATTTGAGAGAGAGAGCACGCGAACAAGAGTGGGGGAGGTACAGAGGGAGAGGGAGAAACAGGCAACCTGCTGAGCAGGGAGCCTGATGTGCGGGACTCGATCCCAGGACTCTGGGATCATGACCTGGGCTGAAGGCAGATGCTTAACCCACTGAGCCATCCAGTTGCCCCAAGAGGAAGTTTTCCATTAACTAAAAACTTTATGAGATGTTTGCCCCCTGTGTGAATGATCACAGTGGAAAATGAAAGTTGGTTTAGAATTTATACATCATTTGTGCCCCTCATGCTTCAAAACTGGGTGATTACAAGGTAGTATATGAATTTTATACCAATCAGACAGGCAGTCCACAAACTTGAAGGAGGTGGACTTGGAGAAAAGTTAAATCTGGGAATATGTCAAAAACAAACAAACAAACAAACATAAAAACACGTGCTGGATTTCAACTCTAACAAGGCCCCCACTTTCTCCATCCTAAACTTAATATAGATTGTTGGCTTAACAATACTGAGTTGATTTTTATCCCAAATGGGGTTTCTTTCTCTACATGGCCCCAAAACATTTCTGTCACTACAATGACTAAGGTCAGAAAAATGAACCTGAGTCAAGATCTAGTTCATGGATTCATCCCAGAACCACACTCGATGTACTCACAGTTGTCCAAGTATAGATATAACCATCTATGTTAAGAACAGGAAGCACATAGAAGTCCAGGTTTCTAAGGAACCTTCCTATCCTTGGGTTATCTTTATAGTTTTGTAGAATCTGAAAATTTAAGAGAGAAACATTTGAAATGCTCCCAGGAAGAGGTCTTTTTTCAATTTTCTAACAATTTCAACATAATTATGAGAGGTGATTGCACATGGAACCTCTACTCTCCTGCCCTCCAACCCTGCCTCAGTTGTCCTATTTGTTATGGTAGTGATTCTCAAGATTTATTTTCCATCAGAATCACCTGGAGGGCTTGTTAAAATACGACTGCCTGGCTCTCCTCCCCCACCTCACCCCCTTCCCTTAATTCACTAGGTCAAAGGTGGTGAGGTGAAGCCCCAGAATTTGCATTTCTCACAAGTTCCCAGTTATGTTGATGCTATTGGTCTAGGAACCACACTTGGAGAACTGCTCCTTGTGGGCTTCTTTCTGTTGTGGTTTCTGAAAAGACTGACACAAAGATTATCTTATAGGATATAGCTAATACATAACAATTCACTGAGCTAGGTATTTTCCACATGCTAAATCTCTTCATCTGCACTATAGATCCCCTAAAGAGGCCATTCCAAGCTCCTTCTGCAGGTGAAAAATGAGGGGTCCTGGTGTTAGAAAATTTGCTCAAGACTCTCTGAAAAAGGCAGCACCAGGCTTTACTCATCTCCAACTTCCGCGATGTATTGTCTTCTTCACTTAGATATGTGGTTTACCTTCCAGTACAAATTATTGTGGAGATAATACCTAACTCAGTTTTCAGTGAAGCTACTTATAAATTCCATTTCCCTTGGGGTGAAGGAGTAACTCAGTAGAGAGCTGCATTGCCTACCTGAGAAAGAAGCAAGCTTTCTAAACAGCTAAGATGTGACAGGTATTTTGTTGGGCAATTAACCATTATAAGAAAGCTAAAAACACCTACTTCTTTCACAAACCATTGGCAAAAAGCTGGGGCAATCCATTCCCTGGCATGAATTCCACAGTCCATCCAGATGATCTTCTTGGGGTTATTGGATGGTTGGCTGATCTGGAGGAGACATCCGTACTCTATTACCAAACAATTGCTTATAATCATAAGCTGCTGTGCAAAGTTACCAGGTTTTTTATTCTCCTACAGGTCCCTTTCTTTCTCCACTCTGTGATTCCAAGCATGAGGCAGGGATGATGGGAGAGACACCCACCACTATCCACTTCTGGTCAACCCAGTCTTCTTTCATTTCTCCCTGTGCCATTCTTGTGCCTCAGTCTAGCCTCACTCCAGCAAGAAAGATCCCCTCCTCTTTCAGAGGGGTGGGCCAGGTAGGAATTAACCTGGCAAGTGTGGATTCTCTTTGATGGAGAAGAGGTCGTGAACACTACCAAGTTTGTCACAGTCACGTCTGCTTTGAATGTAAATGGCCTAGACTCGAGCTATTCATTGAAAGCCACTGGGAGCTGGGCTGATGAAGGCTCTACCTCTTTATCAGTGAGAAATTTACAAATTGGGATAAAGACAAGACTGGATCCATCATATTCAAGGAGCTTTTTCCCTAGAGCCTCACCCATTTTCCTAATCCAGCCAGCATATTTCCTAATCCACCTTTTATCTTCATTCCCTCTTATAATTACCCTTTTTATGAGTACATGTATTTGATTATATATTTTTCTTTATTGCTTCCTTATTATATACCAATTCTACTCTTTAAAAGAGCCCCAGGCAGAGGATATCTAGATATCTTTTTTGGCTGACTCAGCTCTGAATTTGACGGCCTATCCAAAATCAGGTAGGTAGGCGCCCCATGCTTAACATATTAGCCAATCATTCACTCAGATCCTGGGTAAATTCAATTTCAGAGCCAATAGATTTTTTTGTAGTTCTAGATAACTCTCAAATTTGGGAATGTGCTTTGTAAATTAACATGTCCACAGTAAGTGGTAAGAGGGCAATGAACTAAGTAATTAAGGTAATTTCCAGCCTTTTCACTCACCTTCAAATAATACATGGGCCGGATCTCATAGGTCATTCCTAGGAAATGCTGTGTCACCACTCCTGTGTACTTCTCACTTATCTGGATCATCCACTGGTAGATCTGAAACAGCCAGGGAGGACTGTGGATATCAATAAGAAAATCGTTTGCTTGCCTCTAATTAAGATAACTGCTTCTCTCATTAAGATACTGAACTCTGGACTATTCGCTCTAGCTAAACAAACTACAAGACTAAACCAATGAACTATGCTGACCCCCTCCCATTTTCTGTAAAGATCGACTCTGCCACCCAATCTTAGAACACCTACTGAACTTTACAAATAGGTTATTGAGCATTAGTAGATTCAATAATCCACTGATAACACTTCAGAAACATCGTATCCTTCAAATGGCCACACACCTCTAGACTTCCATGTGGTACCCAATCATGCCAGCAGTTTCAGGTCAGGCTGACTTGGGGGGATCCTTTTGGATCCCAACAATATCCTTTGCTAATGCCTACGGATCCAAGATTAGAGAAGAGTTGGATATGCCCTTCACAGAACATGCCAATAAAAGTTTCTAAATCAATCCCAAAGTAACATTTTGATTCATCTGAGGAGACCTGAATGGATGTTGAATTAATTAAAAGTCTTTTTTTTTTAAAGATTTTATTTATTTATTTGAGAGAGAGAGTGAGAGAGAGAAAGAGCACAAGAGGGGGGAGCGGGAGAGGGAGAAGCAGACTCCCCGCTGAGCAGGGAGCCCGATGCGGGACTCGATCCCGGGACTCCAGGATCATGACCTGAGCCGAAGGCAGTCGCTTAACCAACTGAGCCACCCAGGCGCCCGAATTAATTAAAAGTCTTACACCATGCTTGGAAAGGAAGGGTCTTATACCTTCACCTGTAAGTCAATAATGTGGGGTTCTGTAATGGTGAATGGACTGAGGGAATTCATAAACATAAGCTATATTAAGATAGCCATCAACACATGACAGGATAGTCCCACACTCGGTTTCTGTATAGTTGAAATATCTCTACAATAAGAGTTATGGTAAATAACCATAATTAATTTGGGATAATAAATATTTTATTTGAAAATCTTAGCATCTCAATTGACGTTCTTTTTAACAGATAAAGTGTATTATTATAACAGTAATGATATGTCAGTGGATTATTTTCAATTCAGTTCTGTCAAATGAAGAGAAAGACAACTTCTCACATGGGTATTGTGTGTGCTTCTTGATGGGCTGGGTCAGATGAAGGTGTCGTGAGCCCTGGGAAGGCTACAAAGAAGAGTGCAACAGCAGCAATTATTTATCTATTGTTTAATCAGAAGTAGTGTAGTGTATTCCATTTACTCTCACAGAAAAGCTGCAAGATCAGGACTGATTTCCTGTTTCACAGGTGAGGAAACCAAAGACCAAAGAGGCTAAATGTCTTGGTCAAGGTCACAGAGCAAGTGGTCAAGCCAGGTGTGATCTATCTCCTATACCAGAGCATAAGCTTTCTATGGGCCTTCCTGGACCTTGTTCAAATTTTTAGAATCTTTAGTACTTGGGGGTGATTGTTACAAAAGAATGTATAAACTCATTCTTGCATTCTTTAAAAAAAATTCTGGAAAATATTAATATACTCCCAAATGCTGACAGAATAAATGGTAAAACGTTTTTGGAAGGACACTTGTGTATTTATATAAAAATTTAGATATGCTTATCCTTTAACCCAAAGACTCTATGTTTAGAAATTTATACCTCAAAAAAAGCTTTGCATAAAGTCACACACACATACCTCACAAATATGCATATATAGTAGCTAATTTTTTACTGTATCCAGTTTCAAAAATAACCAAACTCATCTTAGTAGTGATACGAGTATTTCTTTAAAAGAAATTTTCCCCTCTTAAGAACTACTGCCTGCATCCTTCACATCTGACAAGAAATGCCACATTTTCAGCTAAATGTGATTGGATCACAAGTCTTCTCCACTGCATGTCCCACAGCCATATACACATTGTCCTTGCCCTGTTTAAACTGGCTAACCAGGGGCGCCTGCGTGGCTCAGTTGTTAAGCATCTACCTTCGGCTTAGGTCATGATCCCAGGGTCCTGGGATCGAGGCCCACATCGGGCTCTCTGCTCCGCGGGAAGCCTGCTTCTCCTTCTCCAACTCCCCCTGCTTGTGTTCCCTCTCTTACTGTATCTCTCTCTGTCAAATAAATAAATAAAGTCTTTAAAAAAATAATAAACTGGCTAACCACCTGACAAACAAGAACAAGGGTTAACTTTAGTCCACATTCACAGGAGTAAAACTGGGTAGAGGATTCTTTTCCCTGTTGATTTGCCTTTTTATTTAATATGATAGGATTTATAGCTTTGATGGTGGTGATCAAAAAATGATTATCTGCAATCCCTTGAACTTGGTGCATGGGCAAATCTCTACCTCATATTTTGAGACACTCTAGCCTATGTATATTAACAGTGAACCAACCCTCGCCCATTCTAAAGTAGGCGTGGCCACCACCAAACTCCATGTGTCCTTGCTCACCTCTTCCATTGGGTGATATTTGGTATAGGAATAGGTGTCCAGGCTCTTCCATGGGTTCACTGTCTCTTCCACAACCTCTCGTCTGGGTTGTGCTAGGGATCTGCAGAAGAAAGTCAGACTCAAAGCAATGAAGAAACTAGAATACCATGAGGATTGGAAAGCTGATGAAAAAGGTGGTAGAAAGCACTGTGAACAGGATTCGGAGGAGAAAAGTCAGTGTTAAAGTCTTCTCACTGTGACTTACTGACTGTGAGATCTGGGGCAAAAATTGAGTCCCTCCAAACTGTAGTTTCTTCATCAGTAGAGTGAGGTGAGGACAGCCATTCCAATCTTGCAGGGAAGCTGGGTAATTCAGTAAGATGTTGTGGGTAAACATACTTTTAAATTTGTAAAAGAAATAATAGCTAAGATTTATTGAACTGAAATGTATTACAAGACACTCAAGCAATTTAAATCTCATTTACTTCTCTTGAAAACTCTGAGATAGGTACTCTTACTATCCCCATTTCAGAGATGAAGAAATCGAGTCACAGGGAAAGTGTTATTGGGATTGACAATAACTGACAATGGACAGCCTGATTGAAGAGACTGCGATATTTTTAAAATTATTTTTAAAAACATTATTGAAAAACATTATTGAATATTATACCCTGTAGGCCCATTCATGTTGTTGCAAATGGCAAGATCTCATTCTTTTCTATGGCTGAGTAATATTCTATATATAGAGAGAGAATATTCATATATATATATATATATATATATAATGTGTGTGTGTGTATATATATATATACACACATATATATATATAATGTTCCCCCCCTACACACATCCTCTTCCGCTATTAACACATCCTGTTCCACACCACAATGGAACATTTGTTAGATTCAATGAACCTACATTGACAGACACATCTTTATTTCCCAAAGTCCATTGTTTACGTTAGGGTTCACTCTTCGTGTTGCACATTTTATGGGTTTAAACAAATGTATAATGATATGCATCTACCATTGTAGTATCATACAGCACAGTCTCACTGTCCTAAAAATCCTCTGTGCGCTGCCTGTTCATCCCTGCCCCACCCCCCCAACCACTGGCAACCACTGATATTTTTATTGTCTCCATTGTTTTGCCCTTTCCAGAATGTCATGTACCTGGAATCATACAGTGTGTAGCCTTTCAGATTGGCTTCTTTCCTTAGTAACATGCATTCAACTTCTCTCCATGTCTTTTCATGGCTTAATAGCTCATTTCTTTTTAGAGTTGTATAATATTTCATTATCTGGAAGTACCACAGTTTATTTATCCATTCACTTACTAAAGGGCATCTTTCTTAATTGTTTAATTGGCAATTATAAATAAAGATACTACAAACATCTTTGTGCAGGGCTTTGTGTGGGCATAAGTTGCCAGTTCATTTGGGTAGATACCAAGAAACATGATTACTGGATCATGTAGTAAGAGTATGTTTAGTTTTGTAAGAAACTACCTTCCAAGAAACTGTCTTCCAAAGTGGCTGGACCATTCTGTATTCCTACCAGCAATGTATGAGAGTTTCTGTTGCTTCACTTCCTTACCAGCATTTGGTGTTGTCACTGTTCTGATTTGGGGCCATTCTAATAGTGTGTAGTGGTGTCTCATTGTTTTCACTTGCAGTTTCCTAATAACATATGATGTTGAACATCTTTTTGCAGGCATACTTGACACTGGTGTGCCTTTGTCAGTGAGGTGTATGTTCTGGCGGTTTGCCCATTTTTGACTCAAGTTGTTCATTTTCTTATTATTGAATTTTAAGAGTTCTTCGTTTATTTTAAACAACAGTCCTTCATCAGATGTATCTTTTGCAAATATTTTCTCCCAGTTTTTGGCTTGTCTTCTCATTCTCTTGACATCGTCTTTTGCATAGCAGAAGTTTTTAATTTTAATAAAATCCAAGCTATTAATTATTTATTTCATTGATTGTGTTTGTGGTGTTGTATTTAAAAAGTCATTGCCATATCCAAGGTCATCTAGGTTTTCTCCTATATTATCTTCTAGGAGTTTTTTAGTTTTGCATTTTACATTTAGGTCTATAATCCAATTTGAGTTAATTTCTATGAAGGGTATAAGGTCTGTGTCTAGATTCACTTTTTTTTTTTTTTGGCATGTGAATGTCCAGTTGTTCCTGTACCATTTGTTGAAAACTCTAATTTGCTCTATAGTGTTATCTTTGTTCTTTTGTCAAAAATCAATTAATTATATTCATGTGGGTCTATTTCTGGGCATTCTATTTTGTTCCATTGATCTATTTGTCTCTTCTTTCATCAGTACCACATTGTCTTGATTACTGTAGCTTTATAAGTCTTAAAGTCAGGTGGTGTCAGTCCTACAACTTTGTTCTTCTTCAATATTATGTTGGCTATTCTGAGTCATTTGCCTTTACATATAGACTTCAGAACCAGTTTGTCAGTATCCACAAAATAACTTGCTGGGATTCTGATTTGGGATTGCATTGAATCTATAGATCAAGTTGGGAAGAATTGACCTTTTGACAATATTGGGTCTTCCTATATATTTATATGGAATATCTCTCCATTTATTTAGTTCTCCTTTGATGTCTTTCATTAGAGTTTTATAGCTTTTCTCATATAGATCTTGTACATATTTTCTTAGATTTATACCCAAGTATTTTATTTTGGGGGGTGATAATATAAATAGTAATATGTTTTTAATGGAAAATTTCTCTTGCTCATCGCTAGTATATAGAAGAGCAGTTGACTTTTGTACATTAACCTGGTGTCCTACAACCTTGGTATAATTACTTATTAATTCCAGGAGGTTTTTTTGGTCAATTCTTTCAGATTTTCTACATAGATGGTCATGTCTTCAGTGAACATAGACAGTTTTATCTCTTCCTTCCCAATCTGTATACCTTCTATCTCCATTATTTGTCTGATGGTATTAGCTAAAACTTCCAGGGCAATGTTCAAAAGCAGTTGTGAGAGTGGACATCCTTGCCTTGTTTCTGATCTTAGCAGGAATGTTTCTAGTTTTTCATCATTAAGTATGAGTTAACTGTAGGTATTTTGTGGTTACTCTTTATGATGTTGGGCAAGTTCCCCTCTATTCCTAATTTACTGAGTTTTTGTCACAAATGGGTGTTGGTGTTTGTCAAATGCTTTTGCTATATCCACTGATCCTGTATCATGTGATTTTTTATTTTTTGCCTATTGTTGTGATGGATTACATGAGTTGATTATCAAATATGAAATCCAGTTACTGGATTGACTAAATTTCAATTTTTTAACCTGGTTCATTTAGCACATATACCACAATTACCCACTGTAATAGAAATCAATTTCCCTACACAATTCTATGACTTTAAACTTGGAACTACATTTATTATTTTTAATTGTTACTAATATTTATAAGAATAGCTAATATTAATAAGAATTGTTATTCTCAATTTAATAAGTTCTTTACCCTCAAAACTGTAAATGTTTTATTACACTGTTGAATGAATTTTACCTTATTTACTTTGTTCAAATGAAAATCTCATGAGATAGGATTGTCTAAATAATCAAGTTAAAATAATGAAAATGAATTTTAGGAGATTAAAAGAAGCAAATGTAATTAAAATTATAATAGTTGAGGAGCAATATATTTCTCCATGTTATTCAGGGTTTTGTTTCTAATAGTTATCATTCATTTTATTTTTTTCTTAAATAAGCAAGAGTGCTTCATTCAGAGTGAGCAATTCTAATATAAAATATATGTACTGGTGGAAGCAATATATTGAGGCTGGTTGACAAAACATACTATCATTTTATAAAGCAAATATGTACAACCATTGGTGTGTTTAAATTAATAAAAATTCAATCAGGAGCACAGTTCATGTCTTTATTAAATAATCAGGAAATATATGTATATTATTACCAGTTAACCTTTACTGAGCACTATATGCTAGGCACTGACAAAAGCATTTATATTATCATCTTTTTTAACCCAATCAACAACCCAAGGGGTTGGTACTCTTGTTACTGTATACAAAATCAGTAATAGATAATAGTAGTAGAAAAGTAGATTTCTTTCTTACAGACCTTAAAATCTACTTAAAGGAATAGACATAAATACATGAAAAGCAAAATAACTCAGCCATTAAATAATAAGGCATGAAGTCTGATAAGAAAATTGCCTGATTGACTACCAATTAAATGGTACACTAAGTGTATTGAAGACAAGGGATAGAGAATTCCTAACTCAAGCATAGTCAGTGATAACAACCAGTGTTGTCCTAGTAATTATGCATGCCAGCACTGTTCAAAGAACTTGATATATACACACTTACTTAACCCTGACAAAAATCTTTAAGGTAAATTATTCCAGGTTGTTGTTTTGTTCTGAAGATTTTGTTACATAGGTTAAATTATGCTTTTATTATACCCTAGAGAATCAGCATAAAATATTTATTAGCCCATTTAAAAAATTGTCTCGCTCTGATTTGGACTACGAAGAAAGAAAATAAGTATCAGCATTATAAAGTCACTAGAAAACAATTTCAGTGCTTTTTCAGAAAGGAGAGAGCAGAAGAAATAAAGCAACTGAGAAGGATATCTTTTCAGTCCTCCCTTCATCCTTCCCCACACTGGCTATCCTGCCTGTCCAGTCCTGCCCATAAATGAGATAATCAGAGATGGTGATGTTCAGAGCAACCTTGTTCCATCCTTCATACAGTTCAGCAAATGTTTGGGTCTTTATTTATCATAGTTATCTACTCAGTGGGGTAGGAAAGTGAGTACACACAAAGCAGGGCTGGTCCCAGTGAATTCCTGTTTCAGTTGGGTTGGTATTCCCTGGCAATTCCACAATATAGAATGGAAGAAATTAAAGGTAACTGGATACCACCAAGAACCAACATTTGGTTTTCCCCCAGCTAATGTCTGTCAAATGTGTGAGTGCCTTGCCTCCTAAGCCCGGCTTTGAATGACTAGGTCCACGAAATATGCCCCAAAAACCCACAAAAAACTGTATGGGATCTGAGTGAAAACTTCTGCTATTAAAATTGCTTATCATTTTTACATGAGATTAAACACAATACTTAAACTCCAGAAACCCAAATACTTAGTTCAAGCAATGTTTAAACCATATACTTAGAAAAGGCAATTCCTTGTTTCTAGGCAATTTCTTGGGTAATGCATAATGCATGCGAAGAGGGAGGAAAAGCTGGCTAATCCCCCAAATTGTCACCAGTCTCATCTCACCAATCAAATGAAAAGATTATTGTACTTTGTGTATTCTTTTTGAATAGGAATTCATAAAATGTTTAACAGAGAAAATGATCCTTTGGGGTACATTATGAATAAATACTATAAATCTAAGATTGTCTAGTGAAATTTTGACTGGAATGTATAAAGAGGCAAGAATCTAATGAATACTGAGGCAAATTTTGTATTTTCAATACTTAGTAAGGATACAGTTATATGAATATTTCATGACGGTAATGTATTTTCAAACTTTTTTTTTCTTCTTACAAAATTAGCATACACTTATCGTGGAAAATATAGAAAGTACAGAGAAGAGAAAAACAGAAAAGAGAAGGGAGGAATAATGTTTAATAATCCCACCTCCCTGAGTTCATTCTTGATATTTTGGCATATTTCTCATCAATCTTTTATCTGTGCATATTTTTTTTCTTAAACACAGTGCAGGTTATATCTATATATAATTTTGTATTCACTCCTTTGTATTGCATAATATTCTACCAGAAGCATTTCCTCAAACCAATGAAAACTTTTTATAAACATTATTTTTAATGACTGCATAATATCTGACAGTAGGTGTATATTACATAACATCGTTTATTTAAATATTGTCATCTATGCTGGATATTAAATCTATTTCCCCTTTTGGTTTTTTGCTATTGTAAATAATTCTGGAGTTAATGACTTTTTGCCTAAATCTTTGTGCTCATTTCTGATTATTTCCTTGAGCTACATTCCAGGAAGAAGAATTAGTAGGTCAAGGAGGATGAGTATTTTCAAGGCATTTGGTTCATACTGCTAAATCCCAAATGATTCTACAGATTTACACTTTTATTGGGAGTGTGCAGTATATATGAGTCCACCTCCCTAACTACTCAAAAGGAAGGTTACAAAGCTTATAATCTTTGTTAATCATAGATTTTCTAGACTATTATTACATCTTATGTAATGAATAGAGTATAAAAAATGGCAGGTAACCTACGTTTTGCATTGGTAAGGGCCATACAAAAGTGAACATTATTTTCTATTAGTAAATAATGATGAAGATGCAAACAGCCACTAAGGACCAGGACTAGAAGATTTAAAATGTTTTCCTCAAGTGCAGTCAGAAGCGGCACTTGAGTTATCCAATGGAAGTCAGCCTAAGTCCTACTGCCTGAGCCACATCATTTCCATAATTTAACCTGGGTTTGAAAAATATTTTTTTCAAATCCTCACTAAAGAATATTTACAAAATGAATAATCGAAGGAGGGGGGGAATCACCAACCAAAGATAACAATGACCATTTTGGTACATATTTTTTCTTTTATTTTTCTAAGTATTTTATTACATTTCCTATCCTGCATCTTGCTTTTAGCATAAAACATGCCTTTTCTCATGCTATTAGAATTTTTTTGTAATCATTATTCTAATGGATAAATAATACTCTATTGTCATATATCACATATCAACATTTATATAACTTAATGTGGGACATTTAGGTTATTTCCAAATATTATAATATTTTATATAATATTTATGTTATAAATAAAGCTACATCTCATTGCATAAAACTCTTTCCATACTTAGTTTATTTTCTCAAAATAAGTTTCCAGAGGCAGGGATCAATGTGTAAGTTTCATTCAAACAATGTGTGAGTTTTAAGGCTCCTGATATTTTTAAGCAAGGTGATTCTTTTTCCCAATCAAAGCTCTGTGATATATGTCTTTGTCTCTAATTTATGAATGAAGAATATCAGAAAGATCAATGCAGTATCTATATGAAACTAAGTAAACTGATGGAAAACATGAGATGGCAATGTCCAGACAGGTTTTGGTGCCGTGGAGATTGTGGGCTCTCTTTACATATCTGAAATCAGACTGTCTATGAAGCTAAAAGATAAGCTGAGATTGCACCATTCATCCAGGGCAAAAATCAGAGTGAATTTCCCTGTTCTGGGAGAGTGAGTTTGTTGCAAGATTCTTTTAACCATGAAGCAAAAGAAAAAATACTATCTATAACCACACATGCTTGATGAGATATGCCAAATGAGCAGGATGAACCATGTGTGAACAAAGGAAAACATACACTTTATATGAAAATTATACCACACACACACAGAATTTAATATATATTATATATTTAAAGAAGTTATAATTCATTATGAATAAGAAAGAACACAAACATAAGCAAATAATAAGAGTGGACAACTTATAAACTATTAAAATGAGTAATAATCAAGACAAAACACTTAAATTTATTAGAAATCAACAAAATGCAAAGTAAGTCAACTGGGTATTTTCACATGTAAACTGATGCCATTTTTCTAGAGGGCAATTTGGCAATGCAAAGCAAGATTCTCACATTTTTCTCAGCTTCTACCCAGGAATTCCACTTCTTCTAACTTACATTAAGAAAATAATCAAAGATTTGCAAAAAAATGTCATGTGGCTGAATGCTCACCATGGCATCATTTGTAAAAATGACAACATAGAAATCAACCATATGCCCCATAGGGTAGCAATGATGGAATATTATTTTTGGTTTTGTTTTAAATGTATTATGAATGTCATAGGAAAATTTCTATAATACAATTTAATTGAAAATTTCTGGCAACAGTACTGAATACATAATTATCTACCTATCTATCCAAAAATACTAAGAGTAACTATATCTTGGTGAAATTTTAAAGACTTTAAACATTTTTTTCAAAAATTAGAATAATCTGATTTACCAATTGTGAAACTGTAAATGAAGAATATAGAATTTTCATTATAATTTCCTTTTTTCAATCACAAACAAGACATATCTATTGGTATTTATCATATTTTGTGCTGGAAAATGAAGATATTTATTCATTTATGTTGAATGATAAAACTTTATTTTTCTCATCTCATGGTGGTGTGTATGGGTAGGAAGAGGGGAAAATCCAGCTACACTAATCTTGAAAAAAGCTTTCCATTTAGA
Organism: Leptonychotes weddellii; assembly: GCF_054177405.1. NCBI lineage: Eukaryota > Metazoa > Chordata > Mammalia > Carnivora > Phocidae > Leptonychotes > Leptonychotes weddellii. The sequence goes on from NC_138371.1 coordinate 26,271,301, forward strand.
CAGTCTAAGTCAAGATAGTCAGCCAGTCTTCCAACTTCACACTCACCCATCATATCCCAGCCCCTCAGGAACCAGGATCCCCAAGAGGTAAAGGGTCCCAAGCAGAGGCTTCATTCTTCTGCAGAGAGAACTAGAAAATCCTAGGTCAATGGATCAAGCACCTCTGAGAATGCATAAAGGCAGAGGCTCTTACAATCAAGATAAGTCAGTTAATGGATGTCTCAGCAGAATTGTAAGTGAGCAGGTGTTTTATTAACTCTGTCATGTCCTCAAATAGCTTTTTTCTTATATAGTAGAAAACACTACCATTTGATTTTTCATTTCTCCTTGAAAACCAAATTTATACAAGCTCTTGGCCTCAAGAGATCCAGAAAGAAGTTTCTTCCCAATGTGAAGTACTCATTTCTAGGAATCCCCATCACCTGTACTTACTTAAGAGCTAATTATTCCTGCTGTTCCTTCCACACAGTTTTCTGGGCATAATGGGTTGTGTGTCTTCTGCCCTGGGTATGGTAGGCACGGTTATTATTAGGATTTCCACTCCCCTCTTAAAGCTGTATTTTAGATCAAATACCTTCTCTTGTTCTGAGAGATCACACCACCAGCTTCTTAAACAAATCCAGGTCTCTCCAAATCTGAGCAGTGAAAACATTTTAAACCCTTTCTCAAGTGGATATTCTCACAAGGCCCTCTCACATAAAGGACTATGTCAGATACCCCACCAGGTTTTCAGACAAACCTAGATATGCCTGAATCTCAAACATGACCACTAAAAAGTAAAAGCTCAAGTTAAGATCATTGCTAAAAGTCTAATTGAGCAAGGCAAGCTTTAGTGCAGCAAAGTAGATTTAAACAGGGTCCTTGGCATTTGGGGGCCCAGTCTAAATCCTTTGTTCTGTTCATTCATTCACTCACTCACTCATTCATTCTACAAAAATGTAACAAGTACCCACTATATGCCAGGGATTAGTACAAAGATGAAAACATACCAAGATGAATGAGGCAGACCATGTCTCTGCTTTATGGAACTCAAAATAGAGTTGAGAGAACAATAAACAAGTGTACAAAAAAAAAAACACACAATTTCAAGTAAAGGAAATCAAATTAAGGAGATGGGGGTGATCATGGGCCAAGACTATATTGAGATGGAGAGGCCTGTCCTGATTTATTTAAGATGATTTTTGAGTTAAGTTCTAAATGATATGGCTCATGAAAAAGGTTGTAGGAAAAGCATGCCAGGTAAAGGGAGGAGCATATATAGGGGTCCCAGGGAAGAAATGAACTTGGTCCCATTGAGGAAATGGAAGAAAGCCAGTGTTTGAGTGAAGTGGGATTGAAATAGTGATGGAAGACGAGGTCAAGGAGATAGGCAAGGGGGCAGACCTTGTAGAGACCATGGGCCATAGTATGGACTTTGAATATTATTCTAAGAAATCACTGAAAAGGTTTTGGTTTTATATCTTAAATAATTTGTCTGGCTGCTGCAACAGACAGAATAGAAACAGAAAAACCAGAATTCTAAGGGAGCGATGATGGGGTCTCAGGGTAGTCAGTCATAGTGATATGGTCCAACATGGCCACACGGGGAATTTATTTTAGAAGCAAATTTGCTTATGGAATAACTGTGAAGTGTGAAGGAATTAGGAAACTCAAGAACAATTCCTAGACTTTGAGGCCACGAAATGGGGTGAATAGTGGTGACTTTTTATGAGATGAGGAAAATTGAGGGAGGACAAGATTTGAGGACAGGAAAACTCAAGAATTGTATTTGACTCTGATAAGTTTGAGATGTTTATTAGCTATCCAGGGGATTTCCAAGTGGTTAGCAACTATGGCAGGCTGGAGCTGAGGGAAGCTGGAGTGAAGTGCACAAATTTGTGACTCCAGCTTATAAGAGATAGTGTTTGAAGCCACATGAGGAGCTCATGTAGGGTGTGAACATAGATAGAGAAGGCAAGAACAAAGACTGAGCCTTGGGCTGGTCTAACATTTAGAGGTCTTGGTAGAAGAGAGGAATCCAGCAACGGAAATTGAGAAAGAACAGCCAGTGAAGTAGGTGGAAAACTGCGAGACTGTTGTGTCCTAGAAGCCAAGTGAGAAAAGCATTTTAAGAAAGTGGGAGTTACCAGCTGGGCCAAATGTTGTTCAGAAATGGAGTCAGATGAGGACTGAGAACTAGCAATCTTATATAGCAGGATAGAGGTTCCTGGAGACCTTGAAAAGAGCAATTTCAGTCAACATGTGGTAGAGACAAAAGCCTGACTGGAGTTGATTAAAGAAGGAAAGCCAAGTGAGAAAGTGGAGGCAGTGAGTATAGAAAACTCCATTGGCATAGAACATGGCTCTCACCATAATAGCAACTTCATCGTTAGGATCTTCCATCGTCCCTTTGGGATATTGTTGATTCAGAAATCTTGAATTTGAATTTTGTTGATGTTCAGGATGAGAGGTAAAATGCAACACCACGACACTCTTCTCCTCACCTATGTGAGGGTCAGAACAGTCACTTCAGTCATCCTAACTCTGAAGCAAAGGTTTTAACGGGGCTGTGAGCTCCACAGAGGGAGAATGGAACCAAGGAGTTGAAGGTGTTTTTTTTTTGTTTTTTTTTTTTCCATTCTCCTACTATTTGGAATTGGACCAAGATGGACTCAGGGCAGAAAGATGCATGGTTATCCAAATAAAAAGCAAGATTTTTTTTTTTTTTAAGGAAACATTTAAATTTTTATTCTTGATCCTCTATGACTTGCCCAGAGTTTCGTCTGAGATGGAAACGGCATGCCTGTGCCCACAAAGGACTTGTCCTGCAGCTCGGGCGGGGGCGGGGGTCGCGGTCAGCAGGCGCCGAGGTTCCCACTGTCCACCTTCACAAAGACTCACATGCTCTTCCCCGAAGGGGGCGCTTCCTCGGGTGTCCAAGAGGCCCAGGGCCAGCAGCCGAGGCATGGGGCAAGGCCTGCCGTCCCTGCTGTTCTAACCGTGCGTGGTCCGGGGTGACCGTGGAAGAGCTGGGTCTCTTCCCTCAGGCTGCGTCCAGGGCACGTCCGTGGTTCCGTTGTTTCTCGCGCTGTCTCATCTGCCGGGATGCTGACGGAGCTCCGATGTCCTCGGAAGGACATTGGCCCCTTTGCAGGAAGGCCCACGGAGTCTCTCCAGAAGCACCAGCTTTGTCTTCAGGTTGACGTTAAGGGGAGGCAGTGCGTTCAGGTTCAGACTCACCCCGGTGGTGCCTGCGATGCCGGCCAGGACCCGGTGTGTGTCCCTGTAGAGGGCCAGGTGCGCAGGGGCGGCCTCCACGAGGAGGTGCTTGTAAGCCCGCATATGCCCCTACACGGGCCGCACATCCTCCCTCTTCTCGTACCTCCAGGCACCGTTGACCTCCAAAAACCGAGACACGCCTGTCTGTGCGGCAGCGACATCGATGTGCAGAGCGACATCTGTCCTGGGGGACACCAACTCATGCAGTTTCCTCATGGCCACACCACCAGGATAGTTGAAGTGGGACACGTACAGGGCTGTGGTCGAGTGTGTGGCATTCACCACGAGGTGTCCTATCACGAGGAGGGACCCCACTTTATACAGCCAAGACTTCTTATAATTGTTTAGCAGGCAGGCGCAGCCCCTGGCGGCCACGATGTTGAGCACGGGGAAGGTGTAGATTACGAACCGCAGCTCCTTGTGCGGGAGCAGTGAGTACAGGGCCACGAAGCCCAGCGAGGGCGGCAGCAGCACCAGGGCCCTCCTGTCCACGGCGCCCAGGGGCACGAAGAGCAGGCTGCAGCCCAGGCCGCGGGGCAGGGCCGAGTAGAAATACCACAGCAGCGGGGAGGTTCCCCAGTTGGAACTCTTGTTCAGGATGGTGTTGTACCAAAGCACCTTTCCCTCCGGCCACACAAGACATCGCCAAAAATAGGAGTCCACGGCGACTGTCAGTCCTAAGCAGAGGGCCCCGGCCGGCACGGCGCAGCGCAGGGCCTTTGCCACGGAGAGCCTCCGGGTGCAGAGCGGTGTCGGCAGCACCAGGCCCAGGAACAGGCTCAGCTCGGCCCTGAGCACGAGGATGGCGAAGGCCGAGAGCCGGCTGAAGCGGGCCTACTGCAGCTGCAGCCAGGCCGTGAAGGCCAGCAGCACCACGGACAAGGCCAGCACGTTGGGGAGCGTCCGCAGGCAGTAGAACATCAGGTGGAACTGCGTGGCTGTCACCCAGCAGAACATGGTGGCCACCGTGGCCCCAAACTGCCGCCTCACTTCTTTTTGTAAAGTCCAGAGTCTGAAGATGACGCTGAGTTCAAGGACAGCCCTGACTGCTTGCTGAGAGTAAAACTTGGATGCTTCTAGCAGGGACAGCACATAGACCGCAGCGCTGGAGAGCACCGCCAGGGCCAGGGGCCCGAGGAACGTCCTGGGGACCACTCTGGGGAACTCGAGATAGATAGGCTTCCCCCTCCAACAGATATATAATTCCATGCTGTTATTCTGAAGCAAAAGGACATAAATAAAAATTAAAAATACATGAAAATGTGCAAATGGTACATACAAATTGTTAGTAGAAACCTGCAAATAATTCTTAAAGTATGTTGTGAGGACATTTGGCATTGCTACACAGGGTTTTCCTAACAGTCACTGATAATTGGATTTTCCTCAATCCCCACGTCCAATTGCCCTGCAATATGTGGTTTCCTGCCAATTCACTGGCCAAAGATTATCTTTCTGCAAACTTACAGAATGAAAGCAGTAACCTAGAGCACCCAGGGCCAATAAACTGGAACCATGGACTCCTCACTAACAAGGATGAATTATTATCACATCTTTCCTGGTGATTAGATTATTCCTTATTGTTGTGTTTTATAGCTTTCTAGTTAGTCATCTCAAACAATTTATTCACAATAATAGTGTTTTTTATTATTGCTGTTTTATAGTTCCTATAACAGTAAAATTTATCCTCAACTCTATTATTACAATATTCAACTACTAATGGAATTCTTGTTTTTATTTGGTTGTGTTTTAAAGCTATAACAATAAAATTTACTCCCAAAAATATTACCACAAGTTTTATGTCCTTTAAACTACTTGATAGCATGCCTACAAACACGTGTGGTTCTTTAAGCCCACATGAGAGAAGACCTGCCAAAACATAGACATTGATCTGGGAAAGACGTGGGAATTGGTTACTATTATGGTGAGAGCCATGTTCTTTGATAGAATAAGTAATAAGGTAGAAGGAACTTCAAGACTACTGATTCAGAGAAAGGTTACATTCTAGTTAGCAGATATGTTTGTTTAAAAAATCAACTTCATTTTTCTTACATGCCAAACCCTGGATGTTTCCACCATCTTCATCCTCCAAAATAATGTGCTCTCAAAATGAAGTCCCTGATTTCTCATGGCTGGTAGCCATATGAGTTGGAAAGAGGCTCTATGAAATATTATTAACAAAGGCCAGGGTCATTTTGAAAGTAAACAACTTGAAGGACCTAAAAATTGAAAGGTATGTAGCCAAACCAGCTCACCATCTCTCCTGTTCCTCAGTTTTTCTCACTGACCCTGACCCCACAGTCATCACAATGAAACTCCTCACCTGCCATGTACCTTTTCTTCTTGGTGATGTGACTTTTATAATTGAGTCAAAGGGCTAGAACATGAATTATAGGCCACTCAGTGGAACAAAATATCAGTAGGACTCAAGAAAGAGGTGTGTCAGTCAGGCAAATATTAGGGTGTGTTTAAGGGATTGGTCTCAGATGGATAATAGGTTGACTTATGGTTGCAAGCAGCGAGGCAGGCAGATTGGGTGGAAAGATAAATACTGTAAGATATCACTTATATATGAAATCTAAACAAAAAGCCAAACTCATAGAAACAGAGAGAAGGATGGTTACCAGAGAAAGGGAGGTGAGAGAAATGGGGAGATGTTGGTCAAAGGGTACAAACTTCAGTCAGAAGATGAATAAATTCTGGGGTTCTCATATACAGCATGGTCATTACAGTTAATAATACTGTATAATATACTTGAAAGTTGCTAAGAGAGTAAATCTTACATGCTCTCATCACACACACAAAAAGAAACAGTAATTATGTGACATGATGAGGGTGTTAGCTAATGCTATGGTGGTCATCAGTTTGAAATATAGAAGTGTACCAAGTCAACATGTTGTACATCTTAAACTTAAATAATGTTATATGTCCATTATATCTCAGTAAAGTTATAAATATAGGTGCACATATATTGAAATATACAAAGATGTCGGTATATATAAAAGAAAGGCAACACAATTAGAACAGGCTTTCTTCTCTTCTCTGGATTTTCCTCCAGGTTCATTGTCCTACACCTTTTCATTTTTATTGACTATATTTAGCAAAATCATTATTAAAGATTATTACATTCATGGTCCGAATCTCAGTGCAATACTTGATGGGCCATGTACAGAGCACTGGGTTAAAAATCAGAAGCCTTGGATTCTAATTTTTGTTCCCTTATTTATCAGCCATGTGATTGGGGCAAACCTCACCTGTCTTCCTTCATAAACAGTTGTAACTGTCTGCCCTCCCACTCAGAGTTGTGGAACATATTAAATGAAAATAATGTATGTAAAAGCCCTGTATAGATTGTAAAAACTGTCAAAAATATATGGTGTAATTATCATTGATGCTAATAACAAGGATCTGCAACCAGATTATAGTTCTACACAAGATTCTTCCAGTATGATAACCATACTATATAGAAAAGAAAAACCAAACTCCCAAACAGTAAAATGTAGAATTGTTTTCTCTTTTATCATAAAATTTCTTGACATGAAGTTCTCTAGAGAATTTTTCTAAAGGTAGGGCAGAGCATGGAGGGGCTTCTCAGCTTTACATACATTTAAAAAAAAAAAACAGATTTTTGAAAATGAGCATCTGTTGAAAAGGAACTGTATCTTAGTTACTAAAATCAACTTATATAATCTATATAATCCTAGCTTGCTGTTTATGACCTAAGAACATTTTCTAGCATAGAAATTTTTAATATAAAATATCCCTAATTTAATGTAATTCCTATATTTGTATTCCCATGAATTTCACTATATGACTTTTAATATAAAATATCCCTAATTTAATGTAATTCCTATATTTGTATTCCCATGAATTTCACTATATGTCTAAAATAAAAAGATAGAAGTAAGACTCCTACTTTATTTCATATATTGAGATTCATTTTTACAGAAAAGTAGTACTAAAATTACTATGGGGTTTAATAAACCCAAATACATTCAAAAAAGTTCAGCTCCCCACTTGTATACTGAGACCACCAAATTTCACAAGACTCATACTTGTTATTTCCATAGATGGGAATAATGTCAGCAAAGGGAGGATGCATATCGCTTACCCTAACTTTCCTATGTCCTATTTGCTTCTATCAGCATTTCCTTAACCCCCAGAAGGATGCCATGTTGCTCTGAAGAGAAGTCTTTTAAAAGTTAAAGCAAATTACAGAGTTATCACGAAAGTTTGTAGAGTGATTACTACATCCCAGATACTGTGCTTTAATGCATAAACAACTTTCATGTAGTAGTGATGTGGGAAACAAAGGCAAAAGAAAACATTAAATTTCCCTACTGCTTACAGCCCATCCACAAGTCCTTGAAACAGGCGGAGTGACCTTCCTCTAGGAACTCAGTTGCCTCAATGTCAACACAGCTACAGGCAAAAGGCCATCTTAGCTTAACATTACCCCGACCCCCCCAGGATCCTGTGAGTCTACTTTATACATACAAAAATTCCTTTGGAAACTTCCTTTATCTCTATCTCCCCCGCCAAGATATATGGCCCACTGATAAACATTTGGAGTCTCATAACTGAGTTTTTATTAATCAGTAATAAATGACCTTTTCCTAACAATAGCTAGCCCCCCTCAGGGTCCTGGAAACCTTGTTTCTGGATTTCCTTGTAGGCTTGTGCGGTCCCTAACCCCCTCCCAACTTGAAAGTATATAATCAGACACCTGTCACAACCCTAGTGCAGCTCTTTCTGCCCATGGGTCTTGTCCTCGTGCTTTAATAAAACCACCTTTTTGAACCAGAGATGTCGCAAGATTTATTGATTGCCCTGAACCCCAACATCTACATCAGTAGGATCAATTATTGACCCCAATTACAGAAAAAGAAATTGAGCCACAGAGGTCTGCATTGACCATGCTATCTAAAACTTACAATTAAAACTCAGAATGTGGGGGCACCTGGGCGCCTTAGTCGGTTGACCATCAGACTCTCGGTTTCGGCTCAAGTCTTGATCTCACGGTCGTGAGATTGAATCCTGCATGCGGCACTGTGGTTAGTGGGGAGTCTTCTTGAAGATTCTCTCCCTCTGCCCCTTCCCCACTTATACATGCACTCTCTCTCTCTAAAATAAATCTTAAAAAAACATCAGAATGTGCACTGGGGACCAGCATCACCAGCATCATCAGAAAGGCAGAATCTCCATTCCAGACTCTCCATTTTAGTAAGACTCCCCAAATGAGTCACATTTTGTTACCTTTGTATTCATTTGTTTTTTGTGGGTCCTATTTGCTTCTATTAACATTTCTTTAATACCCTAGAGGAATGCAATGTCACTACTCCAATTGCTTTTCTCTCCATCTGGAGTGTTCTCCACAAACCACCCACCACTAATCAAGATTTCCCTCATTGTCTTAGCAGCCCCTGGAGGCAAATCACCAAGTCTCTCTGAGCCTTTGTTCCCCCTTCTAGAAAACCAGGACAAAAATACCTCTCTTAGGGGGTTACTAGAAGGGTTAAAATTAAATCAAAGGACGTTTGTAAATTGCATAGCACAGTAGTTCATTAACTTGGTTTCATTTTAGAATCATCTGGAGGACTTTCCCTGGCACCTCCCTTTGCAGACCAATTACATTCGAATTTCTGATAATGGGGCCTGGGCAGCAGCATTTTTACATTCCCACAGGTGATTCTAATGGGTAGTCAGGCTTGAGAATCTGTGGCACCCATTGCCTTGTACATAGTTGATGCCAAATAAAATTTAGCCTTGATTATTTATTTATTTATTTTTAATTTTATTTATTTTTTTTTTTTTTGAGAGACAGAGAGTGGGAGCAGGTGGGGAGGGGCAGAGGGAGAGGGAGAAAGAGAATCAAGCCGGGTGCAGAGCCTGACACAGGGCTTGATCTCAGGGCCCCAAGATCACAACCTGAGCCAAAATCAAGAGTGGGATGCTTAACTGACTGAGCCACCCAGGCATTTTTTCCATCCAGGCCCTTGTCAAAGAGCAAATCTCTCTGACCTAACCATGCTGATTTCCTCCCTATCTTACCACAGCAGGTTCTATCTTCCATCTCTTTTGGGCTTTCTGAAGTCCTAGCCCTGAAACCATACCTTTTCTCGGAAATCTTTTTTTGGTGACTCCAGCCCCAATCTCCCTCTTTTCTCAAATCCAGGGACAACCTGAAGTCTCGACTGTAAAATCTGCTTACTTGCCCCCTTCCGTTCAGTGTAGTTTGCAACTATTACATGTGCATCAAATTGTGTGTCTCACAGGCCCCAGCCCAATGCTAAGGACACTCTAAACTAGACACTGAAAAAGTATAATTTTTTTTTTAACGTAAAAACAAAACTTTCATTTAAAATGAATGCAAGTCAGGGCGCCTGGGTGGCTCATTCGTTAAGCGTCTGCCTTCGGCTCAGGTCATGATCCCAGGGTCCTGGGATCGAGCCCCGAGTTGGGCTCCCTGCTTAGCAGGAAGCCTGCTTCTCCCTCTCCCACTCCCCCTGCTTGTGTTCCTGCTTTCACTGTCTCTGTCAAATAAATAAATAAAATCTTTTAAAAAATAAATAAATAAATAAAATGAATGCAGGTCAAAGATTTTATTTACTGCATGAATTAATGAGAGAGTCAATAAGAAGTTAGAACCTGTTCAAAGGAAAAGTCCGAGAAACACAGATATATCAGCAGCAGGAATGCTGAAGTGAATTTACAAAAGATGCAAAATTAGTCACTTCTTTTCACTAAACACTATTCAATGATATTTCTATGGGCAAGAATCATTTGGATTGTTATTTATTTTTCACGATGTACAGAACTGTAAAATACATCAAAACAATGAAAAACAGATAATCACAAACAGTGCCCTAGACAGTGTCTAGTTTTACCATTGTAGATGCCCCATAATCTTAGTGGTCCGTTACATAGCTTTTCACAAATTTTCCTGACAACACTCAGGATTTTTAGGGTCTATTCTTTTGGGGGGCAGTTAGAACAGTTAGTTGAAGATCAGGAAAAAAGCTTCACTTAATTAGGAATTTGTGTGAGATTAATTCAGCTCATGGTATCTTCAAATAACTGCAACCAAGGTAAAGCCGAAATCCAAACTTTATCTGGAATAATCCAGACTTTTGAGATGTCTGTACAAATTTTACTACTAATAAGGAGGTCAAACTTCCAATATTGCTTGGAAAGTTGTTATCATAAGCTGGCCAAGCTAGGAAGGAAAGGTAATTTTTAAAATTGATAATGACAAAAAAAATTATGACCTGTTGGTCATTGAAAATATATATGGATTTTAACACCGACTTGGCTGTCTAAACCCATTTAGTTAACTTTATTCATTCCGAAATGCATGTTATTAGTCTAATGTTAGTCACTGATCATTTTTAATGAATGTACAAGCATTTGGGTGTATTTCCTTAGGACATATCAAAGTAGAATGAATAGGTCTACAGTTACTTTATGGAAAGTTGAACTAAATTATAAATTACAAGACTCCTGCCATAGTCTCCTAATTCACCTCCCTGCAGCCATTCATTCTCTCCTCTGATCTGTTCTCTACTCTGATTCCAGAAAAAGCTTTTCAAATCCCAAATTTCTCTATATCTTTCCCTGACTTCACATTGCTTTAAGGATTAAGACAATTACTTATCTTTTCCTAGAACCAAGTGGTTGGACCCTTTCTGATGACCCTACCCTGGTTTAGATAACCATCACTGTCCCCTTCATACCCGAACCCATTCATTTCTCAGGGAGGTCTTCCCTGGCCCCCTCCCACTCCTAATTGGGCTATGTCTTCCTATTATATGCTCTCCTGTTAGCACTAATCAAGAGTCCTTTATAGCACTAATTAAGGTCACCATTTCATACTTACTGATGTGATGTTTTGGTTATTGTCCATCTCTGCCATTAGACTTATCCATGAAGGCAGGGGATGTATTTCCATTGTCTAGCATGGGACCAGGTCCAGAAAGGGCACTCAATAATTAGTGAATTAATAACTGTATAAACAATCACTGGTTATATACAAACGTAGCAGTTTCTTCTTGGCCCCTATGGCTTATCTATTTATTTTGCTTCTGTGTTTTGTTTGAGTTTTTCTTGTTTTGCTTTGCTTTGTTGCTGGTTTTATAAGATTACATCATAGAAAAGGGAAGGAGGAGGCATGAACTGAGCAGGTACCAGGACACTTGCAGAGTATTTTCACATGATTTCATTTGACCCTCATAATCTATGTAGTAGTTATTATTTTTCCAAGTTTATAGAGATGAAACAGAGACTTAGTGATATTATACAAGTGATACCACTAGAAAATGCTGGAGCTGAGTTCAAACCCAGATTTGCCCTTTATCACTGGACTTGGCATCAAAGACCTTGTTTGGTCAGCAGGAAGTCATCTGCACCATCTTAACAAAGCTTTGGGCCTCAGTCTCCTCCTCTACAAAATAAAAGCTAGAAGCCAACGTTAATGTGCATTTCTTTAATCACTATTACTGTTAGGAAGTTTCCACACGATGATCTGCTGTTCTCTGTGGTAGAGCTGCCAGGCTCCCTTGCCAATTATGATGTGGGGTAGATGACAAAAATGGCCACAGATCTGCCCCTTCATCGATTCCACACACTTTGGCAATGGCTTCCCACATGGACTCTGGGACCAACCATGTGATTATTTTGGCTCATTGAACAGTAGCCAGTGTGATTCAGGCGGACACATGTAAAGCACTTGTGCATTGGGGTTTGCCCTCTGGCTGCACTTGGAACCCATCTGCCACACATGAACAAACCTCGATGAGACTTTCAGATGATGAGAGCAGGTGCCCCATTTCGTCAAGCCGACAGCTAGCCAACCCTTAGAGGACAGACCACCTAACTGACCCCAGATGCCTGAGTAAGCCAGCAGAGACCAGCAGAAGGAGCAGTGAATCAGTCCCAGTTACCAATCCATGGACTCAGGCGCTAAATAAATGGTTATCATTTTAAGCCTCCATGTTTTGGGTTCTGACTATATATATATATATATATATATAATTTATTTTTAACAGTAAGTTTGTATTATATGTTGGTCTTATAATTTTCCCATTCTAAGAGAAATGTGTCATATTTCTTAGATTTATTCTATTAAATGATATAAAATTTATAACTTAACAGACACATATCTCTTCTTCATAGGTGGGAGAATTAGACTCTATTTTCTTCTGATTGTAATACAGTTTAACCCACAATTCATTTGGAACTTAATGAAATTTTAGGGATGAGGCATGGATTTAAATTATTTTCCTCCACATTAATATTCAATTGTGACATCATCATTTAATAACTCCTTTCTCAATTGCTGTATTGCTTCTTGATCTTCAAGTATTAATTTCAGATAATGTATTAGTTATATTCCTTGGAATTGCTATGGCATTCTATGAACTAACTTTTCATTTTATGATTTAATACCATAATTTTATTACAATTTTACTATTCATCAATGTAAAATATATTAGTAATATGCAACTTATAAAAGTTGTTTATTTATAATAGTGTAATTAATGAAGGCCCTTTATGTACCGCAGAGTGCTAGGTCTTTCTCTCTGTTAATTTCCATGGCCTTTTATCTTCCTTCTGGCTCCTCCACAATTCTGCTTCTTTTGTAGTTATTTGTGTCATTCTCACCATTCTCCACCTGACTGGAAACTTCTTGAGAGTGGGAACCCCCTTGGCTCAGGGTTTTCCAAGAGAGGATATCCAGAACCTATTTGTGAGAGTGATGTGACGTTTCATATCCCAGCAGACATTCGTTCTTAATGCAGTCTTCCAGAACCTGTGAGTGTTCCTCACTCATAAAGTTCTGAAATCTGTACAAAGCTTGTCTTGTTGCCCTGCCTGGTATTACCTAAACAGAATATCTGCAAGCTAGAAAGGGAAACTCTTGGATAGCTCAAAAAACAGGCATGTGAATTTAATTGATCGGGGTGTCAGTGGAAATAGGTACAACACCAGAGGGTTCCTTGCACACTATTTTCTATGTGAATGACAAACTCAGAACATAACTCCTTAGAGTTCTCTAGACAACAGTCCTGTCAAATATTCCAGTCTCTTCTCCATCCTCTCTAGTCAAACACCATTTGGGAGACATATTGATATATGTCTAATTACTCTATAGTAATTAAGTGCAAGACCAGAGGATAGACTTTAGGTCAATGCCAGCCTACTGGACAATACTCTATATGCTAGGCCCAGGGCCTACAAAGATGACTCGGGTATGGTCCCCGCTTTCAAAGCCAAGATAATACTGACCCAAGGCTAGGAGAATTGCAAAGTTTAATGACATGATTTTGCAAATCTCATGTTAACTATTTGAAAGAAAAATTCTCTGTAAGAATTTAATGTCAAGATTGTCATTTAAAAATCAAGTTCCAATATCTGTTTTCTTCTCCCACTCACAAATCTGTTTTTCAAGTAGGATCTATTTGTTGTTTAAACTTTTTCCTCCTCCTTATCCTTGGTGGTGGGAAGTTCCCACTAGGTTGTGAGGAATGCACTGAGAAGTAGAATGTCAAGGCCAGGAGCACATCTGGACCTGCCAACATCACATCCCAGCTCTGCTCCAGCTCTAATGATTCCCATAAACACTCCACTCCCATGGCCTCGCCCCAGACCTTTCCCTCACCTTGGCATGCACCACCTCTCAAATCCTGTCCAACCCAATCTTCATGGAGCATGTGTCAACAAGGCTCTTGCCAGCTCCCTTAACATCTTCACCCCCTACTAAACCCACCTGAAAATCTTCTAATCACTCTGGACCATTTACACCATCCATCTCTTTTGCTTCTCTACCCTGGCATCTGAAAGTGATGGGAGAAATCTCACAACTGCCATATTGCTGATGCTTATTCAGCCAATATTTGTTGAGCATCTGCTATGCATTAAAAATAGTAGAAGAAACTATACTAGACTCAGAAAAGAATACAACAGTGAATAAGAGAGAGCTTCCTCCTTCTCGGAGCGGGGAAGCTCAACAACTACACCATAGTGTGGTAAATAATTATCATATGGAAATTCAGACTACCATGGAAGCCCACAGGAAGGCACCTAACCTAGAGACTTAAGGGGTCAGGGAAGGCTATGTCACTTAAAATTCATGGTCTTCAACTCCAGTGGGGCCCTTGGCACCACTCAACAATTATTTTATAGTTGTCTAGTCAACCACAATTCCCCAAAAGGAGTAGCTAAACCTTCAGGGCTCTCCTCAAGACTCCCAGTCCACTCTTGTCTTACTCATCTCTCAGCAGACGAGACAGCCCTTGACTGCACTGAGGAAGTCCAATCCATGTTTACAAATCCATTTCCTCTCCCCTTCCCCTCCTGATTCTGTAGAAAAGGTGCCCTTTTTTGGATCCTATCTCTCCACCATTTCCCCCAATTCTAGGACCAGGACCTTGACAAATTGGTTTATTTCCTCCCTCACTTATATTCTTTTATGTTCAAGTTCTTCCTCTTAATTACTCAAACACAGCTAATAAACATATACATATCTCTATTACACAAAAAGTAAATTATAAATAAATAAAAATATTATGGAACCCAAATGCTCTCAGGTTTCATCAGCTTCCAGATTGAACTCATATTGTACCGGGTTAAAAAAAAAAGTAGTTTACAAAAGTTTTCCTGCAACTTGCCAAGTATTCTAACCCCAACCTCCACCCACCTCTGTCTCCAGTATATGTGAGATCCCCAAAAGGAAGGGGGATCTTACATATATTCATGAAAAAGCTGTGTTGGTTGCTGCTTCCTTGCCAGAGACCTACCTCTCCTAGCCCACTCCCTGCCCCTGTGTAGAGGTTCTATCATCCATTGCTGGAGAGTTATTGGCACTCTTGTCTCCAGCTCAGCAGCCTCTGAAGATTCCAGCTGAATCTGCAATATATCTAATTGCTGGCCTCACCTCTGCTGAGCTAGGGCTCCATGCTGGGGTGTAGAGTCCTGCTGACCGCCCTGCCTGCCAATGTTTTCAGTGAGGACACTAGCATCAGTACATTGCATGGTGCCTGGACAACTACGTATGCAGACAGAAGAGAAGGTTATGGCTCCCAAACCTCTGCCCTAATGTTTTTTAAGAAGCTTAATGGCAAGTGTGTCCCAACAGACCTGAAGCTTTGTACAACTCCAGAGGGTTCCTTGCACACTATTTTCTATGTGAATGACAAACTCAGAACATAACTCCTTAGAGTTCTCTCGACAACAGTCCTGTCAAATATTCCAGTCTCTTCTCCACCCTCTCTAGTCAAACACCATTTGGGAGACATATTGATATACGTCTGAATCCCCATTGTGGATACAGCTCAAGATTTCCCAGGAGGACCCTAAGTCTCCTGTAAATCAGTGGGTGTCAATAAATACCTGGGTGAGAGAAGGATGTCATGATTCAATATAATAGCTGTAGGGAATGAACAAGTTTTCCTTGACCCTGTTGGGGTTCCTGGCTGGATCTGAATATTAAACTGACACAAAGAAAGGTTAACAAAAGAAAACCATACAAATTTCTTGCATACAAGTTTTATGTGACATGGGAGCCTTCATAAGGAAATGAGGACCTGAGGAAACAGTTGGACCTGAGTATTTTTATGCTTGGATTGAAGAGTAGGCAGTCATGTAGAAATATGATATTTCAGAGAGTTTGAAGGAAGTGCAATAAACTGGGGGAAATTACTAAGACCTGTTTGTTAGGATTCTTCTTGGTATCTCTTTGTCTTTGCAGATAAGGGTGTTTTCTCCCTCCAGGTATTGAGAGGGCACATCTCATATGAGGGTCTTATGACCTCTTGCAGGGGAGACCAGTGGGGGTAAGGTCAGAGTGACCTTCCTGCTTCTGCTGTTTTCTCAAACTCCTTTAGCCTAAAATATTCAATATTCCAAGGAGCCATAATTTAGAAGTAGTATTTCCAAAATCCCATCATAGTCTTATACAAATCATGGAATAGCCATGATATTGCTACAAAAAATAAAACATCACTCCTCAACCTTGCACCCAGTTCTGGCTCCTGCTCTCTTCTTTCCTTCACAGCCAAGCTCTGGAAAGAATCAGTTTAATCTTTACTTCCTCACTGTACATGCATTTTTTCAATTTAACATTATCTTCTTTCTAAACATAATTATATATTCACTTGGTTTAAATTTCAAAAAGAACAAAAAGCTATCCCTGGCTACCAAATATCCCTCCCTAGAGGCAACCAGTTTCCTATATATCCTATCAGAGATATTTTATTAAACACTAGCAAAAACATATCTATTTCCACTTTTTTAAAAATAGCAATTGTATCCTGTATCTACACACTGTTCCTTTTTTTTGCTTAACACTATATTTTAGGGATAATTTCAAATCAACAAATAAAGAGTGTCCTCATTCTTTTTTGGAGGGTGCTACAGAATATTATATTGAATAGTTATACCCCAATATCCTTTAATTACTAGACTGTGGGTTGTTTTCAATTTTTCATGACTTCAAGTAGAACAGGATTTTTTTTTTAAATGCAAGTTTCCACTGAGGCACCAAGATGTTACATTTTGTTAAAAAACAAAATCCAATGGAATAAATTTTAAAGATCTTATTGGCTTTATTTAATGACTCATGAATCATGCAGCCTCTAATCTAGCAGATAGAAAGAAGCTCCAAAAAGCTGTACAAAATGAAGGACTTTTATAGGCAGAAAGGAACAGGAATAAGGAAGTTACACTAGACAAAAGTAGGTTGGTTATCACAAGGTTACTTTCCTTTAGGGGATAGCAAGGGTCTATCAGGAAGATTACCTAACTAGTGCTGACCAGGCAATTCCTGACTGACTGGTTTAAGATTCCCTTTGTGGGAGAGCCAAAACTGTTATTAAGTAAAGTTTTGGTTTGGTAACATGGGGCTTAACATAAGCAACTCTATGTTGGGCCTATTATCTAGTGTTTCACAATCCCAAAGTGAGGTAAAAGATCATATAATTTCTAAAGGAGGTGAAAAATCAGGTTTGTAACTCTTAAGCTTCTCACCCACAGAAAGGTTGTAAAGAGGTTGGGGTTTGGAGATTAGCAAGTATTTTGGAGACAGTAGTCTTGGGTTGTGAATCCTAATTCCCTATGGGGGAGCACTGGGGATCCTTATTCTTCACATTCTGACAAAGAAAGATGCTTCAAGATGGTTTCCCAGAGAGTTTAATAACATGGCCATACAGTCCATCTAGAAAACCTAAAGGTAAGAGTTGTGTGGCTAGTTGCTTAGAAGATAAACAAAGAGACAGCTACAGGGGAACCTGCTCTCCTAAAGTTGGTCAAAGAATGTGTTTCCTCAGGGCAAGGACAGCGAGGAACGTCTGCGGTTTTGTTCAACAGGAACACCTGGAAGCAAAAGTCACAGCCAAACTGAAGCCAGAGTGCTAAGAGCTGAGGAAAGTATAAAAGACCCATTGCAATAGAGATGGATCTACCTTCACGGAGGGTAAGTCAGGTGAGAGATTCCCTGATAATGAGGGAGACAGACACAGGTCTCCAAGAATCCATGAAAGATCTCAAGGAAGTGCTGAGTTTAAAAAAAAAAAAAATCCACCACAGCCAGAAATTGGTGTTGGTCAATTGAGGGTTTTCTGCTTCCTCACTCTTTGCTCTCCCCACTCTCTCCACCTCGCAGGGGTCTGAAAGCAGATTAGAAAGACAGGACGAAGGGCAAAAGCACAGGGCGGGTAAGAGAAAGCCAGTGATGCCCCCTCTTCTACTGCTGGTGTCAAGCTGGACAAGAGAAAGGGGAAACTTAAATGAAATTTTAAGTATTTATTATTAATTTGGACTAAACTTTTGAATTGCTGACTGTAAGACCTTTTTATTAACTGAAAGTGATCACAGAAGTCATAGGCTTATACCAATTTTCACTGAGGGATTGAGTTCCACAGACAAATTTAAAGTGACAGCGGGTGACTGCCACTTCCTGTAAGGATGTAAAAAGTCACGAGAAACTGTTGCTTTCATTCTAGCAGCAAAAGCACTCCAGAGAAGTTACTAAATCATAGCTGCGGGCATTCTTTCCTTCATCTGTCAGAGAGATAAGAACACAAAGATATCTAAATGAACTACATTCCCCCCAAAGTGACCAGCCCTTCTTAGGAGAAAAGAGACCCAGAGCCACCTTCATCCCTGGCAGAGTGGAAAATCTGATACTGATAGGGGGAAGGAAAAAACAGGCAAAATCTCAATGAACTTTTAATGACCTACAAGGGGTATTCTGAGACCAATTTCTAATGTGTGTGGGATTCTTCCCCATATATCCAACAATTTTCTGCACACTATCTGGGTGTCCTACAATTCAACTCAATTCTCATACTCTCTACCTGGAGATTGAATCAGATTCCACAGGTTAAGGGCTCAATCCTAAAAGACTGCCTCCTCTGCCACTTCAAATGCCAGTTGCAATGACCACCTGTGCTTCTGACTGATAGGCTATAGATTGAAGACCTTGTTACCAGTGGGACAGTCTGTACTGTGGGAATGGAGGTCCCGATCCTTGGATTCCCATGAGAAGATTTAGGTGAGGATTCACGCTCAGACAAAAGATAGCCAGAAGGAAAGTAGAAGCACAAAGCAGTTTATTAAAGCAAAAGTACACTCTCAAGGTGGGGGAGGGGCCCAAGGTGGGGAGAGGCAGGTTTCATGAGATGGAACCAGCCCTAGGTTGTTTAGGGATTGGATAACTGCTGCAGCTTTCTTGGCTGGGAAGAGCTGTGATGCGCAGTGGGGTGTTCTCTAAAAGAGGCTGCTTCCAATCATTTGGAGAACTCCTCCCACAGGTTGGGGGGGGGCAGTTTTTGACCCTGCAAGGTTTGTACCTGAACAGTTCTGGCAGCCTTTCTCCATGGGGGCGGTGGGGCTATACCCACAAGGCAAATGTATTATAATAAGTCTAGAGGTTACCCTGGGGCAGAGGAGGAAGAGGAGAGTGCATGCTCTACACCTGCACCTGTGGCTCTTGATCTGTCTTGAAAGCTGCAATGTCAGGATGTTGTACTCCCAGGCTTTTAATGTGTAACCTTGTTATCAATTTCCTTGCCTTCAGCTCTTGTCTCTATCGTTCCCCTTCCAGGACTTGGGACTCTGCCTCTGGGTGTTCCTTCCACTGTTCCTGTCTAGCTTCTACCTAACAGTCTCAATAACTCCCTCCTTGGGTTCAGCTAATTTGCTAGAGTGGCTCATAGAACTCAGAGGAACATTTTACTTACTAGATTACCGTAAGGGTAAAAAAGGATATAGCTCAAGGACAACCAGATGGAAGCAATGCCTAGGGTAAGGTGTGGGGAAGAGCACAGAGCTTGCATGCCCTCTCCGGATGTGCCACCTTTCCTTATCTTCATGCGTTTACCAGCCCAGAAGTTCTCTGAACACTGTCCTTTTGGGTTTTTGTGGAGGCTTCATTACATAGGCATGGTTGATTAAGTCAATGGCAATTGATGATGGTTTTAAACTCCAGCCTCTCTCCCATCCCCCGAAATCAGGGGGTGGGACTGAGAGTCCCAACCTTCTCTTCATGGTTGGTTCCCCTGGCCACCAGCCCCCTTCCTTAGGTGCTTTCCAAAAGTTATCTCATTAACATAAACCCAGTTGTGGTAGAAAGGGGCTTGCTATGAATAACAAGACACCCATTTCACCTTTCTGGATCTGAAGCAATTTCTGGAATTAAGGACAAGAGACCAAATGTAACAAAAGGTGCTCCCATTGCTCTTATCTCAGGAAATCCCGAGTTTGTGGGATCTATAAACCAGGAACTGGTTTTGTGGACAAGGACCAGATATATTTCTTATAAATCACAGTATCACACAGTCACATGTATACTGGCATAGTGGATTTGAACCCCATGGTTCCCCAGTCACAGAGCAAGTATGTATTCAGCAGCTTTTTCCCACAGTCCTTCACTAAGTTCGTTCACTAAGTACATGTAGAGCATGTACTCAGAAGACTTGAGGCCTGGCAGAATTGAGAGAAATCACCTCTGAGTATCTGCAAGGAGGAATGAGGAGCAGCAGAAATGGTATGTTGATATATACATCATACATATATAATTTTTGATTGTCTAAAACAAAAATAATAGCAATGTATTCTTGGACTTATAGCATTGTATAGGTAAAATTTATAACCACAAGAACACAAAGGATTGAGGGAGGAGATAAGCTTCTTTATACCATTGTGGGATTCTTTCCATTGTGTTATATAATTAAATATTGTTTGAAGATACACTATGTTAAGTTAAAGATGCATGTTTTAATATCTAGAGCAAACACTAAAAAAAGTACAGCTAAAAAGTCAATGGTGGAGATATGTATAAGTAAAAAATCATATTCAATTCACCCAATAGAAGTCATCAAAAAATGAACAGCAAAACAAAGAGTAAATGGAACTATCAGAACAAATAGCAGTATGATATACTCAGATCCAACCATACCAGTAATTATATTAATTTTAAATTAACTAAACACTCCCACTGAAAAACAAAGATTGTCAGACTGGATTAAAAATACAAGACATAACTCTATGCTATTTGCAAGAAACCCACTTTAATAACTTTTTAAAAAAATTTCCTTAAGCAATCTCTACACCTAACGTGGGGCTCAAACTCACAATCCAGAGATCAACAGTTGCATCTGAGCCAGCTAGATGCCATGCAAGAAACCCACTTTAAATACAAAGACACAGATAGGTGAAAAGTAAATGTGTGCTATAAGATGAAACATGCAAACACCAACTCTAAGATGGGTTGTGTGGCTATAATAATAACAGACAAATTAAATTTCAAGATCAAGTGTACTACCAGGGTTTAAGAGGGACATTACTTAATGATTTTAAAAAGGTGAGTCATCAAGGAAACATAATAATCCTCTAAATATTCATGCTCCTAATAAAAGCATTTCAAAATACATGGACAAAATCCAAGAGAATGATAAGCAAAAT
The DNA here is from genome assembly GCF_054177405.1 of Leptonychotes weddellii. Classification (NCBI taxonomy): domain Eukaryota; kingdom Metazoa; phylum Chordata; class Mammalia; order Carnivora; family Phocidae; genus Leptonychotes; species Leptonychotes weddellii. The sequence continues at coordinate 26,292,514 of NC_138371.1, forward strand.
GTGTAAATCTATCTTTTAAAAAAAAGGTAGAAATAGGTAATTTTAACATCCTCTCTCAGTAATTGATGAAATAGAGACAAAATCAGTAATGATATAGAAAGTCTGAAAACTGCCATCAGTCCCAAAACTAATTGATATTTTAGAACAATACCCAATAATTTCAATACTGAAGAGATATTCTTTTCAAATGCACATGGAGCATTCACCAAGGTAGACATACAGAGTATGCTCTCTGACCACTATAATATTAAATTAGAAATTGATCATAATAAGACATCTAGAAAATCTTCAAATATTTGGAAAGTTGGCTACACACATCTAAATAACCCATGAGTCAGAGAAGAAATCACAGGGGAAATTAGAAAATACTTTTAAATGAATGGTAATGAAAATACCACATATTAAAATTTGTTAGGTACATTAAAGCAATCTTAGAAGGCAATTTATTACATTAAATGCCTTTATTAGAAAATAAAAATAATATAAAAAATTGATCATCTAGGTTTCCTCTTAAGGAACTAGCAAAAAAAGAGAAAATTAAACCCAAAATAAGTACAATAAAGGTAATACATTGTACTGAAGTCTAGTCTACAGCAATAAAAAAAACAAAAGAAATAAAAAGAATAAATATTGAAGAGGAAAAAGTAAAACCCTCACTATTTACAGGCATGATTTGCAATTACAACACTCTTTGAAATTTGCCAAAAACTACTAGAACTAGAGTTAGCATGATACACAATTTGCAAATCCATCATATTTCTACATTCTAGCCATAAACAATTGGAAAATGACATTAAGTTTAAAATGTTATTTATAATAGCATCTAAAAAATCAAATATCTGAAAATTAAGCTAATGAAAGGTATGCAAGACTACACATTGTAAATTACAAAAGATTGCTGAGAGAAATTAAAGCACAAAGGGGGAGAAACATATGATATTCATAATTTTTTATGAAGTTTTTTACTTTACTTCCAGTATAGTTAACATACAGTGTTATATTAGTTGCAGGTATACAATATAGTGACTCAGCACTTCCATACAACATCCAGTGCTCATCATGGTAAGTGTGCTCTTTAATCCCCATCACCTATTTCACCCATCCCTCACCCACCTCCCCTCTGGTAACCATCAGTTGTTCTCTTGGTTTATCTGTCTCCCTCTCTCTCTCTCTTTTTTTTTTTCCCCCTTTTTTCATTTGTTTTGTTTCTTAAACTCCACGTCTGATTGAAATCATATGGTATTTGTCTTTCTCTGACTGACTTATCTGGCTTAGCATTATACTGTCTAGCTCCATCCATGCTGTTGCAAATGGCAAGATTTCATTCTTTTTATGACTGAATAATATTCCCTTGTGTATATATATACTATTTCTTTAGTATAATACTATACTATATATACCATGTATATGTATATATTATATATATATGTATATAGTATATATATATGTATATATATACACATACTATTTCTTTATCCATTCATCTATCAATGGACACTTGGGCTGTTTCCAACATAATAAATATAAAGCTATTGTAAATAATGCTACTATTAGTGTTTTTGTAGTTTTGGGGTAAATACCTAGTAGTATGATTGCTGGATCATAGGGTAGTTCTATTTTTAACTTTTTGAGGAACCTCCATACTGTTTTCAACAATGGCTGCACCAGTTTGTATTCCCACCAATACTGCACAAGGGTTCCTTTATCTCCACATTGTCACCAACACTTGTTGTTTCTTGTGTTTTTGATTTTAGCCATTCTGACAGGTGTGAGATGATATCTCATTGTAGTTTTGATTTGCAATTCCCTGATGATGAGTGATGTTGAGCATCTTTCCATGTGTCTATTGGCCATCTGGATGTCTTCTTTGAAGAAATGTTTGTTTATGTCTTCTGCCCATTTTTTAATTAGGTTATTTGTTTTTGAGGTGTTGAGTTTTATCAATTCTTTATATATTTTGGACACTAATCCTTTATTGGATGTGTCACTTACAAATACCTTCTCCCATTCAGTAGGTTGCCTTTTAGTTTTGTTGATTGTTTCCTTAGCTGTATAGAAGTTTTTATTTTGATGTAGTCCCAATAGTTTATTTTTGCTTTTATTTCCCTTGCCTCTAGACATACCTATAAAAATACTGTTACAGCTGATGTCAAAGAAATTACTGCCTGTGCTCTCTTCTACAATTTTTATGGTTTCAAGTCTCACATTTAGGTCTTTAATAATGGTGTACATTATTGAAAGATTCAATGTTGTTAAGATATCAATTCTCCCCAAAATTATCTATAGGTTTGAGACACTCTCAAACAAATTCAGCAGTGTTTTGAAGAAATTCAAGCAGATCCTAAATTTTTCTGAAGATGCTAATGATCAAGAAGAGCCAAAACAATTTTGAAAATGAACAAATGTGACAGTATGGAGGACTTACACTACCCAATATCAGAAATTATAGGACCATAATCACTAAGACAGTTTGATGTTACCATAAGGACAGACAAATGAAAATGAAAGAGAATATAGTGTAGAGGCACTTACCCACACAATTGATTTTTGACCAAGGCACCAAGTCAATGTAATAGGAGAAAGAAAAGTCTGTTTACAAATAGTGGGAAGAAAATCGAATATCCATATGGAAAATAAAACAAAATACCCTTGCAGTGGTGCCATAATAATGCTAGTTGCTATTGTGCACCATCCAGATTCCTTCTTCAGACTCATTTCTCTGCCACTGGAGTGTTGGCTGCTGAGGGCTCACAGCTGAGTCCCTTCCTCTCCAGAAATTGTTCTGTCAACCAGTGTTGCAACGTCTCTTTGGTGAGAGCTGGAATCCAATAACTGGCTAATGTAGAGAGAGGTACAAAGGCCCAGGCCTCCTGCATCATTTGTAACAATGCTGAAGAGCCATCCCAAATCCTGAGAGCTTCTTTTGCATCACAGTTTAATGTCGCTCTCTGCCCAATCATGCTTCCTTCACACCTCAGAAGTACTTTTCCTGTGAGCGCTCCCCAGTAAAGCTCCTGGATGCAAATGCATATCATGGAGAACTCAATATATGGCAAACTTGACCCTACTAATTCCATACTAAAAGGAATAATTTGAGATGGATTATAGAGCTAAGTGTAAAAGCTAAAACTATAAAACTTCTAGAAGAACTCATGGGAGAATATCCTCATGACTTTGGGGTAATCAAAGATTTCTTAGGACACAAAACGCACTATACAGAAAAGGGAAACATTAATAAACTGGATTTCATCAAATTAGAAATGCTTGCTAATCAAAAAATACCATCAAGAAAATGAAAAGCAAGTAACAGCTTGGGGAAAAAAATACAATATCTAAAAAAATATCTTGTATCCAGAAATATAAAAAAGTCTTTATAAATCAACAATATCAAGACAAATGACCCAATAAAAATGGACAAAAGACTTAAGAAGAGATTTATGAAAGGCACATGTAAAGATGTTTAGCATCATTGGCCATCATGGAAATGCAAATTAAAGTGACAGTGCGATACTGTTTACAACCACTTAAAATGGCTAAAATTTTAAAAGACTGACCACATTTAACGCAAGGATCGGGGAGCACCTGCAACTCTCATACATTGTTGCTGGAGTGTAAAATTATACAAAAACTTAGGAAAACTGTTTTTCAGTTTCTTATAAAGTTAAATATACATCTACTCCATGACTCAACATTTCCACTTCTAGATAAGAAACAAAAGCTTATATCCACAAAAAGACATGTACAGTAGTGTTCCTAGCAGCCTTACTCATTATTGCCAAACCTGGAAACAGCCACATGCCCATCAAAGGAAGAATAGGTAAACAAATTCTGTTATGTCCACTCACTGAAATACCACTCAGAGAAAACAACAACAACAATAACAACAACAACAACAACTACTGACACACACATTAATATGGATGAGTCTCAAACATGTTGAATGAGAAACACCAGACACAAAATAATCAGAGTGACTGATTCCATTTATATGGAGTCCAAGAAGAGAAAAATAAATCTATGGTGATAGAAAGCAGAAAATAATTGTCTCTAATTGTAAAGGAGCATGATGAAATTTCAGCTGTGGTAAAATATTCTAAAGTATTTTTACTTGAAGAGCTTTAAAAGGAGTTCAGAAAAACTGGGTTCTCCAAATAAAAGACACTGCAGTTTTGAAAAAAACCTCACAAGTTTACCAAGATAAAATTTAGTCTTTTTTAGGGTGAGATAAACAGCAATTTCTTCATACAATTATTCTATATTCAAAGTACCACGTATCTGCCAAATTCAGTACTGCAAAAATTAGGGATAACTTTTTCCTAAAGGAAAGGACCCAATGCTTTATTTATTTTGGAGATTAGTGCTAAACAGTATATCCCCTTACTGTTTTCTTTTGTTTGGGTTTTATTTATCTCAAGAGGCAAAGGGCTTATTGTTTTTTCTTTGTTTTTTTTCGCTAGTATATGACGCATTAGTCATTTGGCAACAAGACAAGGGATCAATTTTGCTTTCTCAAAATTAGAGACTTCATCTCAACCCCATAGATACTTGGGAAGAATTATCAGGGTTGTTCTTTGGTGTATCACATTGTCTTACTCTTGATAAGTAAAAGCCCTCCCTTAACAACTGCTGAGAGATCATGAAGTACTGGTGGATCCTATTTTAATATAGTAATCTTCTTTATAGCTTCCTTTTGTGGTTTTCTACCAGAAATATTACAATCCCCCACTAAGGGGTATTTGGAATTCTTTAGGAGCATGTTTTGATTGTCATGGTGACAGAGTAGCACTATCAGTATTTCATAGTTGGGGACCAGACTAAATATTCTACAATGTACAGGATTGTCCTATACGGTAAAGGATTGTTTCAACCCATGTCAGTAGTACCTCCCTTAGTCTGCTTGGGTTGCCATAACAAAATACCGAAGAGTGAGTGGCTTAAACAACAGGGATTTATTTTATAATAGTTCTAGAAGCTGGAGGTCTGAAATCAGCATGGTTTGGTTCTGGTGAGAGCCCTCTTCCTGGCTTGCAGATGGCTGCCTTCTTGCAGTGTCCTCACATGGTGGAGAGAGAGAGAGAGAGGTGTGGAGGGGTCGGGGGAGGGGGTGGGAAAGAGAGATAAAGGGAGTGTGTGGAGGAGACACAGAGAGAAAAAGCTCTCTGGTGTCTCTTCTTATAAGGACACTAATTCTATCAGATTAGGGTCCACCCTATGATCTCATTTAACCTTAATCACTTCCTTGCTACAGACACAATGACACTGGTAGTTAGGGCTTCAACATATAACTTTGGAGGGACACAGTTCAGTGCATACCACACCCCTACTGAGAACAGTGAACATTAGTCTGTTCCAGCTTAAGGTTAGATACCAAGACGTGAAAATTAACATTATTGCTTCAGGTTAAAATGAAAACTAATGCCTTCAGGATAAATTTAAACTCCTGATCGTGATGTATAGGCTCTTCATTTCCTGGCCCTAAACTATCTTTCCAAAGCCTCACTCCCATCCATTTCCCTCAATTACTCACTATTTCCCAAATCCCATTCTTATTTTCACACCTCTGCCCTTGCCCCATTATTCTCTCACCCTGGAATGTTCTTCTCTTTGCAGTCTGCCTAGGAAGTGCCTACTCAGCTTTAAAAGGCCCAACTCACAGGAATTCCTCTTTGCAACTTTTTCTCACCATATCACTACCGTCAGAATTAATTAATTTCTTCTTTGGATTGTACTGAAATTAATGACAGCCTGTCTCTTCTGACAGTTTGACCTTTATATCTCCAGCATCTTGGAGGACAGGTATGTGCTCACCAAATAGTTCTCAGATTGCCTTAAAATTTACTTGATGTTCATTGTGACATCATTTATTTTTATCTACTTTCAACTTTGCCATTTATTTCTTTTTCCCCCCCTTGGCTTCCTGTTATCAAAAATTACAATTTAGCACCAAAACCACCCTCATGACTTCCTTTCTTCTCCCCCACCATTCTCCTGATTCTTATATCACAACTTTTTATAAAGTGAATAGTCATTGTTTATAATAACAATGCCTATATAGTAATCAATAATTATTATATCTCATTTCTTATTTTTTCTTATATATTTTGATTACCATATAAATCTTCTATGTGATTCATACTTACTCCTTGTCTTGGACAAGACACATCATGTATTGTCCTCACCACCGAAATTTTAGTAATGCCGGCGAATCTTCTCTCAACAAAGTAGTGTCCCCTTATCTGCAGGTTCACTTTCTACCATTTCAGTTACCCAGGGGCAACTGCATTCTGGAAACAGATGATTCTCCTTCTGACATATCATCAGAAGGTCAATAGTAGCCTAACACTATGTCACAATGCCTCTATCATTCACTTTACTTCATCTCACATAGGCATTTTATCAGCTCACATCATCACAAGAAGGGTGAGTGCAGTACAATATTTTGAGAGAAAAAGACCACATTTACATTACTTTTATTACAGCATACTGCTGTAATTGTTCTATTTCATTATTAGTTATTATTATTAATCTCTTACTGTGCCTAATTTATAAATTAAATTTCATCAGAGGTATGTATGTATGTATATATAGAAAAAAAAAACCTTGTATATATAGGGTTTGTACTATCCACACTTTCAGGCATCCTCTGGGAGTCTTGGAATGTATCTCCCAAGGATAAGGGGGGACTGTACAAATTTTGACTCTCTCAAAATCACCAATGACCCTTTTGTTGATGGGTGAAATTCCCAATCACATGTATGTGAAACAAAGAAGCTAAATTTATTGCTTACTAAGCAACCAAGAAGCTACTTCTTATAAATCGTAATCTTTCTGTACAAAGCAAAACTTGATATCATAAAGGTTTTAAGAACCATGGTGTTCAAGGATTGGCAGACTTTCTAAAGTGGGAGTGTTTAGAGATTGGCTGACTTTCAGCTGTGAAGTTTAGGGATTAGCTGACTTTCAGAAGCAGTTCCTGGAGTAATGCCGTTGCTGATTGGCTGACCTTCAGAAGCATGTGGCTATCACTAATTGATTAGTATGGGTTTAATACTTGTTCTATGGTTACATGTTTACTACCTTGGAGTCAGACCAAAGAAGTTTTTTAATCTTCATTTTCAAATTAGGAAGCAAGATCTTTCCAGTTAGGGCAGGCATCAAAATCACCTGGAGTGCCTGTTGAAACACAGATTGGCTGGGTGCCACCCAAAATGTATTATGTAATAGGGCTGGAATTGTACCTTAGAGTGCGCATTTCTAACAAGTTCCCAGGTGATGCCGCTGCTGGGGCAGAGACCACACTCTAAGAACCACTGAGTTAGAGAACAAAATGTCACAAAAGTAGACAGTAACTAGAGTTGGCCAGGTTTAAGAACTGTTTGGTGATGGTAACCTACAAGATCAACTGAGTTACAGTTGGATAGAGGAGTTTAGGCAATGGACGGAGGCTTGGGCAAGGTTAACCATGAGGGCTCTCTCAGGGGCTCATGGATGGCAGAGTCTAAGAATGACTGGTGTGAAGTATCTGTTAGAGAGGCATAAAAAAAGACAGCTTTTGCTCTCCTCCTTCCACACAATTCATGACTGCCTTTTGTTTCTAAATTGTCAGCTAGACAAAGGAAATCGCTTCACCTTAATTTGTTTTCCTTTTTGTAAACATAAAATACCTAAATAAAACAGGATTTTAATCTCCCCTTTCTTCTCAGTGTATGTTCATAAATTTTGGCATTGTTAATTAGCACATTCATTCAAGGTAGTGGACACTTTATACATCTGAGCAGGCAATTTAATGCCTTAAGGAAAAGAAGATCCCCAAGGGGGGAAAAATGTGCATCATCAGTTCCTAACACATGGAAGATATATGTTGAAAAATCAAGGTCCATGCCCAAAAGTGCAATATATTTTTTGTCTTAAATCCATTCCAGCACAAGAAATATGATTCCAACTAGATTGAAGATTTTTCTTCTCCTAAGAAATGTGATAGCTGCCAACTAGTGATAGAGTTTCCAGAATTCTTCTCCCAATACTTAACAGATGAATTTATTGGATGGAAAAGTAAGAGCAAATCCAAGCTTCTTTGGAAGCATGCCCAAACTCAGCAACGGTGATATCAATAAGTGTCACATGGAGGCATGTATAAAAGACAGGAAAAGAGCGAAGCAAACACAAAACCACCAAAAAGGCAGCGGAGTAGAGCATATCTAACCTTGATGGAATACTAGAGTCAGGGTCTAAGCCTTACCAATCCATCAGCATTGCTTGGTGCTCATCAGGGTAACCGTAAGGAATGACAGTGTCCTCAGTGAAATAATGAATGCTCAGGAACACAGCATGTTCTCCTTTCTGTTCTCTATAATGCCTATGACAACTCTTACCCTCCACAATGGAGGTCTTTTCTACAGAGTGTTACTGACCACCCATTTTTGGAAGTACCAAGAGCTTCAAGAGAAGTTTCCAAAAATCAGAGACTGTCAACCTCTACATTCTGAAATGATAAAATCTTTCTTAATGGTGGGGAGATGCAAAGAATTGGGCACAGAAATTCATGCTTCTCCCTACTTTTAACTCCAAGCATCCCATAGTTGATGGTTCTTCCCAAGTGAGTTTTTTGTGCCTGTTTCTGCCCACCTAATAGAGTGAATCATTTAACAAATGTGCAAATTTTCAGCCAGAGCAACATCTATTTTAACAATATTTTATTTTCAGTTTTTCTCATGGAGAGTGAGCAAGCACTCTGTAGGTAGGATGTGTGTGTGTGTGTGTGTGTGTTTTTAAATGAGTCTCAGGGACAACTCCAGAAGGCCCACAATGGCACAGACAGTCTGTGCACACAAAATTTGTATACTTTTTTTCTTTTCACTGAAGGATATGCTAGACTGGAATGACTTTATTGATTCAACAAACATGTCTGTGCACCCACCCTGTCCCAGGCGCCGTTCTTGGGGCTGCACTTCCTAAGTGAGTCAAGGCTGTGGTCGCCTACGAGTGTGGTCTCCTGTTCCCTCACTAGCTTCTTAAACCTGACATCACACAATAAGAGTTCCATTCCCTCATTTCAAAATAAACAGAGGCTTTGGTCCTTGTTTAAAAATGTAAACAATATTAAACAAGTCACATGGTAGTTTACACTTTTCTGCCCCTGAACTCAGGAATATGTATGCTTTCCAAGAAATAGATTTTGGCTAAGGAAAGATAAAACGCCCAGGATGTAAAGGATGAGGAGAAAAGCAGGCAGGTCCGGTAGAATGGAGACATGTAAGCCTGATTTACTTCTTTCCTACTCAGGGCCCTAGCCACAGGGCTCCATTTTGGATACATTTTCCATAGCTTTGCTTCTCAAAGTGTAGTCCCTTAGCAAATGCTATCAAATTCACCAGGGAGCACTGATCTAGATACACAGAATGCAAAGTATGATAGATAAGTCACAAATCTATGTGTGATTGACTGTCACTACCACCCCCTATAAACCCAGCACATTGTTAGTCCCTCCATTAAACATTTCTGGAATGCCTACGATGTGTCAGTCATTGTGCTAAGAACAAGAGGCACAGTAGAAGAAAACACACACGTTTCTCTCCCCAAGTTTACATTTTAATAGCGAAGATAGATGTGGAAAGTAGTCATTTCAGTATTTTGTGATGAGTGCTATAAAACAAATAAGAATATGCCAATATAGCAGGACACAACTGGGGGTTCTATCCTAGTCTAAGGAGAGCTGTGAAGGAAGACAAGGAGGAATTAGCCAGGAGGAAAGGATTTAAGGTTAAGAGTGGGAACATCATTTGAGGTAGAGGGAATAACATATGTAAAGGTCTATAGTGAGAATGGGTGTGAAATAATAAGAATATATTGGTTTCTTCTCCCATTTCCTGCTAATATTTGGTCTTTGATCCTGGTTTCTGACACAGAGATTTTAAGACCCTAGTAATTTCCTGAGTAATGGGGCTGATAGAGGCATCTTACACAGGGCTCTCAAATCCCTTAGAATTTTCTGGGTGATAGGGGCATCTTTATTTCTAATAAAGTAACTCTTAGTGGGCCCCTGGATGGGTGCTGGTCACCAGAAGGACCAGTCATGAAAAGAAGCTTGGAACTTTCAGCCCCACCTGCCATCCTCAGGAGAGGAAAAGGGGGCTAGAGATTGAGTTAACAGTGGATCATGCCTACATGATGAAGCCACCATGAAATCCCTAAAGTACAGGATGGGCCATGCCTCACCCTATTTAGAATGCAACTACTGGATACACAGTTGTTTGGAACTTGATAGTCATAATAAGCCCACTTTGCAGAAAATCTACTTACTTCATAATTTTGAGGTCTCAAAGAAGAAATTAAAAGCTATTCTATTATGTTGAAGGGAAGGCTGTTACCCCTTTGCTCTCTTGCCCACACTACTTTCCAGTCTCCTTGGTCATCTAAACCGTCTTCAGCTTTCTAATGCAAAGGAATCTGTATCCCTGGAGAACTGCAATAAAACCCAGCTGAGTTCTGACAGCCTGGCCCCCAACCATGGACTGTTCTTCCCTCCTACATTATTTCTCCCTCTCCTTCTCCTCCTTCTTTTTTTTTTTTTTTTTTTTTGGCAATGGGTGTCTTCCCTAAAGATGAAGCAGAATCTTATTAGGTAAAAGCATAGAGTCTATGAAAAAGTATCTCCTGGTGGGAGACAGCAATTTCGCCTGTTATTTTAAAAGAAGGAATTTGATATTAACAATTATTAATTAGATAAAAAGAATTGCTAACTGAAAAAGAGAACGCTAAGGTGAGATGAAGTAAACCGCTGGAAGTAGCTCTCACTCCTTAAAGAGAAACAGCAAAGGAAAGAGGTTGGAATTACTAAAAACATAAGCACTTGGAGGAAGGATTCTTCCGAGGTGGGCGTGCCACTCCGCTAGTGCTAGGAGTGTTGGGAACACTGGAAAGTGGATCTAACTGCAGCCACTGGAATGAACTGCTGTTGCTGAGACTAAAGACGTTTGCTGGGTTATATTCACTGGAGAGAGAGCTGAAAGGAAGCCCACAGGAAGCAAACAAAAAGGAGAAAGTCCCTACTTCCTGCTCTAACCTGGCAGTCCCCTGCAGCACCCCCTGCTGGCAAAGCCAAGCATGGAATCAGTTGGCAAAGCAGAGATGTGGCCTGCTGAGTCCCAGCCTTAGCAGCAGAAAGAAGCAGACAGAATGGTGAGTTTAATTTGAGAGATAATAAATGACATTTTTCTATTTTTTTGTAAAGAGATGGTCCTTGGTAAAAAAAATAATGGAGTATAACTTCTGAATTACAAATCAACATCAGTGTCCAGAAACAGAAAAAAATAAAACATGAGTTAGCCATCACTTGCACAAGCTACAGTAAATGATGATACTGCTCAATTTTCTTAGAGATGATGAATCTTACTTTCAGCCAAATGTGGTAGATTTGATTACTGGTTCCAACTGCTTCCTCCCCCATAATAGAATCATATAACCACACCCCTGCCTGGCTTTATGGTGGGCAGAATATACTCTTCTGACTCTTGATTTTGTGCTCTGACGTGTGACTTGCTTTAATCAATGAGACATTAAGTAATGTGACCAGGGCAGAAATGAGCTTGCGCAACTGAGCTTCTGTCCTTTGATGATCTACTGTGAGATTAACATGTTCCCAGTGCAGTTGCTGCCCTTTCAACCTCAGTTCCAGAAGAAGATACAGGGATCATACCATATGTTCTGGATAACCACTGCTCCAAGAAAGAGGAGAGATACATGGGACAAACTTGAACTCAGCTGGAAGCCTGGAGTCCAGCCTTACCTGGCTAAGTAACATTCAATCTACAGATCCATCAATATAAGAAGAAAATGTGTTATGTTAAGCCTTTGAGTTTTGGAGTTTGTTATGCAGCATTACTGTGGCAATAGCTGACTAAAACATTAGGTTTCTCAGCCTTCATTGGTGTATTAGTAGATCTAATCAGGAAGCAGAAAACACTCTGATTATTTAATAAAGAGAAATTTAATGCAGAGAATTGATTATATTCTATCACTCAATAAAAAAGGCTAAGAAGTCAACCAGAGGACATTGAGATAAGCCAGAGATTGGTAATAATAAGAAACTGCTTCTACCCCTAGAGTGGAGGGAAAAAGAGAAGAAGGCTAAGGATCACCCTGTGGAAACTGAAACCTTGACAGGCCTTTTGGATGGCAACTGAAGCCATCAAAGATACATAATCACCGCCAGAGATGCCATCTAAAGCACAGAGGGAGAGGGAGAAATACCCTGGTTTCTCCCTGATTTCCACCCTCCAGTCTCCTTCCAGTGCCTCTCATTGACCAAAGCCCCCAGAAACAGATGATGATGCCTGAGAAATGCAGCTTGCAGGAGACCACATGTCATACAGAGCTGAGCAAAGGAAGGGCAATGAATGGATCTACTGGAGATTCTCTAATCAACGTTAATGCTTACCTTATTTTTTGACCACAGGAAAGCTGGTCTTAGAGAGTCCCTTTCTTCCAGAAATTCCTAGAATGCCCCCCAGAATGCTTACATGCACTCATTAATCATCTTGATCATTGTCACTATGGCGACAAGTTCGAGGACTCAGGCCCTAGCAGTTTCACAGTGGTTTCACGTCAAGCTACAACTCTGCTTCAGAGGCCATGTCTGCTGTGCCACCACGTCCCTGGAGCTGGAACTCCTCAATGCCGTGAGGTTGATGGGATAAGAATGCAGCAGAGCTGATATAATACCACCATTTTTTTTAAAGATTTTATTTATTTATTTGACAGAGAGAGACACAGCAAGAGAGGGAGCACAAGCAGGGGGAGAAGGAAGGGAGAAGCAGGCTTCCCTGCGGAGCAGGGAGCCCGATGCGGGACTCAATCCCAGGACCCTGGGATCACGACCTGAGCCGAAGGCAGACGCTTAACGACTGAGCCACCCAGGCGCCCCTATAATACCACCATTCTTAAAACCAGAGATCCACATTACTGATTTTAAGAACATGAAAAGGAACACATCACTTTTGTTTTTAACTGAAAGAAGAGGAGGTCCCAGAGCTAGACTGTGTGAATCCTAAAGCATTATAGCATAGTGATAAAGCTTCTTCCATTCCCATATGTTATTTTCTCCCAGATCATACAACTTATGCCAACGATGACTAGTTCAAATGAACTTTCTTACCACTCACCAAACAGTTGATGGAAATATGACCCTCCTTTAATATTTAGAGTTTTTGTGTGCTTCACATTTTTTTCACTTATGGTGAGTTCCCTTGGAGGTCCTTAATGGCCTTTTCTATGATAGGGCCTTAGTCAGAGACCCCCAGTTTATTAGACATGCTTTATATGAGGGAACCTCCAAAATTAAAACCTTGGGTAGTGTTTTAATATTTTTCCAGGAGACTGCTTAACCCCATTGTAAATTGGTAGAAGCAATAGTTAATGGAATGAGTATGACCACATTCACTAGCCAGAGCATCTGGGCCTCAGCTCCTTCCCCAATGAATTACCTTACTCTGCTCTCGGTTCAAGCTAGAGAGAATCTAGAGGTTTCATTTAATGGCGTCAATATAGATTTCAGAAACATAAAATTATTTGCCTGAGGTGTAAGGTTAGCTAGTGAGATGTGAATAGGTATCCAAATAAGCCAGATAAAACACAAACTAAGGGAGACTCAGTGGCAGGCAAAAGCACATGAATGGAATGCTGGAAAAGAAAATAAGACCAGGGAGAAAGTAGCTTAATTTAAAGAAATAGTCAGAAAAGTCAAAAGATTGTATATGTATATATGTATGTAGCTACCTACCTATCTACCTATCTACTTATCTACTTATATTTAGGCTATGATGATGGAGCTCTATTCTCTTCAAGAGCCCTACCATGTCTTTTCTTAACTCCTCTCTTCTTGAGTTGTAGAATTACTCAATTCATATTTTCCCAAACTAAATAAAAAAACTCTCAATGTATCTTGGGATAATATTGACTGAGAGTCCACTGTGCTTAGTAGAGCAGAACACAAAGCAAAAGAGACAGGCTGGCCTCCTACATTAGGAATGAGATAAGGTTATCAGTGGCTCCTCTACTATCCATGGAAGTGGTCTCACCTCAAACATTTCATCTTGCCTCCCTGTGTCTGTTTCCTCATCTCTAGAACTTTGATTAACTCCATGAGATCCCATCCCTCTCATGGAACTGCTGCTAGAATCGTATTGGGCATGAGATGTTTTTTAATTCTTAGGATTGACATGAGACTACCTAAGGAAAAAGCAATGAGTTGTGGAAATATAGACAATTATTGTTTTAGGTACATATAATTTTAATAATCAGGAAATGAAATAGAAAACCTGGTAAAAATCATTACCCTTGTCTTCTTTGAGCTCAAATCCAATTATAGATAAAGGGGTTTTAAAATATCTGATTAGTACTAATAAAACTATATTGAAGAGCAAAGCTTGAACTTGAGGCCAGTGTAGGCTTCAGGATACTCCTCCCTCACCCTTCACACACTCAAAGACTTCAGACCTACAGAACAGACACTTGCCCCATTAGGTACTGGAAGATCCTGGCTTGCCTCATCCCTTTTGAATGCAGAGGGTCCTATTAACAGAGACAAAGGAAGGAGGCCACAAATGCCTGCAACCTTTCACACGTTCACTCCACCCAACAATAGACGGCTAGATGCCCACACTCACCATCACACCAAACAGATCAATACCACCCCTTCTTTTATGGGAGTGGTCCAGAAAAATAAAAAAACAAAAGCACTTCTTCCTCTTACCTCAAACTTCCTCTTATTGGCCAGAAAGAGAAAGAATAGAGAGAGAGGATGTTTCCTCTATAGGTCCTCACCGCCCCAGTGACCCTGGCAAAGAGGGAAAAGGCTATTGGTGTGCAGTGTGCAATGTCTAGCTGTGCTCCTACAGCTGCCTGGACAGGGCACCCGAGTGAATAGTGGAATGGAAGCAATGGAAATGATGTTTGTAGCTGCCTGGGCCGAGGCTGACCCAACCAAGTGATGTCGGGACTGTAAAATCAAGTGGAAAAAAACCAGTTGACCAAATAGTAGTTGTCTAGAGACTCTTCATTTCTTATATGGTTAACTGGAATTTGGGGTTTGGAAATGAAGTCTTTTTTCCTCTTTTGATAGATAAGAGGGCGGATCTTCATGATATTTGGGAGGAAGCAGCTGCATATTTTGGCAACCATTTAGAGGAAAAGAGTGAATATATGAAATATTACTGCAAAAGTATAAGGGAGAAATATCAGTAGACAGCCAAGAAAAAAGTGAGGAGTGGAGAACAGTAAATTTAGGAGATCTCCATCTGATGCAGTTTCTCAAAGATGGTGTATTTAAGAAAGAAAGAGAGAGAGAGAGAGAGAGGGAGGGAGGGAGGGAGGGAGGGAGGAAGGAAGGAAGGAAGGAAGGAAGGAAGAAAGAAAGAAAGAAAGAAAGAAAGAAAGAAAGAAAGAAAGAAAGAAAGAAAGAAAGAAAGAAAGAAAGAGAAAGAAAGAAAAAAAGAAAGAGAAAGGAGCAAGGAGAGAGGGATGGAAGCAAAGGCTTAGACCAGTGAGCAGCAAATTGAGGAAAAACTTTCCTGAGAGACACTTACAAAGTAATCAGAGAAACAAGTTAAAGACCCAGAAAGGGCAGTTTGTCTGGAGCTTGAAATGGAAGGAATCACAAAGAGATTCCCCTCCTATATCAAACTCTCACTGGAC